>NC_056624.2:138297150-138644650 GCF_002870075.4 Lactuca sativa
TTTGGTCAAGATTTGATTACATCTCAAAATCATGGATAATTACTTTAATGTATGATTATTTATTCATTATTCATCGATTTCTAAATTGATTCGTGTATTTGGTCCACACACAAATACTAATGACTTTAAAGACTTTTAGTTTCATCGTCAAGACATTAATTATCTGTAATGCCCGCAGATTCGGGTTAGTTAATTTAGAGACAATAAGTGTTAAAAATGAATTTTTGATGAAAAATTATTTAGAATGAAGAATCTTAACCAAGTTATAGTATATGTTACAAGGGTTTCGTACATATAAAGAATGCCGAAATCCGAGTTATAACGAAGAAGTTTGGCCCATCGAAGTTTTACGGCTAAACCGGCACAGCACATTGTAACGTAAAATGTGAATTTTTGATAAATTACTATTTAGCCTTAGCAATCTAAACGAAATTCGTAATATACATTAAACCAAAAGTATGCATAAAAAGAACGTCCAAATCTGACTCCGTATGAGGAAGTTACGATTTTTCTAAGATTTAGCATAGCAGTGCACAGCTCGGAATTCGAATTTTAGATCGATCGATTTTTAGCCAATGCAACCTTACTGAGAATTGAAGATCGCATTAATAATATTTCAACTCTAAAAAGACAGACGAAAACGGAGTTCGTATGTAGAAGTTATGAATTTTACACGGTCGTTTAAACAATGTAATCTTCTCATACTAGTAAATTTAAAATCAGCCTATAATTAGCCGATGGAGTCAAAAGGAGAGTTGTAGATCTTGTCATTACATACGTGTGTATATAAAGAACATCAAAAAAGAAGCTCGTATGTGAAAGTTATGAATTTTTAAAGGTTGGTTGTTTTACCTGTGTCCTGCGCCACGTGTCAGCACCAGGCTACACATTGGTGCCTACGCAAGGCTCACATCTGAGAGCCATGTCTCACGACGTGAGAGCCATGTCTAAAGATGTGAGAGGCTCCGGACAGCCTATAAATAAAGGTGTAAATCAGCCCCAAAACTCACACCTTTCAACCTCTTTCTCTCCTATTACCCCCAAACCCTCTCTCCCCTTCCGTAGCACTTCCTAAGTGCTAAAGGCGAGTCCCGGAGCGCCACAAGGCTCCGAGAAGAAGAGCTTTTAGCTCAGAAGTTCTGCCCCCGTAAAGCCCGGTTGCTAGCTAAAACCCCAGTAAGTGAGATATGCTTACATTACTTTTAAGTATAGCTTATGTTTAAACTTAGTATTGTTATTATAAACTTATAATAAATATATGGGCTAGTATTATGACTTATATAAGTGTTGTTATAATATCTTTTTAACTAATCGCGGTAGCAGGAATCCGGTTTAAAGGGCCACCTGGGTTGTTGGATTTCAGAAGTGCTTTAATGTCAAAACGGTCATGACCTCTTTATAGCACTCTAAAATAGACAATTTGGATATGAGTGGAGACTTTTTGAAAAACAATTGTGCAATTGAGAAAAAATACATACTAAATATGTTTGGTAATGTGAATTCTTTTGTCATCCCTCCATTTTTTTATGGGATTTGAATTTTGTTGTTGTTTTGATGAATTCTTGCAATTTTTTTTCTACATAAGGCAATGACGCCAACATATTATTGACAGACCTTCAACACTCACTTACAATACATATACCAATTTTGAAAGATAGTTTTATATCTCATATATAAGGGCAACATTGAGAACAAACAAATGTTCCCAAATGATGAAATGAAATCTATAATTAGCAAGTAAGGATTTTCACAATAGAAATTATACACCTTAAACAACTTACTCGAATGCATCAAAATCACCAATGATCTTTACAAGAACAAACACCCTCCCCAAAATGATGAAACCGATACGAATCCCTAACTACAATCTCCCGATTCGAAACCTTTGACACAAACTTTATCCAATTATGACAATCATTACACACACGAAGATTCTTCATCACACGAATAGGAACCCTAATTGACAAACTCATAAGCCCAAATGTAATCGCTAACTTCTCACTATGCACACAACTCGATGCTTCCTTCTGATCTTGCTCCAAATCATTCAAAAGACTATATCGATCTTGCACATACCCAATTTCACAAACCCTTTTATTAATCACCTCCAAATAATCATAAATCTCATCAGCTTTCGGATGCAATCGATCACCAACGAAGAACGCATGAACACTGTTCTTGACCTCAATCCAGCTTTGACCAGGTACCTTTTTCACCCCTCTTTCTTTCATCATCTTTCTCGTCCGATTTCTATCCTCCCATTTCCCAGAAACCGCATACATATTTGATAACAAAACATAAGTCGCTGAATCTTGTGGCTCTAATTCAAGAAGATGCTTCGAAGCAATTTCCCCAATTTCTTTGTTCTTATAAACTGTACACGCGCTTAAAAGCGTTCGCCATGTCATCGCGTCCGGTTTGACTTCCATTGACTTTATGAACTCCATCGCTCGGGTCAAATACCCGGCCCGCCCGAGGATATCTACAACACACGCGTAGTGTTCGGGTCTAGGGGTTAATCCGTAATTTTCACTCATGGATTTGAAATACTCGATTCCCTTTTCAACTAATCTCACATGGCTACAAGCTGCTAAAACACCAACAAAAGTTACATAATTTGGTGTGAATTTGTAACATTTCATTTCTTCAAAGAGTTTAATCGCTTCATTTCCACATCCGTGTTGTGAATAACTTGTAATCATTGCATTCCATGAGACTTCATTTTTGTTATGAATTTCAAGAAACTCTTGTTTAGCATCTTCAAGACTCCCACATTTTGAATATAAAGTTATTAAAACGTTTGAAGCTTCGGTTTCCAAATTATACCCTGTTTTTATCATTTTTCCATGGATTTGTTTCCCTTGTGTCATGTTTGTTGTGTTTGCAGCTGCACTAACAGCAGATCCATACGTAAATATATTCATTTCAACTCCAAGTTTATTCATTTTAGAAAAAACTTTCAAAGATTCCTCAAAATTCCCACTTTGTGAAAACCCTGAAACTAATCCATTCCATGAGACATTATCTTTAAGGTCGATTTTGTCAAATGCTAAATACGCTTCATGTATTCTACCACATCTTGCGTATAAACAAACAAGTGAATTCCCAATTGAAAGATCAGATGAATACCCATTAACAACCGTTTGACCATGGATTTGACTTCCTTGATGAATCGATTGAATTCCAGCACATGCAGTAATTGCACTTGAAAACCCGATGTTATCTGATTGGATTCCTTCATGAATCATGTCATAAAACGTATTCAAAGCTTCAAGAAACAAATCATGTTGTGTGTATCCAGCAATCATAGCTGTCCAAGAAACAACGTCTTTTTCATTTAGGGTTTTGAGAATTTTCAAACCAGTGTCCAAGTATCCATGCTTAGAATACATGTCAATAAGCACGCTACAAACATATACATTCAACTGAAAACCCGTTTTCACAACTTGGGTATGAATCTGTTCTCCAAGATCCAAATCCCCAACTAAAGTACATGTCTTTAAAATACTAGGATACGTGTATTGATTAGGTCTCAATCCTTCAATTTGCATTTGAGAAAAAATACAAAAAGATTCATGAAGATCACCTAATTGTCCATAAGCAACTAACATCACATTCCATAAAACCACATTTTCTTTTCTTGTTGTGTTAAAGAACTCATGAGCAGTTTTCACATCTGAAGTTTTTACATAAAGGTCAAGTAAAGAACCTTCTATGATTATATCTGAACACATTCCTGACTTTATTGCATAAGAATGGAGTTGTGTTCCTTTATGATAATCTCCAATTGAAGCACAAGCACTTAAGAGGCTAGCAACTGTGACACAATCTGGTTTTAAGTTATCAGATTGCATTCTTTCATATAGTTCTAAAGCTTTCTCATTTAATCCTTTTTTAGAAAGACCTGAAATAAGAGTGTTGTATGATACTCCATCACGATATTCCATTCTGCTAAAGATTTGTTCAACAGATGAGAAATTGTTGGAGCGTGAATATAAAGTCACAAGGGCATTACAGACAAAAGTTTCAGATGAAAAACCCCATTTATGGATAAGGGAATGTAACTGTTCTCCAAGGTTGAAAAATGCAATCTTTGTACATGAGCTTATGACACTAGAGAAAACATAAGGAGTGGGTGAAGTTCCAGAATTATGCATTTCAAGAAATAACAAAATGCTTTCTTCTTCATGTCCATTTTGGGAGAATCCAGAGATCATAGCAACCCAAGAAACGTTATCTTTCATATCCAGGCTTTGAAAGATGTATTTTGCAGTGTTGATATACCCTTTTTTTGCATATAAATTGATTAAGGGATTGCAGACAATGTAGGTTGAACCAAAACTATAACGAATGATCTTGTTGTGGATCTGTTTTATGTTGCTATGATGAAAGTTATCTCCTGTAATAGCGCGTAGAACATTTGCAAATGTTACTTCATTAGGAGAGTGGTTTTCTGCTAACATTTTTGAAAATAGTCCCAATACTATAGTAGACAACTTCTTTCCGATTAAACCAAAGATTAGGTTATTCCAAAAAGTCACATCTCTGTTAGGCATTTCATCGATTACCTGGCATGCATCGGTTAAATCACGTTTTGAGGCGTAAACATCAGCTAGACGGCTGCAAATTACGTAATCCCTATCAAAACCTGATTTCAAGATCCTTCCATGAAGCTTCTTAGCGTCTATCAGAGATCCGGAACTCGTATATCCTTCTAAGAGCCAACAGTATGTCTGCTGATCAGCAAAAAATCGGCCGGAATTGTTGTTATCCACCTTCGTCTCAAAACTTTCACGGGCCTTCTCATCTTCTTGATCGACGATTTGGAAACTTGCAGAAGTTCGAAAAGCAGCTAATCTCAATCCACTCAATTTCCCACAAAAATACTGCAATTAGAGCAACACTGTCATTATTAACGGTATAAACTATGAACCAGTTGGAGAAAAATATAATTCTTTACCGAAAATTCCAACATGGGTTCCACAGATTTAAACAGATTCGGGTTTAATGAAGTATAAGAGAGCTGATGAACTTACCTTCGGGAAATTTGTTGCTGATTTACGCGGGAAAGGTTGAAATGGGTTATGCGAGAATGAACCACGTAATAATATCATTGGGAGTATAAAGCGAAAAACTACTCCGCCGGCGTACGTCGGGAGAACCCCTCTATCACTCTCTACACATACTGTAAGAAGAAGATTCCGACTGAAAACTTCATAAACGAGAAAGTTTCTTTGAGAGGGTGTTTGGCGAAAAAAAAAAACTTTGTTACTTTTAAAAAACAACTTTTTACTTTTGGAAAATTCAATCGTTCATTTACCTATTACTTATCAAAAACTATTTTATTTTGTCATTCAAAAAAATTAACAAATATACCTTTAACTTAAACCTACATGACACAGAAACATGCGCTATAAATAAGCTTATAGCGTTTTGATACCCAATAAACTTAACCAAACATTTTTTTTAAAAACAATGTTTGATTAAGCTATAAGTTAATAAGCTATAAGTTAAAATGTTAAAACATATTTTATATAAGCTTTACCAAACACCCTCTAAAATGGCTAGATAGTCAAATGTTTATGTCATACGGTTTATCCTTTACATCTTTTTTTTTAAAAAAACCCGTAAAAGTATATTAGTACATAGAGAATGGCGTCACTTTTAGCATACTCCTTTTAATGTCATATAGGTGTCATATCATTTTTACTACAAAAGTGTGGTTTTTTGGTACACACTAGAAGTGGTGTCACACTTTTTTGAATAATTTTTAAATAAAAACTTCATTTTTAATAAAATAAAAAAAAAACTACCTACTTAGAAAAAAAACACACATCAAACGACTAAAACTCACAATCTTAAACCTACCTACTTTGCATAATTTTTTGACGTCAGCTTTCATCGTCATAGCAATTTCAAGCTCCTCCCCGGTCATGTTTGATGTGTCCATCATTAGTATTCTCATGTCACTATCACTTTGTTTCCAAAGCCATCTTTCTGAACAATTTGCAAAATTTTGTCCATTCTTTCTTTTATACTCTTTATATCGTCCCCGATTTCTTTCAGCTCATCTGAATCTAACGTTTTGCATTTGCCTTTACTTTTTTGCTTTGTCCCATCCCATTGGTCGGGAAGGTGGTGAAACTTGAATGGGTACATCATCCTTAAGGTCGAAATCAACATGAGCATATGTTTGTAGTGTGGTCGAATTTAGATATTCTTGAGCGTTTTGAACCACTATCGATATGTTCTTCGAATGTTTTGTTTTTTAGAAATTAGGGATGAAAAGATTGCTTGGATTCTTTGAATGCCATGAAACATCATCAAATTGAAGTATTTTGATGTTACAAATCGAACACTTGGATAAAATTCAGAGTTTTCAGAATGAGAGAATGCTGATGAATGTTCTTCAAGAAGTACCAGAAAAATGACCAAAAACAGGTATATAGTTTTCTGTCTAAAAGCGGTCACATGACAACTTCAAACTGTCACCAAACCATTAAAAATGTCATAAAAACATATTTTGGGATAAAAACTGTCATTAAAACCTAGCTAGGGGCTCTGCCCCTTAGACCCCACTCCTAGGATCGTTGCCCCCGGACCCTCATACGTTCAGGTGTTTCGCCCCTAAATAATAGTGTACTTTGAATCTTGAAAACTTATACAAGTGTGCGCTTCGCATCATCCTAACTTGTTCAATATTTTCCAATATCATTTTTGGTCAACAAATTTAATCATATTACACTTAAATAATATTGATGATATCAAATCACCAACATTGCTCACTTGAAATTTTTTGTTATCTTTAACGATATTCCAAAATTCAATAAACTTGATGTAGCACCCGCAAATTAGGGATAGTCAATTAAGATATAATAAGCTTTAAAAATGATTTTTTATAGAAGATTATCTAGGATAAATAATTTTAACCAAAGTAGTAGTTAAGGTCAACAATTGTAACATATTTGACGTAATAATGAAGAATTATATGAATATTATGTGTTTCATAATTATTTTAATATAATAAAATAAAAAAATCAACCGAATCTCCCGTAAATCATAAAAACAAGTGTGTCGAAACATATATATATATATATATATATATATATATATATATATAGAGAGAGAGAGAGAGAGAGAGAGAGAAAGTACACGTCTTCCTAATCCCAAAAATATAAATTTCGTAGAAATCTGACTCCGTATGAATTAGATATGATTTTTATAAGATATAAAAGTCAGTTACGCAGAAGGAATGTGTGACGTAAAAAACTACAAAGAGAATGTTTGACTTTTTGCTAAAGTTACCAAAAAGAAAATCGTAGTACTCTTTAAAATAAGAATTTTGAGAAAAAGAATGTCAAAAACGGATTTCGTACAAGAGAATTATGATTTTAGCAAAATCATTTAATTTTATAAAAATATGGACAAAAAATAAAGTCAAAATTAGCCGACAGAGTCTAAACGAAAGTTGTAGATCTCGTCGATAGCTACACGTGGATATAAAGAACGTCAAAACCTAGTTCGTATGAACGAGTTATAATTCATAATAGCATATTTACGTATTAAAATAAAGTATAAATCATATATACGTATACATATATATATATATATATATATATATATATACATATGTATATATCATTAGAAAGGTACCGACGATTCGGTCGTTATAAGACTAGTATTGAGTACTTTCGACATTAGTTTAGTACAAATATCATTAAATCTATTTAAAATAGTATGATAAATTGTTGTTTAGTCGTTAAATAACTATAAGGTCATTTAAGTAACTATAGATTGTGGATTTTGAAAATTCAATTACTATAAATAAGAGGCTCTAGGCTCTTATAAATATTGCACCATTCTTTGTATTCAATAGTCTTTCTTTTCTTATTCCCCGAGCATTTCAGTCCCTTTTTATTCGACTTCTCTTTCTGTAGTTTTAGTATAATAAGGTAAGCGTTAAAGAGCTATAATAATCTTTTTTTTTTAAATCAGCAACGAAGTTCTGCCCGCGCAAAGCTCGGTTCCTCGCTAAACCTTACTGGAAGTGAGTTATGCTTACCATACTTTAAGTATAGCTTATGTTTAAGTTCATTATCGTTATTATGAACCTATAAATAATATATGTGCTAAGTATTATAAATTATACAGAGTGTTATTATAATACCTTTTAACTGTTCACGGTACGGGAAATCTGATTTGAATGGCCGCATAGGGTTGTTGGATTTCTGAACAGCTTTAATGCCAAAATGGTCCTGCCCTCCAGTGTTTCATGTCTGACCTCTGTTTGTACATAGTAGTTGAAAAGTATTGTTTAACACTTATATAATACAAGAAAAACAATATTTCTCGTAGACCTTGACTTAATGATAAATCTAGACTAATAATTTGTCGCAATAAATATTAGACTAAAATCTAGTGATAATGATACTAGGTTTCGTCGAAGGGAAATAAAATTATTAGAAGCGAATCGTTGTCCGAGTTTGGATTCATCACTTTAACTACTGATTGCATAGTTACCTCCATCTTACACATAGATATGAAGTGTTTAATATAAATTACATGCTATATGTACCTATTATCTGTGTTCTTGATATCTATGTTGGATGAACGATTTATACATGTTTTACGTGATTTAAACTATATATATGTATTTTTATACCTATAATATATTGGGTAAAGATGGGTATATGAATGATGAGAGATGAAAGATGATATAGATGAACATTGGCAACTATGGACTTAGTGCCCTATAGATGAACATTGGCAGTTGCGCCACAACCTGTAGATGCTTTTGAACTACGTGTTCACCAGATGTACTCTAAAAATCCTGGCAACTGCGCCTAAAGGATAATATTGGCAGTTGTGCCTAATAAATGCATCATAATCCTGGTAGCTGCCTAAAGGATAATGTTGGCAGTTGTGTGTAATAGATAACATCAGCAGCGATGGACTTCGTGCCTATTCCTTAGGAGAATCCTTAGGAATGACTGAATGAATAATAAATGATTCTTAGGGTAGATCCTTAAGAATAAAGAAGATAATGGGGATGCGAAGTTGGGATAATTGTTTGATGATTAAACATAATAATTATATTATTGTGGGTGGAAAATCTTATGTACTCACCAAGTTTTTTGTATCACAGGTATCGATATGAATGTACATTACACTGAGAGGTTAAAGGAGATGTAAATCATTAGTGTAAAGGAATGTAAGGTCTGTTTATCCTTATGTTTTTGTATTAACGATCACATCCCAATATTTTAATATAAATAAAATACATTTCTTTGGAAATGCTTTGATAATATGATTATCATGTTTTTTCTGGGAAAAAATCCGCAATATTATTCTTCAAAAAGATTACTCTATTTTAAAATAAGTATAAATAAAATTGTTAAAATCACTGTGAATTTGGGGATGTCAAAGTTGGTATCAGAGCATTAGTTTAAGCGAACTAGGAATTTTAGGAAATTTCTAGACTTAAACTTAGAATGTTAAGCGATGATCATGAGGAGTGTGTCTAATATATTTTAGGATGTATTCCTGAATAGACACGAGCACTAGCTTACTTATAGAAGATGCCTAAATTGCTTTATCTGCTAAATGATTTGTGATGCTTTATAATGCCATTATTTGATCGGATCTATGGTCTGTTGCCAACCGGATCTGGAAATTTTATGCATTCATATTTCTAAACGTTTAATCACGTTATTAGAACTGGCATATAAATTTTCGTAGTGATAAGGAGATTTATATGTCTATCGTAAATAAAGCTTTCCCTGTCTTAAATTATTGTTGCTATACACTAAACATCTGCTAGAGTGTATAAATCGAAATGATGAGAACTTGAAGTGGATTGGGAAACGGTAACTTGCATCCTGAGCCATGAGTGATTGAGCGTGCACCAGAGGTAGCAGCTGCACCCGAGCCAATCATGATGGCATGAGTCCAAGCAATGATTCGAGCTATGATGGCCAAACAAAGGGAGGAGATGAGACAAATGTTGCTTAATAATAGGTATGAACATAATGTGCCTGTTGTGGAGCTCAAACTGAATGAAGAACTGTTGGAAATTACAGTCGTACAGTGAGTCAAGTTGAACCCTGAGTGGTTAGAAGAAATAACCAGGATGAAGGAATTGAAAGGAATAGATGCAAGTATAAAGACTTTACGACGTTCAAACCATCAACTTTTACTGGTAAATAAGATCCAATCGGAGTTATGGACTTGATCTCTAAGATGGATCTAGCTTTCATAACATGTGGTTGCAAGGGCAAGCTACAAATAACGTATGGTGTGTCAGTTTAGGGGTGGGGTTGTTCGTTGATGGAACACTTTAAGAAATATCATAAGCCCCAATAACCCACTACAACTAACATGGGCATAAATCTTCGTACACTTTAAACGCAAGTTCTGCTCGGCCCAAAACATGCTAGAGTTGGAAAACTAGTTTTTGACATTGAAAAAAGGAAACATATCCATTGATGAGTATACAAATGCCTTCATTGACAATATGGAGTTTGCTTTGCACATCGTCCCTAACGAGTAAACAAAACCTGGTAGGTTTGCAAAGGGACTACCATGGGAGTATATTATGCCGGTACGCCACACACCTACTCTTGAGTCAGCCATCTGGGTTGCTAAGTCTGTTGAAGAAATGATCAAAGGAAGGACCACCAACAAGGTTGAAGCTGGCGAGAAGAGGAAATTTGAGGGATCTACAAGGTCCAACAAGAGCAACGTGTTCTCAAAGTCTGGAGAAGGACGCGGTGAAGCAAAATTGTGTGAGAAGTGTAAAAAGAAACACTCTGGAAAACGTGGCAAGAAGGTGGCTTGTTTCAAGCATGGGAAGACTGGGCATTACACCAATGAGTATACATTCAACAAAAGAGTGTGTTACGGATGTAATGAAGATATAACATCCTAAATTTTCCAAATAAAAATTTCATTTTTAGATCACCAAAACATTCCCATAAATTTGGAGTTTCAATAACAATTGTTTTTCAAAATTCATAACATCAGACATTTTATTCAATATATCAGAGTGTCCCAAAATAAAATTGTCGGAGAAAGTGCACGTCGCGCCATCAAGTCGGGCCCTTTCCCTTAAGCTCTGAAGTACCTGAAATAAACAACAAATTGTAAGCTAATGCTTAGCAAGTTCCCCAGAGCACACCCCACACAATCCACATAATTACATAATCCATAATAGCTCTATAAGCTACACATAATACATAAGCCATGCATATAAACATATGAGGAATCCATGGAAACCATCCAAGGTTTTATACCAAGTGCCACTGGAATCCCCACGTGGTCTTAACTATCAGCCATGGGAAACCCCCCACATGGTCTTTGTGAGCAGCCACTGAAACCCCACGTGGTCTTGGCTACCTGCCGTGGGAACCTCCACACGGTCTATACTAACCATAGAAATAGCATACAAGCTAAACATGTAAACATACTAGGAAGTCGTGGAAACCCTCCAATGACTTATACCAAATGCCATAGGAACCTCCTCATGGTCTTAATATACTGCCACAGGAACCCCCGGGGACTTCCATATAAATGTCATAGTGACATATCACATAATCAACTAACAATCCATATATCATGAAATGGACCAGCCTTGGTGCATTGGACCCAATGGCATGGTGAGAAGACTCACCTCTCAAGAAATGTTGAGCTGATAAGATAAGTCCCAACTTGCATCTCCAACTCAAATATCTACAGCCATCATGTGATTAACTTGTCAAAATCCTGAAACACCAAAAATACCCTTATATTCCAACTTGATCAACCATGGACAAAGTCAAGGTCAATAGTCCATGTTGACCCCAACTCGTTGAGTGCATCTAGCAACTCGTCGAGTTCCTTCAGAGTCTAGAAAACCGAAAACTTGAGTCCACTCGTCGAGTTACCTGAGTAAATCATCGATTTCTTTAGTGTCCAGGAGACCGAAAAATCTAATCAACTCGTCGAGTCATCTCACCCACTCGACAAGTTTACTCCAAATCCAGAAGACGAGTAAACCCTACCCAACTCATCGAGTTCCTTCAGCCCTTTTCAAGTTCAGTCCATTCTAGTTGAATCTAAAGCTCCAAACTACATATCAAGTCCCCTAGGGTGTAGTTACCATGTAAAGTTGCAACTTTACGTGCATGTGTAACATCCCATTTGAAGTAAGGTTATTAAATAATAGACCGGGAACCCCAAGATGTAAATTTATGATTTATATTATTTTATAATGGCCCTAAAACCAATAATATTTAGCGGAGAGTTGGTTTCAGGTGCCAAATGATATATTTTAGACTTTCGAGGTTTAAAGTATAATTTCGGGACTTATTTTGTAAGGATTTTAGGAGACAATTGGTAATTTTTGGACTTATGCTTGAAGGATTTATGGGAGAAGGAGTATAAAGAATAAAATATGGACTTCATTTGAAAATAATTGTAGAGGGAGGGGCTAACTGGTAAAATGTTGGACTTCATTTGAAGGGATTTTAGATGGTTGGGGGTTAAAAGGGTAATTGATGGACTCATTTTGAAAGAAAAGAGGGAATGAGGGACTGATTATGTTATTATGGAAATAAGTTCACGAGGGATCGGGGTATATAACCCGTCACCCCCGGTCCAAACCCTAACCCTAAGCAACAACACCCGCCGCCACCTTATGCCTCTAGTTCCCCCAACCGCCACCCTCACTCCCATTATTTTCGGCACCACTGCTACGTCACCATGGTTGCCGCCGATGAAGCCAAAAAACACCAAAGAGCACTGGAGCGTCCATCGTTTCCGATCATCGTCTGCCGATAGTGTTGTTGCTGCCACCATGCTACCCCATCCTGCCGTCACTAGCCACCATGAGAGGTGGCTGTGTGCGTATTGTGGTGTTTGTGTTTGTGTGTTGTGATGGTATAAGGCTACTAGAGCGATTCTTGGCCAGAGATACGAAGGAAAACCCCACCGCCACCACCATGAGGTGGTGGCTACCACTCTTCGCCGCCTTAAGGTTGTCATGCGTATTGTGGTGTTGTGACGTTGGTGCTCTCCGATCATCGTCTGTCGTCTTAAGGTTGTCGTGCGGGTTGCATTTAATGTTATCACCGATCAATGGCGACATCATTTGTAGCTCTCAAGGTGGTTTCGTTTATGGGGGAGGGTTCTATCGAGTAGGAGCTGTGAAGAACCACCATGGCAGCCGGTCATGGTGGCTGTCGTTGTCAACATCACCTCATCCATTGTTGTTACCATCGTTAGCCACCCCAGTTGCCGATAGTGTTGCTGCTGCCACCATGCTACCCCATCCTGCCGTCACTAGCCACCATGAGAGGTGGTTGTGTGCGTATTGTGGTGTTTGTGTTTGTGTGTTGTGATGGTATAAGGCTACTAGAGCGATTCTTGGCCGGAGATACAAAGGAAAACCCCACCGCCACCACCATGAGGTGGTGGCTACCACTCTTCGCCTCCGCCTGCCGCCACAAGGTGGTTGTGTGTGTATGTGTGTTTATCTATTAGTGTGTGTGTGTGTGTGTGTGTTTATTTTTGAGTTTAAGCATTGTAAATTGTAATCGGGTCGGAATAATTAAAAGAAATTCAAAACCACCACCGTAGAGTGGTGGCTGCCGCCTCCTGTCACCATGTTGGGTGGTGGTGTGCTTTGGATGTGTTTGGATTGCTTTTTGGATGCTTGGACAAAATGGACTAGAAACCCTAACCACCACCGTGAGGTGGTGGCCGCTGTTAGGCGTGTCAAACCCAACAAATAAAAGGGGTACAATAGACTCCAAATACTCTGCTTTAATGCGCTAAAAAGTAGTACAAGGCAAGCAAGGTCGAACCACAGAGACACGGGACAAGAGTCTATACCTCTTTGCGCAATGTACTTTGATTACAAGAAGGGGAATTTGTTTGCAAAAATGAAATAATAAAATAACAATCAACTTTGGAACATGTAGAAAATGAAATAGATTCGAAAACAAGTTGTAAAAGTGCTTATAGTTCTAGTTCTCAATGTTGTTGTTCAACTTGATTATGACTTGATGTAATTCAATATTGTTATTCTAAGTCGGTACTGAAAGATATTAACACGCTTTAATTCCTCTCGCTTTCCAAATTATCTAACCAAAATACACTCTTTGACTAGACCTAGCTTCACTAATTCAACCTAAACAGGTTCTTAGATTGTATTGAAAAACTACATTAAGTTTTGTACAAGCTTCCAAACAATGTTCATTTCTTCTCATACGCTCGGAAGTATGAAAACATGTGATATATGTTTTACAATAAGAAAACTTATTGCTTGTTACCAATTATTAACTTAATAGAACGACTAGGTGCCCTAAAAGTTAATTAACTGCACAAAAATTCAATTCATGAAAGTGGCCAATCAAACACAAATCAAATTTAAGGGTTCTAGTTTAAACATAAACATAATCACTAGAATAGAATCACAAATCAAACATCAAATCATATGCTTCAAGTCAAACAATCAACATGTTTTGAACAAGAACTAGAAACTAAGGTTTCTTAGCCACACATGGCTAAGAACAAATCAAATAAGAATAAAGATGGAATTGGAATGTTTAATACTTACAAAAACAAAATACAAAGTGTTTGCAATGATTAGGTCTTCTAAAAAACTCCAAGAATTCTCCCAAGATCACCTCAAAACTGCTCCAGAAACCATCTGCCCTTCAAAATGACGTTCTTGTGTTTTTAATTAAAGTTCACGTGCTTTCCATAAGACCATGCGTTTTTTGCATTGCCATGCCTTTTGCCCATGTGTTTTTGGCACGACCATTTGTCTTGACCATGTGTTTTTGGCATGGCCCATGCCTTTTGCTAAAATTCAAAAAAGTCTTTACCGTTGGCTCCATCTTCAATCTAGCTTCACCACGAGTCATGTTGCTCAAATATAAGATGACAAAGGAAAAGCACGACCCGTGTCGGTATGACAAGAATCGCGTTTCAAACATAGTCCTTTACTATGATAATAATGCACAATAACTCGGGTTACGTATTCATGTTTTCTGCCATGGAATGACCGGTTCATCTTCTCTTCATGCTCCAAAGCTCCATGCATCCATGCATCCAAGATCCACGTTCCATGCTCAATAATGCCTGCAAAATAAATCAAAAATGGTGAAGTACTAAGCATTCTTGATGAAATATGCAATTGCCTTAATAATCAACTAAATGCAAGAATTATGAAGTAGAATGCTACAAAATGACTGAAATAAACATGCAAAATAGTGCATAAAATGCACCTATCAGCCGTCGCTGTGAGTCGCCGTTTACCACCACTACCCGAGAAGATAGTGGGTGGTGCCCGACTAATAAAACCCTAATGTGTCTTATGAGACCCTAGTGGGCCTAATGAGCCCTAATTAATCAAAAGACCTAGCTATTGGGTCTATTGGGCTATGATTGGGTTGGAAACCCTAATTAGGGTTTAGAAAACCCTAATATTGGACATATTGGTTTTGGACTGTGGGGAGTTGCATTTGGATGATTGGATTGGGATTGTGTATTAAGCCAGGCCACACTACATGATTGACCCAATAGATTGATGGACTTAAATGATTAAGTCCTTAATGGGTTAAGTGAGAAACACTTAAACCTAATCATCATTTTATGTAAAAACCCTACTTTCACTTGGGCCTTAAGTTGGACTTTTCTATTGGGCTTTGGTGATTGGGTCAATAATGGGTCATTGAAGAACAATCATATGGACTAGAATAATTGAATGGGCTTTAGGGTAAGGTCCATATGAGGGTTCGGGCCCAATTTGGAAAATTAGGCCATTGATGAGCCATAATTTGGGCCTTGATGATTATGAGATATTGGGCCATTTGAATGCCAAATGTTTGGACTGGACTAAATAGTTGGGCCTTAAGAGAAGACCATGTAGATGTTTGGGCCCAATTTGGAAAAGTGGGCCATATTTTGGGCTTTGGTCCATGGTTTGACTTTTAGGCGTTGGATTGGGCCTTGAACTGAATAAAGTTAAGTTAGGGGTAAAGAAGTCTTTTTACCCCAAGTATGGAGTTGTGGTTATCCATTGGAACCCAATTACTGATTGGGTGTTATTTTGATGATTGACAGTTTGGGAATCTGTCATCAAACAACTAGAGTTTGTCTGCGAGACTTCAACAGTGCGAGGTGAGTCTTCTCACCATACCAATGGGTCTAAGGCACCAAGGCCGAACCATTTTATGATAGTTGGTATACTTGTTGTGTAGAGGTGTGTGCCATATTTATGTAGTGATACGTGGCAAAGATAGCTTTTACCACTAATTATAGAGATAACCTTTATGGCAAATGGTAGAGATTGCCTTTAGGGCTAATGGTAGAGACAGCCTTTATGGCCAATGGTAGAGCAAACCTTTATGGCTAAGGGTAGAGATAGAATTTATGGCTAATGGTAGAGATAGCCTTTACGGCTAATGGTAGAGATAGCTTTTATAGGTAACAGTAGATATAGCCTTTACGGCTAATGGTAGAGATAACTTTTAATAGCTAATAGGATATGTGTTATATGGTAGAGGTAGCTTTTATAGCTAATATGTTATGTGGTATGTGGTAGAGATAGCTATCATAGCTAATAGGGTGTGTGTTATGTGGTAGAGATAGCTTTTATAGCTAATATGATATGTGTTATGCGGATTGTGTGTGGGGTATGCTCTGGGGAACTCACCAAGCTTTGTGCTTACGGTTTATAGTTTTGGTTTCAGGTATTACCGATTTGGAAGAGGAGGGCTCGGGTTGATCGCACTGCACACATACGTATGATTTCCTCAAGGAATGATTTTGGGATAAACTCTGATAAATGTTTTACTTAAGGATGATTTGAAATGTTTGAAATAAGTAGTGTCAATGTTTTAGCTATATTAAAAGTGAAATTTTTACCCTTGATTTTTGGGTCGTTACAAGTTGGTATCTGAGCCTCGGTTTGAGGGATTTAGACACTTTTGGGTGTGCCTGAACTCAAACTGAGGATCTGTTAAGTTTTCAAAAGAAAAAATGCTTTAAGGAAAGAATTTATAAGACAAGAAAAGGTGTGGTGCATGGAATCAACCGAGCTCAAGTAAGTTTCCCCGGAATACCCATATATGTTATCTGTTATGACTTGGTTTATGAATATGTGAATCACATGCTAGTTAGGGCTAGGAGAGATGTATGTATATGTTATATGAGCTGGAAGGCTTGCATGCTAGTGCTGAGTGGTCAGCAATAGATTGTCTTGATATGTGGTGCTTGTAGCCTTGGGAATATTTGATGCCATGCTAGAATGAGAATGGTCATTGGTATAGTAACATTGTAGCACCCGGTTCCTGGTATGTATTTTATTTAAGTATTTTGCATTTTTGGCCTGGGACTCGGCGAGTTGAAGGCCTAACTCGTCGAGTAGGAGCGGGTTTGGGCACAGGACTTAAGTGGCGGACTCGTCGAGTCGGCGGCCAGAATTGACGAGTAGGCTCTGACTGGACAAAAACCCTAATCTGAGGGTTTCCACCCTATTTAATCATCTCTTTCAGCCACCACTCATCCCTATTGCTCCCAAAGACCCTCCATAGCAAACCCTAGCCGAGTGTGTGAAAATCTAAAGGCACTTGTGGTGATTTTGGTGGTTTTGTTCACAGGGAAGAAGGAAGAGCATAGAAGGATCAAGAGGAGATTGAAGGATTCGTGTTTGGGACATCATTTGCAGTCTTTGAAAGGTATAAAGTCTATACCTTGCTTGCTTATTTGTTAGGTCCCTTTTTGGGGAAGATTTAAGGCTTTTAAGCCATATGAGGTGACCAACCATGATTTGCAAATATGGTTGGGGGTCAAGACTTCGAATCTAGCAGTTGGGAAGAGTCACAAGGCAGATTGGAGTTGCTTTTGCACTCAAGGAAGATCCCATGCATTATAAGAACCATTTTAGGGCCTTTTAGGCTCAAAAGTACCATGCATGCACGTAAAGTTCATAACTTTACGTGCTAGATCGAGCTTAGGGGCTTGGATCTAACTTTTGGTCAAAGGTTGTACATCAGAAATCGAGGATTTAGGGTGTGGACGTTATCGACTCGGCGAGTCCGTTCTTGGGACTCGAAGAGTCCAAGGCATAAAGTCCTATATTTGTTGAGGGTCAAAAGAACTCAGTTGGGTGTTAGAAGGGTTATAGCAGGTCAGAAGGAGTGACCCAACGCATTGGACTTAGCTTTAGACCTGGAGTTCATGGGACTCGGCGAGTGCTAGAGCAGACTCGGCGAGTCCAAGGCAATCTCCTTATGGTTGAAGATGAACTCGACGAGTTGTTCATACAACTCGGCGAGTCAAGGACAAGACTTGTTCATCAGATGAAGGTGAACTCGACGAGTTGTTCATACAACTTTGCGAGTCAGATGAAGGTTCATTTGATGTTCATATAGAAGAGGAACTCATCGAGTCATTGCCAAACTCGAAGATTCGAGTTGTGGATAAGGACGGGTAAAGGGTTAAGGACTCGACGAGTTAATGGCCCAACTCGGCGAGTCGGGTCAACTTAAAGTTGACTTTGACTAGACTTGAACTAACCCTGTTTAGGGTTACACGTTATGTGTGATGACTTGAAGGTTGTCATGTAGGGATCGAGGAGTCAAAGGGAGTCGACTTGTACGCCGAGGATAGTTCAAACACTGCACGACATTGAGGTGAGTTACCTTCCAGTAGGGGTGGGTCTAATGCCACAATGTCGGCCCATCAAAAAGGGGTATTTAGAAGATGATTGTCTCTGTGATAATTATCTTGGTTTGTTTATGTGCTTTGGTCATGAGATTTATCTGTATGATATGTTATGTGTATAGTAGGGATTAGTTTCCCTGACAGCGGTCCTTAGGATCGAAGGGTAGGCCAGTACCTGGATATGCCTGACTGTATGTTTATATCTTGTTGTTGTATCCTAGCGGTAGGGGTGGAATAGTCCCCAGTTACCGGTTGAAAGATACCGATGGCAGTTTCCGGTTGAAAGATACCGATGATGATTACCGGTTGAAAGATACCGATGGAAGTTACCGGTTGAAAGATACTGACGATATTGTATGGTATGTGGTATGATGGGGGAACTCACTAAGCTTTGTGCATACATTTTCAGTTTTGGTTTTAGGTACCTCTTCGTCTAAGGGGAAGGAGTCGGCGGCGTAGCATCGCATCACACACACATGATTCCGCATCGGACTTTCTGGGATTGTACTCTGATTTTTATTGTACTGATGATATGGATTTTGAGACATGAATTTATGATTTTCTTTATTGGCAATGCTCTGGTGTTATGACTTATGTTATACTTAATTTAAAAATGAAATTTTCGGGCTTGAATTTTGGGATGTTACAAACTGCTACGTGTATGCTTTTAAAATTGTACACGGTTAGGATTTTATAGCCTTAGAATAATTGATTTGGCCTTATTTCCTATTCTTTTTTTGGTTGTGGTCCTAGGGTAGAGTCTATTATTCGACAGTTTATTAGATCTTGTTCTATGTATAATTTGCATGCATAAGGCAGTCGACAGCGATGATGGATGGATGTGGATAGCACAAGTTGCGATATATGGGCGGAATGTTCTATGGCAGTTCTTTGGATCGGAGTGATATTGCATGAATGTTGCTTGCTTTGTGCTTTGTGGGACTCTTGAGTGATGGGAGTTAGTTACTAAGTGAATATGACGATATCCAGGAGGTGGATGGCTGGCATCATGGGAAGTTCTTCAGCAGCTGATGGCAGGGCGAGGTTGTGAACCTAGGAAAGCCTAGGATATGCTCTAGTGAGTTAGTGGGGCGGTTCGGTGAGGTTAGGAACCTAGGTAGAGCATAGGAGTTGCTTCAATGAGTATCGTTCCGTTGTAAGTCTGTTATGACTTGGTTTATGAACATAGGGTTTGCGGTTGGGTGAACCGAAAACAGGTTGTTTTCGGTTCAACTGGTGTTTGTAGATGTAAGTCTGTTCACGGCCGTGAACTCGTTTACGGTTCATGTTCCCTATATATAGTGTCAGTGGTTTCAGAAGTAGTGTACGGTGATATGTGTGTGTCCATTGTACTAGACGTTTGCGGTTCAATAGAAACGTGTGCAATTTGGATCATTCTTGCTTCTAATCCTTCTTGTTCTCATTGATTATTGATTGTTCTTGTGTTTGATCACTAGTTGGTTCCAGATTTGGGGACTTACAATTGGTATCAGAGCCATACCAGTGTCAAAACGGTTCAAGTGGTTTTTTTGATTGGATTTATTCTTCATTTTCGTGATTGTTCAAGCTTGGTTACTGAGTTTCTGCTGTTGATCGTGATTTCAAGGCCAAAGGGATTGAAAATCTGCATGAAATCATTTGTTTTCATCAAGATTTTGGAGTTTTCGGCTGTAAACGTGTTTTTGGCCATAAACGTACTGAGTTTTCGATTGTAAATTTTTTCGAATGCAAACAACCTATTTTCGACTTTAAACCGCTCTTTGACCGTAAAACTGCTTTGACCGTGAACTGTTTTCGGCTGCAAACCCGTGTACGGTTGTAAACCCCTTTTTTGGCCGTAAACTCATTCTTGGCTGTAAACTTAGTTTTCGGTTGTGCTTTCTTTACAAGTTTTGTTTTCAATCAATTAAGAAAATTTAAAGTCAATTTGACTTTCTAAATTGACTTTTGACCTCAAAATTTGACTTTGACTTTCAAGTTTGACCTTTGACTTTAAACTTTGACTTTCCCATTTAACTTTCAAATTTTAAATTTGACTTTTAAGGTTGACTTTTGAGGTTTATAGTAAAAGGTCATTTTTTATAAACAATGAGTTCTTCAAACATTCCGGTCAATGAACTTTCATGCTCTTAATCGTGTGAAGCTACAATTAAGTTTCTTCGTGAACAAAATGATTTGCTAAAAAGGGAAATGAGGACCTTAAATATGAAGCGTATACACTTAGTAAGGCCCAAAAATCTTTAAAAGAAAAATTAGAGGCCAAAACCAAGGATTTTAGAAAACTTCAAGAAGAATACAGTAATAAATGTGTGAATTATGATTATGTTAAGGAACAACTTGCTAACTTGACTACCAAACTTGATGCATTGAAAGATAAATATAAAGATGTTGAATTCAACTTTAAGAAATTTGATGTGTCAAGTGAGGTAGTTGCATCCATGACAGAAAAACAATTGACATTTAAAGATAATCAAACCAAGAGTCTAGGGTATCGCAATGTACCACCTCCCTTCAACGACAACTATAACCCACCCCTTGAGACCAATAAGGAAGAAATTTCTACTCAATTTGGCCTACTTCCTGAACTAATTTCAGTTAAGACTGAACAATCTGGGCCAACTGAGGATATTGAGGTGAATGTTTTTGATGATTCTACTTTATGTGCTGGTAAAGTAGTGGAAGATGAGAACAAGGAGAACACTATTGAACAAACAAATGACTCATTGAACTTTGAATCTGTTGCTTCTAATCAACCTATTGTTGGTAAATACAGGCCACCAATTCAAGTTAAACAGATTACCTGTTGCAAGTGTGCTTATGGGAACAATTAGATTCAAGGCAAGGGTATGCCACCAGGGACATGAATAAACAACTCCTACATGAAGAAACATAAATGTTTTCATTGTGGAACACCTGGACACATTGCCAGAAATTGTCTAAATTGTGCATACGTCCCCTACTATGCACAAGGCTAGCAGAACACACAAAGAGGGAGCATTTCCAAAAGAAACCCTTTGAGGCCTCATTCAAACAATGGTGACTGGAACGTGCAGAAGGCCAAGAATCAAAATCCCAAAGTCAAGAAGGAAATGCAGTCCAAGAAGCCAATTTCAAGAGCTGCTCCAGTGAAACCAAGACTGGTTAGGTCAAAGTTATCTCAGCGATTGGCTTCAAGTTCCAAATCAAGTGACAAGGAATCCATCCGATCGAACAAGAAATGGGTCAAACCCGACTATAGATGGGTACCAAAGGTTCAATCTCCCAAATGTTCTAATGATTCTAACATTTCTTCATCTTTTGTTTGTGAGAAGCAGGATATGTCATGGGAGAGAGTACCTTGCAAAGATGACAAAGGTTGACCCAGTTTCAAAATGGACTGGGTTCCAAAGATCAACTGATCCCGCTCTGTGTTGGAGCAGCTATGGAGGCATATCATCAGACTTCGTTTTGTTAATAGTGGCTGTTCCAGGCACATAATAAGGGACATCTCTCAACTGTACTACACTCACAACTTTGTTGAGAGTATGTGTCCTCTACGGGAAGGGAAGAAAGGAAAGGATCACACATGGGGTTTTGTGCTTAACGATGTGAAGAATTTTTGGATTTGTTCTGAGATTATGCGTGTTGTTCTTAGACCTTCTGGATGCAAATTCAATCGGTGACTTACGGTTTGATTTTTCTTCTCGATACTCCTGAGTTTATCTTAAACTGATTCGTTTTGAAGACAATCTTTTATTTTCTTATAGCTTTTTCGTTTGTAGGTATTGTTTGGGAAGTGATATGAAGTATAGTGCTAAAGGGAAATTTATGATGTGTGTAATGCACTAAAGCCGAATTGTCTAGACTCTGTGTTCAATGCGTTGGTAGACACGAAGGATTTAAATAGAGTAGACTAGGCATAAATGGACTATGAAAACACTTCACAAATATTGACTTATATCATTCCGTTTGGTTTGACAATACGATGCTCGAGTAGATTGAGCAGTGAGATATACATGGGAATCTGCAGGCTACACTAAAGTAATATGTATCTAGAACTATGGCATAAATTTTCCTCGATGTATGGATGCATGTCCTTAATTCTGGTACTGATAGGGCGACTGGGACTTCCGATAAAGTAGGTCTTAAGAAGGTTATTTTCTTGCTTTCTTTCTGTCAGTCATATGTTGCCTCCTCTACGTGATTAGAAGAGATCCGACCTGGACTGTAACGTATGCAACTCTATCTCTATGTATCCTTCTATATGCAATTATTTCTGTCAATTAGTCATATCATGTCTCATTTGCGTGATAAGTTTTTATCCGACCTGGAACACAGCGTATGCAACATTCTATTTCTCAATCCCTCTGATTTAGTTAGTCATATGTTAATCCCTCTGCGTGATTGGAAGAGATCCGACATGGGAATAAGACATATGCATTTCTAAATCTATCTTCTTCCTTAATAATTGTTTGCTCATCTAAAGCAAGGAGTATTTTGGAAGTCCTTGATTATCGGGGTATATCAGGAAGCAGGAAACACATTTTGGTACATCTAAATTTGAACATTTAATAGGTTGTCTGTAGATCTTGTTGTTAAATTTAGGTGGACAACAATATCATTCGTCGTCATCAGCTAAATGGTCCCTCTAAGAGTAATATTTTGGTATACAGGTTCAAAAGTCTTGTCACTTGTAGCATGTCCAAATTTGTCAAAATCTTTCGTGTTTAACTGGACCACAATATCGACGATTGACAAGATTTATTCATGAAGGTGGAGGTACTGAAAAAACATATTAACGCTGTCTTAAAACTTTGATCCAAATATCATAAAAAATAATATTAGCAACGGCGAAGAGAAATTAGTGTTATTTTATTATTATTATTATTATTATTATTATTTTCTAAAAATTAAAAATTAAACAAAATTAATTTATTTTAAATTTATAGATTTTATTTTATTTTTAATTTTACTTTTAAGTCTTCAAAATGTTTTATTTTTTTATTAAATTTGGATGTATTGGGCTTACACTTGAGGCTTTAGGTTTGCAGCCCATGGGTTTTTGGGTCGGATATGGTTTTGGGTATATAAGGTAATGTTTTCGGCTGTAAACCTCATCAGATTCATTTTTGCGTTCACAACCGTAAACCCTCTCAGTTTTCTCTCGACTGTTCTTCGATCCCATCTCCAATTCGTCATCTTTTTGTGTTTTTCATTTGAAATTGATCCTTGAATCTTATAGGTACTGCAAAGGCGACCCCCACTCTGTTGAAATTAACTCGAATCGATCGCGTTTTGCAGGATTTGGAAGCAAAATCATTTTTTGGCATCGAACTGCGTTTACGGCCGCAAACTGTTCACAGCTGTAAACTCGTTTTCGGCCGTAAACCTGTTTACGACTATAAACTTGGTTATTTCCATAAAATTGCTTTTCATTTAAATCATATTTCATTAAGATATAATCAATTGATAATTGAGAAATTTTAATTTTAATGGATTAAATTCTTGATTTTTTTCACTTGGCCGATTTGATGCACAACAATTGGCTGAATTGAAATTCTCAGAGAACCACAACATTGCTGCTTATCTGTTAGATCCTCCAGCAGCACACCAAGAATTTAGGGCCATGATTCATGGACTTAAGAGATGCTGCCTTGCATATGTTATCACGTTGAATCCTATTATTTATCAAGACTTAGTGAAGCAGTTTTGGAACAAGGCTTCTGTGAGTAAAGAAGAAGATGAAGAAGACACGGTGGAATCTGTTATTCAAGGAAAGAAAATTGTAGTGTCTGAGAAAACTATTTGTGAAGTGTTGCAAATCAATGACCTGCCAGGGTTTCAAGCTGAGATCCAGCCAGGGTTTCAAGATGAGATTTCTATGGAACAAACTGAAGAGATTCTCGAAAGAATGGGATATGAAGGATTGTTTCCATCTACCGTGAATAAGTTGTTGCCTCCTTACTGGCGATTTCTTGCTTACTCCTTCGTAATTTGCATCCCAGGCAGGAAATTTGGTGCTGATGAGATTTCCTATTAAACACTGGTGTTATTGCTGCTCTTTCCATGGGTCTTGAGTTCAACTTTTCAAGATACGTTTTGAATGAGATGATGAGCAATTTAGAAGGAAAAAGGAAGGAAAAATTTCTGATGTTCCCAAGGTTTCTCCAGATGATATTTGACAGTAAATATCCGGAGTGAGAAAGAAGACGTTAAACTTTGGACTTGAAGTATTTGGGTGCTAATACTTTTGGTCTCATGAAACAAAACCACAAGGATACGAAATTTGTATTCCAAGGAAAGTACCCACTAGAGAAGTTTGGGCAATTTGTGGAGATCAGTGAAGCATCCGAGTCAGAAAGCTCCTTAGACAATAAAGATGATGAAGATGATGTTATTACCGCTTCTGAGCATGAAGAAGACCTTGTTCCTCCCGTTGCAATTGTTGTCGAGGAACATGTAACGATGACTAATGTGGAGGTAAATGATGATGATGATGAAGGTGAAGATGTGATGAATATAGGAGATAATGTACTTCACTTTGGTGATGATAACTTATTATTCGACTTCGAGCAGGATGATGATTTCAGGCCAAGTAATGATGAAATCAATGAGTTTTTTGATGACATCTATGATGTTGTACAACCTACAACGAAGACTGAATGAGTTGGAAATGTTCTCAAAGTGCCGCCTCCCATAGCTAATCAGATGGTCGACACTTAAACTAATCTAGATTCAACTATAAGGATTCCTCCCCTTACAGTTGTTACTCCAGCCACTTTTCCATCTGAAGGTGGTCTTAGTACGACACAAGCCTCCCAGCCTCCACTCAAAAGGAGAAGAGTTGATCCTAGGCCAGGAGTGCTGATTAAGGAACAAGCTTCGCCGGCCCAACAATCTTTTGCAACTGGTACACTGACCCAACAAGCTCATGTTTTGAATGAAGGACCAAGTGTTGTACGATCTTTCTTTGAAATCGGCAGGAGTTCTTCAGTTCCTGATGGCTCTTCAACTCCTCCACCCTCACACGATGTAGCCTCCGAGTGGCTGGCAAGATTTTTGGCTCGTGAGGATATTGATCCTGCACCAAGAGGCAAGGGTATGTCTATAGGTATAGGGAGCTCAGACAAAGAAGATGCAACAATGTATGAGCTCAGGAGGAGATCGGAATTCTAATCAAAAATTATCGAGAAGGATGTTTTGATAGGAAATCTTGACGTCAGAGTTTCCAATCTTGAGGAGGAAAATATTCTAAAATCAAAATGGATCTCCGACATGCATCTAAATCTGGGTGCATTATCTGTTGGGTACTTTGACCTGAAAACAAGCTAATCGGTGAATTTGGCAACAAATTCAAGATGTCGGTCGCTGAACCAAATGCATCAGAACCTTCTCATTGTGCTCCTTCCCAAGCTGCTCTAGATCCTCCTGTTGATCAACCTGTCAGGACAACTCGTATCCTTGATCGATTTGAGAGTGAACCTACTCAAGCTCATCCAAGAATAACTCTGAAGCAAGGTCCAAGATAAGTTACTGCTCAACGAAAGGGAGGTTTGCTCTTCATGAAAAATTTAGACAAAAATGTTCGTCAAGATCAACCTCAACTGACCGTAACTGAGCTCGAGCGAAAACGATTCAGGGTAAAATACGGAGAGCAGGCTGGAATCTTTATGTGGGGATTTCACGGTAAACTTAATGTCTGGGTGGTTAAGAGGAAGAGTGGAAAGGTGGAGTACTACAAACACCAAAATTACTTCTGCTCATGGACCAGAGTCGATCATGGAGAACTTGCTGATGCTCCTTTTCACAATCCGTCAAATGATCCTCGTGCAACTGATTTCAAACACTTCTTAGAGAATAAGGTTAAGATGAATTTTGATGGAATGAAGAGTGTTGAGTCAATTGTCAAGAGATTCCAAGACATCCTTGATCCCAAGACCAATCAGTCAGTTAAGGCTGTGATGTGGCCTCCTACAAAGCAATTGCTCCAAATTCATATTATTCAGCACTTCCAAGATGGATCTCTGGACAATATGGAGTTTTGGGTTTATGATGAAGCTACAGCCACTACAGTCATTAAATTTTGAACCAGCATTTTTCCGACTAGTTGAAGAAAAGGATCTTCTGCAATTTGGTGAACATGACATTCATACCCTAGCTCGACATCAGATTGTGATCAAGACTGAAATTCTAGAGCCTGCTACTAAAGAATTCAAAGGAATGGTCACATAGATTATTAGCAAGAAAATGTGGCTGGGAGCAATGGGAAGGTCAGGCGTGCATATCATTGAGAAGGATTGAGCTTATGCTAGCCTCAAACCAAGGGGGAGACTGTTAGGTCATATTTTTTCTGGTTTGGTCTAGGCATTCATTTGTATGAGTCTTGTTTGTCTTTGTTTAGGTGTTTATAGGGTTTGTGGTTGGGTGAACTGAAAACAAGGTGTTTTCGATTCAACTGGTGTTTGCGGTTGTAAGTCTGTTTATAGCCGTGAACTCGTTTACGGTTTATGGTCCCTATATATAGTGTCAATGTTGTCAGAAGTAGTGTACGATTGTATGTGTGTGTCCATTAAACCAGACAGTTTCGGTTCAATAGAAATGTGTTCAATTTGGATCATTCTTGCTTCTACTCCTTCTTTTTCCCATTGATTATTGTTTGTTCTTGTGTTTGATCACTAGTTGGTTCCGGATTTGGGGACTTACAGCTTCTTACCTTTAAATGGTTGCTACAATTGAGTAGATGTTGGATCTTTTAGCTTTTTCTCGTTCCAATTAAGCTCTTAAATCCTTGAGCTCTTCAAGAAATATACCAAACACACACTCTTTGGACTTACACGAACTCAATATGGAGGGTTATCTAGATTAGGGTTTGCTTCTAGACTGTAAAGATGATGAGGGAGGCCACAAATGAACCATAAGTTCTTTATATAAGGTGTAAAATCCGGAAAATTATGGTTTTCCTTTCTAGCAACTACTCGTCGAGTTGGGGTTCCTAACTCATCGAGTAGGATCCTTAACCCGCGTCCAGAAAAATCTCCACACGACGAGTTGGAGCTCCCCAACTCGTCGAGTTTCGGTCCAAAACCCTAAAACCTAGAAAAAATAATTACCTAGACCAAGCATTACAAATCTCTGCCACTTGACCAAGACTTCATCCTCGAATTCTGATGATGCGAACAAATCCAGGTAGTGCTCCTGCATCATATCCTCCCGCTCCCATGTCCATTTAGAGCGCCTTCGGTGCTGCCATTGCACCTTCACTAGCTTCACCTCTTTATTACGAAGGACCTTAACTTTACTATCCAAGATCGCAATGGGTATCTCAATGTAGTCCCGACTCTCATCCACCTAAATGTCATCCAAAGATATAATCGCAACCTCTTCAGTAACAAACTTTTGGAGCTGAGACACATGGAAGGTGTTGTGAATCTGGCTAAGCTCGTCTGGCAGATCCAAACGATAAGCCACTTTGCCCACTCGGGCGGTAGTCCTGAATGGGCCACTATATCGGGGCGCTAACTTGCCCCTCTCCAGGAACCGAATGACACCCTTCCATGGTGACAATTTCAGTAATACGAAGTCTCCCACCTGGAACTTAAGATTTGATCGATGCCGGTCAGCATAGATCTTCTGACGGCTCTGCGCGACTCGCAACTTGTCGCATACCTGCTACATCAACTCGGTAGTCTTAAGCACCACCTTGGTGCTTCCCATTACTCGGTGCCCAATTTCACCCCAACAAACTGGGGTCCTATACCTACGACCATACAACATCTCAAACAGGGTTCGGTCGATACTAGAAGGATAACTATTGTTATACAGAAACCCTGCTAGTGGGATGTATGTATGCCAACTCCTTCCAAAGTCCAATATGCATGCTCGTAGCATATCCTCGAGCATCTGAATCACCTGGTTGCTCTGACCATCTGTCTGGGGATGGTATGCAATGCTGAAGTGTAACTGAGTTCCCAACTCTTCGTGGAACTTCTGCCAAAACCTGGATGTAAATCGAACATCTCGGTCAAAGACCACTACACCGGCACCCCATGCCAAACAACCACCTCTCACACATAATATCTGCTAATTTTTCAACAGAGATACTCTTGGAGATCAGAATAAAATGGGTGCTCTTCGTCAATCTGTCCATAATTACCTATATGGCATCCACGCCCCTCGCTGTCCTTGGTAACTTCGTGATGAAGTCCATAATGATCTCTTCCCACTTCCACATAGTAATGGGTAGCGGATAAACCTTGCCATGAGGCCGCTGATGTTCGGACTTGACCTTCCTGTAGGTCAAGCACCGCTCTACAAACCAGGTGATCTCCTGCTTCATGCAGGGCCACAAGTAGCTCAACCTCTGGTCTCTATACATTTTTGTAGCCCCCGGACGTATAGAGAACTTGGAATTGTGTGCCTCTTCCAATATCTACTGTCCCACTTCCCCAGATGCCGGAACCCACACCCGGCCACATTGTGTCAAAATATCTCGACCATCCTGAACAAACAAGGGAATCTGACCCCAAATCCGCTCTAACTTCCAATTTTCTCTCTTCAAACCCTCCACGTGAGCCTTTTTGATCATATCTAACAATGGAGAGACCACTGTCATCCTCAAACAAACGTTTCTGATAGGAGAACCCGCCGCCTTGCGGCTCAAAGCATCAGCTACCACGTTGGCCTTCCCTGGATGCTATAAGATCTCACAGTCATAATATTTTAGTACATCTAACCACCTCCTCTGTCTCATTTTGAGGTTCTACTGGTCCATCAAATACTTCAAACTTTTATGTTCAGTAAAAATGATGCACCACACTCCATACTAGTAATGCCTCCAGATTTTGAGAGAAAACACCAGTGCCCCCAATTCCAGGTTTTGAGTGGGGTAATTTGCCTCATGAGGCTTCAACTGCTTTGAGGCGTACACAATCACATGCCCCCCTCTGCATCAGAACCACCCCTAACCCTGAGATCGATGCATCACAATACACAACCAAATCATCTAACCCCTTAGTTAGTACTAGAATTGGGGCCTCACATAGTCTCTGTCTCAAGGTCTCAAAAGCCAACTACTGGTCCGGGCCCCACTGGAAAGTCACATTCTTCTTGGTCAAACGGGTCAATAGCACGATGATCTTGGAGAAATCCTGGATGAATCTCCGATAATACCATGCTAGACCCAAGAAGCTACGGATCTCAGACACATTCCTCGGTACTTCCCACCGCATCACTGCCTTAACCTTGGCTAGATCAACTGAAATACCTTCCTGGTTGATGATGTGCCCCAAAATCTGCACCTTTCGCAATCAGAAATCACACTTTAAGAACTTGGCATAAAGCCTTTCCGTTCTTAGTGTCTCTAATACCTCCCTCAGATGCAGCTTGTGCTGCTCCTTGGTCTTAGAATAGACCAAAATATCATCAATAAAAACAATCACCGACCGATCCAACATCAGTCTACACACCCTGTTCATGAGATCCATAAACGTTTTTGGGGCATTGGTGAAATTGAATGGCATCGCCACAAACTCATAGTGTCCGTACGGCGTCCTGAAAGTTGTCTTCGGTATAACCTCATCCCTAATCCTCATCTAATGATACTCCGATCGAAGATCAATCTTGGAAAACCAAGACGTACCCTGCAACTAATCGATTAAATCATCGATCCTCGGGATAGGATAACGATTTTTCAACGTTAGCCTCTTCATCTCCCTATAATCGATACACATCCTGTGTCACTATTAGAAAACAACCCTTTAATGACGCACAAACAATGACACGCACTGATAAAGGACACGCATTTATGTGTGCCCTAAAAAATAATGTCACTTTTTCAAATTTTGAAGGAGAGAGGACACACATTTGTGCGTGCCCTAAAATTACTGTCCCATAAAAAAATTACAAACACAGAGGGCGCTTACTTTAAATGTGTGTCCTCTGTGAATGTCGCTTTATAAACTTTTACTCAAAACGCGCATTTTGAAATGAAATCCTTTAAAATTCTAATTTTGATATACCCTGCTTCAAGATATCCTTTCACTCTCTTCTTCCCTTCTCTGTACAAACCCTAATCACCATACCATTTCGGATTCAAGGCATGTATGTGACCTTATATTTCTCCAACGCCTTCAACATGTTTTCGAAATAAAATTTCTCCAAGAGAACCACCGTCTCTCTAACTGATTCCACCCTGATCAGCATAAAGAATCTGAAAACATGAAATTGGAGGTAAGATTCTAGAGATTTTTTCAAGAACACACACTAATAGCTATCTCTTTCTTTATTTCTCTTTCTCTCTCTCTCACACACACATACACAAAATTGAAGGGAGGATTCTAGGGATTTTTTTTCAAGAACCATTCCAAACGTAAAGACCATATCGAAACTCACCCTTATGCCATTGAATATCATCTATTGTCAACCCCATCCTTCGTCGTTGATATCTTCCATCGTCAACTCTTCCGCTATCAGTCAACATCCATTTCCTACTCTTCCGCTATCGCCATAGACTGTTGCTAACCCTTCTGTTTTCAGCTTGCATCTTAGTAAGATATGGTTGTCAATTCTTTTTTCCATCGCCAGCTCTTTTGTTGATTGTTTCTATAAAGATTTGTGGTTTTTGTGTTTCTAATTAAGGGTTCTAAATCACAGTTAGACGTCACTCAGTCGTGGCCTCTCATGACTTCTGAATCATATTCAATCGTTGCTCACCACCACTTCGATATATGTTGTTGCTCACCACTACCTCCTTGAACTGTCATCTCTGAAAAACCCTTAGAATTTCTAGGTAACATTCTTATACTCCAGATTTCATCATCTTCTTGCGATTTTCCCAATTAAAACCATGATTGTTCCTTTGTTTTTCTGAATTCATCCATGTTTATGTGTTTTGGGATTTGATTTCCTGTCCCTATAGTGGAATTTAACCAAATTAGTTCATAAATGATCCTGAATCTAGGATGGTTAAAGATCTGTTTGAAGAGCTAAGAAAATATGGTGAGGTTAAGCTACATAAAGACCGATAATTCCATTGTTGGTATGTTGGATCTTCAAATTATGTTAGTATGGGACTTATCTGATCAAGACAATGACATCATGCTTTCATTGAATGAATTTTATATTGCTATCTTCATTATGGAGAGACACAGGGAAGGCCACTCTCTTCCTAAGGCACTTCCATCTGGCATTCTGTTTTAGGGGATACCAATCACACCATTGCCTTTAGCAAGTCAAGCTTAGAGAGATGCTCCAGGTAAATAAATACTAATATATCTGACATCTGTCATGTTTCCAAATTCTAGATTCATATAATCATGTTCTATTGATGCCAGGTATCAACCAACAACATGTCACTCATCCTACAACAAGGCCACCTCGTCCAGTTCCAATTCCTATAGATGAAGATTTGCAGCCTAAACACCAAAAGCCTAAAGTTCATGTATTGGAAAAGCATCTAGTGGATCAACTTAGCAATGAGGAACAAAGTTCATTGAACTCAAAGTTCCAAGAGGCAACAGAGGCAGATAAAAAGGTTGGTGAACTTGAAAAATAGATACTTGAAGCTAGACAAAAGACCGAGTTTTATAGAAACAAGATGCAGGAAATTGTAAGTTCTCTCTTTTCATAGTGTTTTAACTTTTGATCTTTTAAAATTGTTATATCATATTTATTTTCTGTTCTTTAATGTTAGGTTTTGTATAAGATCAAGTTGGTAAGAATCCCATATCTACCCCTTTCGCCTCACATTCCTAGGCCAAAATTGAAAGTTTGCATGCTAGGAGATGCCCAACATGTTGAAGAGGTAATAAGCTTTCTCATTATCATAAAACAATACTAAAACTCACCAAAAGATTCGTCTCTGTAAAATTTCATCTAACATGTTCTTGAATGCTTATAATAGGCTCAAAAGATTGTGCTTGGATACATGGATGTTGAAGGGCTCAAGAAGTTGAATAAGAACAAGAAGCTTGTGAATAAGCTTGAAAAAAAGCACCAAGCTATATTTTTTTCAAACCAGCTGTATTGGTGCAACTACTTTGGAGGGGTACAGGAAATATGTGGAAAAAGATGTTGCTTTTGAGAGACGTTTCCAGTAAGTTTTTGTGGCTAAACCTAGTGTTCCTGATACCATAAGCATTCTTAGAGGGTTAAAAGAGAGATATGAAGGTCATGGTGTTAGGATTCTTGATCGTGCTCTTGTTGTTGCTGCTCAATTTTAAGCCGATACACTGCTGGTATGATTCAGACTTAGTTTCTTTTTATTGATTTGAAATAGTTAATTATTCTCAATTTATCTATTGTACTTATGAATCAAAAAGAGATTTTATGTTCAAGTTGCTTAGAGATGTGGGGTTCCAGGTTCATTTTATGCCAATGGGTTCATTTTTCATATTTGTAGTGCTTCCAGATACTTGCAAACTTATAGAAGAGTGGATATCTACACGTAAATTCAGCAGATATCCAATCAAGGTAGAATGTTTCTTTTTCTTTTAACTTATTTGTTATTATATAAGAATGTGTCTTTTTCACTTTGAGTTGTATATTAACTGGGATAGTTAAAAGTTTTTTTTGTGGACATCTTCAGGATAAAGACAAACTGATTAGCAACCTAAATACCATTCAAGATTATCTATGCTCTTTCACATCACAAGTACAATAGCATCACTTGTTTTTCTCGTAAAGTAACGACATCCATTTTTGGTCAACTTCTCATATTTTTTTTATTCATGTTAATAGGGCTCAGAAGTAGCCAACATATCCACAACAACTTTCCCCCAAACACTTGACTGGCTGCATAATCATCTTCTTCAGGTAAACATCAGTTTCCATTCATGTTTCTTATCCATTAATTCTTAAATATTTTGTCAACAGGTTTAGGAACATGAACATCTAATGAAATCTCCATATCCTTTTCTTCTACTAAATTTGACCCCACTTCTTTGATTGTTTGACCAAGACCAACAGGTTCAACTGTTATCCACCCAAGACCCGAGATTGCCACATCACAAGCAGGTCTATAAAAAGATAGTTTTTTATGTGGAACCTATAGCATATACTTGCAAAGTTATGGATGTATGTCATTCCTGGAATCTTTACTACTAGATTCATCATAGACGTCTCAGGGCAGTTTCAACAACAAGCATATGCTCCAGATTGGACTAAATGTAAGGATCAAATTATTTGTATATTTGTAATCACTAAAGGCATAAAAACCTATAAGAATGTAATTTTTTAATCAACGATATTTTTAATTTTGACACAGGTGAAAACAGTTTTGGTTTAAAAGAGTAAGTTTTACCAGCTGGATGATCAATTGGGTTAATCTGTCACTGTAAGTTATGGACTTAGCGCTTCCCTTGAGTAGTTGTAGTCTTGTAGAGCTATAAACAGAAACAAAATAGTTAAGTACAATGATAAAAATATCCTTAAAGAAAAACTTTGCTAACATATATAAATCTATAAGCAAATTGACTATTATTTTATAAATTGGTAAACTATAACAACTAAAGTTGATGTGAGATCAAACCTTCAACAATATGATGATTGATCGTGATACTCTTTATCTCTTAACCTTTTCTATCACACATATAGACATCTATATTGCTTCCACTTCCAGATGAGCTGGCTTTTCTATCACACACATAGACATCTATTTTGCTTGTCCCTTCATATTGTATAATCACTTTATATATGTCATGCCTTACTTCTTATTAGATCAAAGAGAGACACGACACCTGTAAAACGACATGATCCTCCAGGGCTCTCTTTCTATCTCTTAGGAATATCCTGTTTTTATATAAAACCCAAAAACCAACCATCAAATCTCATGACAATAAAAGTAATTGAACTTCCATTAATTTGTAATTGTTTGATTGAAATTCCATTAATCTGAAAATGAGAAATATGTAAGATTTATGCTTTATGTAGGGCTTTCGGTAGTTGCAAGCAGACTGAACTTCCATTAATTTGTAATTGTTTGACTGCTTTCCAAGATCAGAGAGTGATTGGAATTTGAGTGATTTCTCTGGTAGGTGAGTGAGAAAAATAGAGTTCAGTTGTAGTTTCCTTCCATGTTTGATTTTATATATATATATAAAGTTTCCTGTTCTAAAAAAGTTGTATCTTGCTATTGCAGGTTGCAGTTGTCCAAGCTAATATTTTTTATAGCAGAGGTGTAATATTTTTTTATTTTAATCTTCTATAAACAAAACTTATATACTTATTTTGTGAAACATGTGTTTGTATAAAATTTGATTAAAGGCAGAGAACATTAACTCGTGAGCTAGTGGTCGAGGATGCGGATCCTATTTGGTCAAAGTGTAGAGAACAAATTATTTCTTCAAGAAATGGGATGAAAGCATTCATGATGTTATGGAATATCCAATGTTTGGTCCAATGTTGCTTTTGGGGGCATTGATGTACATCATTCAACCCCATATTGTATTTCAAGTTATTCATTGATTGGTTGCTTGACCTTAGTACCCTTGATCCGGTTTTTGAAGGTGCAAACTTTCGGGTGGGTATTCACTTTTCTCTTTTCTCTATCATATCATCTTGTATTGTATTGCATGTTAAGTTATCGATTTGCCCTGTGCAGGTTATGATAGCTCTAGAAACCTCCTTCCATGCCCTGCAACCTCTCAAAGTTCCTGCATTTAGGTTATTCTCTTAGAAAGGAAATTGTTAAAGGAGAATTTTGTCATGGGTTTCTTTTAATGTTGTACATGTTTTGTTTTCTATAATAAATATTATGCAATATTAGCAATATGTTACATTTACTTAATATTAGAATGATTGTTTGTATTTGACATATTAGTACAATGAATTATCTTTATTGTTTATGGTATTTTATTTCATATTATGAGACTTTTAATGTGTTATTTAATTTGAAAATTAAAATATATAATTTTAAAAACATTTAAAATTATGGCATGCAAAAATGCATGTCGTCTTCCTTTATGACAGGGGCTTCCTTGATACGCATTGCGAGTCATAAACATGCGCGTTGTAAGGTTACGACACACAAGTGCATGTCGTCTTCCTATATGACAGGGCCTTCCTTGATACACATTGTGTGTCATAGCTGCACGTCGTAAATGCGTGCCATAAATGCACGTTGTAAATGCGCGTCGTCTCTTGTTATGGCAGGGCCTTCATTGACAAGCATTTGCGTGTCATCTGACCGTTTTACGACACACATTGCGTGTCGTAAAAGGTTGTTTTTCTAGTAGTGTGTGACCCGTCCTTCTCTTTCAACAACAGGATCGGTGCTCCCCAAGGGGAACTGCTTGGACGAATGAACCCTTGGTCTAGTAGCTCCTGAAGCTGCATAGACAATTTCTGCATCTCGGGCGGAGCTAACCACTATGGTTGTAACATCACAAGTTTGGAAACAAGTATTTGAAGGGTGCTAATTGTAAATTAAGGAAGCTATTTGACGAGTAGGTATGCTACTCGTCGAGACGGAGCGGGAGCGATCGCGGGTTAAGTGGCCAACTCGCCGAGTCAGAAGCTGTACTCGACGAGTTGGTGCTGGAATGAGAAAACCCTAATCCTGAGGGTTGCACCATACTTAAAGGACTTTATGTCCTTCTCCCAACCTCCTAATCCCCCAGAAAGTTCCAGAAAAACCCTAATTTTGTGTGAGACTTCATTGTTGAGGAAATTGGAGCTTGGAAGAGGAACTTGGTGTAAGAAGCTTGAGGAATTAGAGGCTAGCATCAAGGGGCTTGTGTGGATCTGGGATCTACATCTGTTTGGGCACATTTCAGAGGTAAGAAGCCATAATCTTAAGCTATTTTCCTTTTTGGTTCATCCTTGGTGGTTGATATGGAGTTCCTTAGCTTGTTTGAGATCTATTTCGGGTTTGGAGTTTAGATCTAAGGTTGCTACTCCAGATCTAGACTTATGATGGCCTATAATGTTATAAATTTTCAGTCATTGAGTTGTTGGTGAAGCCCCTTTGTCTAAAACCCAAGCCCTAGTGTGTTTTGGGCCTATATCTCCTTGGTTTCACGTAAAGTTTGCAACTTTATGTGAGGGTTAGATTGTAGAAGGGTGGATCTATGGATTGGAGACCCTGCATGGCTCGAAAAGCCTCTAATTGGAGTGAGAAATGGAGAGACTCGGCGAGTCACATGGGTGTACTCGACGAGTTGTATGAACATGTGCATGGACTCAACGAGTGGATGAACAACTCGGCGAGTCTGTTGAAGATTGCCTTGGACTCAACTAGTATGTTCTTGGACTCGGTGAGTCAGGCCGCAGAACCCCAACCACTTTTGGTTAAAGCCTTAGATTAAGTGAGTCGGTTGGCAACTCAGTGAGTCGGACAGGATGGGACTCAGAGATCGTTGGACTCGGCGAGTCTTGGGGCGACTCGGCGAGTTAAGTTGTGTTATGAGAGTTTTCTAGGTATGGGAACTCGGTGAGTTGAGTCAACCAGGAAGGTTGACTTTGACTGAGGACTTTGACTTTGACCAAGAGTTGGCCAGTTTGACTTCCAAGGGTACTTTGGTAATATTGGTATTTATGGAATTGGTTCTTTGGTAGTGTTCAGTGGCGATGATCGTGTCGGTCGTCGGAGCAGCTTGGTCTTATCTTTTTAGTCGGCAATTGCAGGTGAGTTAACCTCACTTTATCGACAGGGTCTACGGCACCAAGGCCGGCCCTTTATCGGATGGAAATTCGGGTATTGTTTGCTATGTTATTGATTTGCTAGATCTACATTCTGGTATTTAGGATTGTATTATGTTAGTGAACTGGTTAAGGTCAGTACCCCGGTATATAGGGTAATGTTATGCTAGTGACCGGTTAGGTCGGAATCCTGGTTAGGATGTTGATATGCCATGTGATCTGTCAGACTGTCTATCTGGTTAAGGAATTGTTATGTGATTAATTGTTTTATGTGCACGTGATTGTTTGACTGGGGTTGGGTTGAGGCGGGTCCTGCTTTGTGCTGTAGGCCAACATACCCAGGGCGGATTGGATATCCCGAAGGCCCAAAGAGTGGTCCGGATAGGCTGAAGGCCCCAAGAGAGCGGACCAGATGTGTCGAGGCTCGGAGAGTGGACCAGGCCGACTGAAGGCCCGGTGTGGGCCGACCAGTCATACTGTTGACTCTAAGAGTGGACCAGGTGGATTGAAGGCCCGGTGCGGACGGACCAATAACACTGTAGACTCGATGTAGATGGATAGACTTGTAGGGTGGACCAGGTGGACTGAAAGCCCAGTGCAGGCGGACCAGTCACACAGTAGACCCGATGTGCATGGTTGTTCTTGTTGGATTAATGTCTAAGTCCATAACTATATTTGGTAAGACTTGACCCGACCCGGCATGGTCCATTTGGGTTGCATACCATCATGCACTTGGATGAGAGAAATAAGACACTTATGGTTATTAATATATTATAAGTTCTAGTATATTAATAATAAGAATAATAAGATTATTTAATTAGTATTGATCAAGAATTAATCTAGGATTAATTAAGTGATCAAAAGAAGACTAATTAAATATATGGGTTGATTGTGTAAATCATCCATACTTGTATAGTGGGCTAATGCTCCATGGATAATCAAGTTGGGCTAAAACCCATAGGATGGTCCATGGATGCTCCATGGTGTATTTGTACCCATGGATCCAAGGAAATGGAAAGTCATGACAATTAGGGTTTGCCCTAATTGTAACACTATATAAGCATCATATTATTCACCAAAATTGGCACTAGTGAGTGTACTAGAAGGGCTAGCCGATTTCATGAAGTGTGGGTTTTCTCTCAAGTCATTCCAAGTGTTTTGATGATTGTGATTCCATTTGAGGTGTCACACTTGGGGCACTAGGCACTCTAGCTTCATGAAGACTTTCTTCTCCAAAGAGGTATGTATTCTATCTTGCTATAGTCATTGTTTTGTATGCTAGATTAGGATAATACCTTGGAAGTTCTTATTTGCATGTATAATAGAGAAAACATAGATCCAAGGTATTTAGGGTTGCATGTACACTTAGGAAGTGTTAGAATGCTCAAAACCCTACAGTGGTATCAGAGCCTAGGCTTGTTTTCTTGTTATACTTGCAAAAGAAGCTGGAAAATCGAGTTTTGATGCTGTCTGCCCAGCAGACTCGCCGAGTCCATGAATGGACTCGCCGAGTCCAAGGCAAAATGCATCCAACTCGCCGAGTTGTTTCGTGCACTCGACGAGTTGGAACCCCAGACAGCATAAACTCGACTGTTTTGGCTAGAAATGGACTAGGAACATTACCCTAAGTTGTTTTTGAACTTATAAACTTGTTTTTGATGTGGTAATGTTCATGCGAATCCATTTTCAAAGATAATTGTCAATAGATTCATGTTTTGTATTAGTTTAAGGTTTAGACTAATTACATGAAAAAGTTTGATTTGAATTATCTTGTTCTTATGAGTTGCTTAGATTAATAGAAAAGTTAATTGAAATAGTTGTTTTCAATCCATTTTAATCTAAGAGTTGAGTATAAAATGTGTTTGTGTAACTTGTCCTCAAGTTACATGGAGAGTCACATTAAAGACTCATAAAACTCATAAGAGTTGGCAATGGTTACAAAATGAAGAGTCTTGTGTCATTGAATAATTTTTTATGACTCCATAACTTGTCCTCAAGTTATAGAAATTCAAGAGTCACTTCATTAAAAGAAAAATATGTAACCATAATTAAATCCATAAGTTATAAAATAAAGAAAAAGTTAGTTCTTTTATTAGTTTAAAGTCTTCCATAACTTGTCCTCAAGTTATGGAACTTGAAGAGTTTTTGGATTAAAACTACTTTAAACACATAAGTTATGGAATTAATTAGTTTTGAATAGTTTCAAAACTTGCCCTCAAGTTTTGGAATTTGAAAAGTTTTCAAGTATGAATACTTTAATTCCAAGTTAGCCCTTAGAATTTTAAAAGTTAAAATTCAACCCTTATACCTTATAATATTATAAGTTAATAATATATATATGTATAAGAGTAAAGTCAGTCTTACCGCTAGTACGCCTCATTCACGAAGCCGGTCTATAAGGTGGGTATAAGGTTGTTGCCTATAAAATGGCAACTTAATGGGTGTCCACTCTCACCCACCGCTTGCTTGACTGGTGGAGGGTCGTTAGCCGAACGGGTTTGACAGGACTAGAATTCTCCCTTCATTAAAAGTATTAATGATAATACTAAGTAACTAAACTCTTAATAATACCCAATCTTAGTTACTTAGGAAAAATGTGAATAAGGTGCTAATCCATGAAATTACACTTTACACTTTGTCTAAGTCGTTGGTGGAGCGTGTGTGGTTAACCGGCACACTAACTTGGACTTAACAAGGTAGGTAAAGGGTGACTTAATATTTATCATAGTATCGATGGAGCGTGTGTGGTTAACCGGCACATCGATTGAGGGGTAATTTATTAAGGGTACCAAGTGATTTGCATGGTTACTTCACACCTTGTTTTGTGATCCTCGGCATCCCAGTCACAAAACCTGAAGGGCACACTCGAGATTGAAACATGCCATTGAAAAGTTCAATGAATCTCAAAGATCTAGGAGTTTCAAAACCAATTAAAACATAATTATATATTTCGTTTATCTTGGTGGAAATTGGTGAATCGTCATTCACCTACCTTCAAATATTTTATAGCTTGGATTACGGCATACCTCTTCTAAGTTATAAAATAGTTTGTTGGGTCCTAGCCTTAATATTTCATATTGGGTGTCATATTAAGGACTTTAAATCAACTATCTTGAATATCTCCCAAAAGATGTCTGGTTTAGACACCTATGATCTTCCCAAATCTCTTGAAACAAGGTTTCCTAATGAGGATGATGTCCCATGGATATCATACTTCTTTCTCCTCCTCCAATTATTCTCCCTAACCCACAAGTTCTTGAAAAGTTTAAGGTCACTCAAAGCCCTATTGGCAAGGCAAGGTCTAGGTGTGATCACATCTTGGAGATGTAGTCACATATTGACAAGCCGGGAGAGTTGGGTGTCAAAGTCTTGAGAAAGTTGGTGGTTCAACTACTTTCTAAGTCACATAGTGAGTTCTTTTAGAACACCTATGAAAAAGACTATGACAAGACCCTTAATGATCTTATCTATTTGTTAAGATCAACTTCCTTAAAACTTTATGGACATTGACAATGATGACATTGGATATCCAGTAAAGCATTCTCTTCCCAATGGAAAGGGATCGGCCATAGTCAACTCGGTTGACCAAATGGTAAAGAGAAAAGCTAAGTCTGTGATAGTCCTGTGTACCATTATCAAAGGGTCCATATGTTTGTATTGCCAAAGAAAGGGGCATTGGTTGCGAAGCTGCCAAAATTTACCTAAGGATGTTAAAGTCAATAAGTTTGACTCTACTTCAGGTAAATTCCACTATCTAACTCTGTTAAGTTTCTATTCTGAGATTCTTGATACATGATGTGACTGGGTCACATGGTGATGTTTTAAGAATGAAAGAAAAGTGAAGAAACTTAAAGAAAGAATACGCTGAATCTGATGGCGTAGATGGATTTCTATCGCATAGTTTGAAGATTGGATTCTTGAGCTACTTCTTAGGAGTTATGAGATATTGCTTAGGAATAGATAACAACAAGTTTTCATATGGATTGTAAGGATAAGTTTTTACACAAAGTTTTAAAATAAAAAAAAGAAAAATTTTTTGATTTTATTTATTTTAAAATATCCTTACAATGCCATTTGAGGGAAAATTGTTGCTTATATGATTCCATTAATAGCAAGAGTGGAAATATGAAATCGATTCTTTCATTTGTGGAAATGTCTAAATTTACCAAATAAGGAAAGATTCTCATCACCCAAGTTTCAAGTGGACCGGAACTTGGAATCATGGAAGTTGTATAGCATGATGAATGAGAACTTTCAAGTTTTGGAAAATTAAGACTAATTACTTGTTCACATGGATGTGTGAGTCAAGTAAAGGACTAAGGGATCGAGTACACATTCTTTTGCACTGATTAAGTCCACCACAAAACTTTGATAAGACTATTCGTCATGATTTACTTAAGTTCAATAAATATGATTATACTTACAAGCTTAAGTGTAACTCTGAGACATTGGAAAAGGTTTCAATGTATGGCAGAGCGAATAAGAAGAATCAAATAAGGCAGAAGGATAAAAGTTTCTCAAATCTGAAAAGATGGGAGAGCACTTTAGTATCAGTTTTGTGATCATCTTAATGATTAAGAAACCATAGCACAATTAGTTCTCTAAGAAAATCTTAGTGCATTCTTATGACTAAGAAGAGGAACTTGAATTGTTGAAGTGGTTAAATCAAGAAGATGAGTCATACTTCGTTCCAATACAAGTCTTAGAGTCATACTCCAAGATTGTAACTTGAGTGACATGTCTCAAAAGAAGGTTTAAAACACTTGTCAAATGTAAGAGTAAAAGTTTTCTACTCTTGTACATTTGAAATTGGTAAGTTGTGATGTTTTGGATAAAACAAAGACCAACTAAGGCCAATTGTGTGAAGTGTTTGTCTTGATTAGAATCCACACTATATCTTGGATATTTGACAAGGGAGTCTTATATGTCAAGAGGACAGTGGGAGTCTTAAAGGTCTTGAAAGTCTCAAGAACTAATCAAGAATAGAATCTGAAGTTCTTCACTAGCACACGACTTGAGGTTTATAACCTATCGTGTTGACATATCTGTGCCCATTCCAGTTAAAGTTGGCTTTGCATATGAGTTCTTAGAGTTCTCAGTTTGTTGCATAACAACTTGGAAGCAATGGCAGGCCCTTGAGCTGCCAGGTGGCAAGAAGTTAAGATTGAGTTCAATCCATATGGTTTTGGATTTGTCATTATCTTTGTCTTGTGATTATGGTTTGACAAATTCATATGGGTAGGAACTCATACACCATATAAATCTAAGTGTCATAAGGTTTCTCTCCGATTCATGAAAATGATGGTGAGGAAACACTTTCACTAAGTAGATTTTATCTAGATAGCAATTGTGATATTTGCATTCTCAAAGTCGTTAGTGGAGCGTGTGTGGTTAACCGGCACACTAATATGGACTTGCGAGAAGTGGCAAAAAGGTCTAACCATTATGATTACGGCATACCTCTTCATAATTGTTTAAACACACAAGTGTGCTATCTAAGGAAAGGTGTATGTTTTTGATAAAGTTTTATCAAAACAATCTTGTATCGGAAATCTGAACTTTGGTGAGAAAGTCAGCTAATTTCTGAGTACATGTCAAAGCTAGTGGGAGCATAAGTGTTATGCTAATAATCATCATGTTAGTGGGAGCATGATAATTATGATAAGTATTGCAAGTTAGCAATGTTAATTATAGAAAAACAAAAGTTTCAATTGGGAAAAGTTGTTTTGCTATAATTAAGGGAGAGGAAATTATGCTTCATCTCAAATCTATAAGCTTAGATCGTGAGGTTTTAATCATTTAGTCAAGGATATATATGAATTTCATGTTGGTATGGCTCAACATAAGGAAATTTTGTATATGGGTCCATTATTTGCGTTCTAAAATTCGATTATGATTACGGCATCCCTTTTCATAATCTGAATTATGAGAACTTGGCAAATTGAAATGGAAATATTATAGCAAAAGACTGGTTTAGTCTTTATGTAAGACATCATGAATCGTGTCCCATATGCTTCGGATATAGGATCGATTACATGTGCTATATTCATCCGTTCTAAAATTTTCCAAATGCCTGGGGCATTAAGAAGGGAAAAGGTTTAGAACTGGATATGACTAAAAGGATTAAACAATTGTCGAGGACAATCTAAGGTTTACCAAAGATTGGTTGCTCAAGGACAATTGGAAGTATAGTGATAATTCTGGAAGGACCATATTGACATAGTCTGTAAGGAGGCAACTCTTGTTCAGAAGTGATAGTCAAAATGGAATCTGGAAATGTTTCAAAGTTAGAATTTTCAATCTGTTTAAGATTAGGAAACTTAATGCAAGAAGGATGTTTCCAAGGAGCTGATCTCCTTTGGAATACTCTGTAATGATTGTTGTCAAGTCTTTCTGACTTTGTGCATAATCATTACAAGAGGATCAATGCATATAAGTTTAGAATCTAACAGTTTTCAGTAAATGGCATGAATTTGGAATTCTTGCATTTGCAGTAAGGATTTGGGGGTGTGAAAAGAGAATCATTGAAGTTATGTTCAATTGATCTAGTTCACAAAGTAAAGATCATAGAAAAACATAGTATGCATACTTGGTGTGTGGCATGACTAGTGTTTTGAAAAAAAACATAGTGTACATGCTTGGAGCATGGGACAACTATTGTTTTAAATTCAAGAATAAAGTTGATAGCTGAAACAGTGTACAATGAATAATGTGTAATCATATGGTGATAAATAAAAGGTGTTTTATTTATGTTCAAAGGGTTGATACCATATTGGATTCAATTATTATTGTGTTTCACTTTGCATGTTTTGACTTCCCGAATAAACTGGGTTATTCTTCCGGAATGACTAAGTTATTCAAACCATCCACAGTCGGTCATATTTTGGAAGTAAATATGAATTAAGACTGTCATGATGGGTTGTAGAGGTCTAAGGTGTTGGACAAGGCTACAACAATCATGAGTGCTCATAAGTTCTGAGTATTGGATTCAACCCGCGCTCATTAGAATCACTTCATGGATTTTATCACGAGTGATCATGAGACGATAATATCTTATATTCTTCAAACCTAGAGATATGAGTTGTTACTATGAGTTGATAGTACATTGATAGCACGAAAACGCATTTGGTAACTCGGTGCTATAAAACGTGCCTTTGTGTATGATTCAACAAGTAGTAGAACAAGCCATATGAGTCGAAGTTTATCCGTTCCTTTTACCTTCGGGATAAAAGCGATATCTGTGGGCCCCTCGATGATTTGATGATGACAAATGGAAGTGCTCGGCCGGGCCAGGACTGATTTGATTTGTTCAATTAGTCAGTTGTCATAAATCGGAAATCGGGAAACAACAAATGGACAGAGAGAATGATTATAATCCATGTCTCAGTCCATATGATATCTAGAATGGAGGAATATATGATCCCTTATCTAATGGACAAGTCATTGACAAAGGTCAGAGTTCATCGACAAGGTCAGAGTTCGACAGAAGCTTTTGAGAGCTACGATTGCCGGTTGGTTCCTGAAGTCATACGCAATAATAGTTTTAGACTTATCCAAGTGGGAGACTGTTGGATTAATGTCTAAGTCCATAACTATATTTGGTAAGACTTGACCCGACCCGGCATGGTCCATTTGGGTTGCATACCATCATGCACTTGGATGAGAGAAATAAGACACTTATGGTTATTAATATATTATAAGTTCTAGTATATTAATAATAAGAATAATAAGATTATTTAATTAGTATTGATCAAGAATTAATCTAGGATTAATTAAGTGATCAAAAGAAGACTAATTAAATATATGGGTTGATTGTGTAAATCATCCATACTTGTATAGTGGGCTAATGCTCCATGGATAATCAAGTTGGGCTAAAACCCATAGGATGGTCCATGGATGCTCCATGGTGTATTTGTACCCATGGATCCAAGGAAATGGAAAGTCATGACAATTAGGGTTTGCCCTAATTGTAACACTATATAAGCATCATATTATTCACCAAAATTGGCACTAGTGAGTGTACTAGAAGGGCTAGCCGATTTCATGAAGTGTGGGTTTTCTCTCAAGTCATTCCAAGTGTTTTGATGATTGTGATTCCATTTGAGGTGTCACACTTGGGGCACTAGGCACTCTAGCTTCATGAAGACTTTCTTCTCCAAAGAGGTATGTATTCTATCTTGCTATAGTCATTGTTTTGTATGCTAGATTAGGATAATACCTTGGAAGTTCTTATTTGCATGTATAATAGAGAAAACATAGATCCAAGGTATTTAGGGTTGCATGTACACTTAGGAAGTGTTAGAATGCTCAAAACCCTACAGTTCTGTATTGTGATATGATATGAGTATGGTTATATGTGGTTGGTATTTTTGGGGTAACTCACTAAGCTTTCGGGCTTACAGTTCATTGTTTTGTTTCAGGTACTTCGGGAGATCGTGGCAAGGCGAAGGCGTGATCGTACCGTTCCTCATGTTTTACGATTTGTGTGTTATGGTTCTGGGGAATACTCTGATGTTTAAACTATTTTGAAACAAATGTATGAACTTAATGGTTTTTGAATGAATTAAAATGTTTTAATTTGGCTCGAATTTTATGGTCGTTACAAGTTGGTATCAGAGCCTTGGTTTGAGTGAATTGGAGGAACATTCAGGTGAATCCAGTCTCAAATCAAGGGGAGTTTCAAAATAATTTTATAAATGGTTTTCAAATGAGTAAAAGAGGAGGCGGAGTGTACGATCACCCGGAGCCAGTAAGTTGCCCCCAAAATACCATACAATTTATTTGATTATGTTATATGTTAGAACAACATGCTAGTACTAGGCTAGGGATCTTCAGGGATTGCATGATATAATTGCCTGATCACATGATGCCTGCTAGCCTAGGGTTCTCTTATGGGTGGGTTGTGAGAGGTCAGAAGGCCAGTTATGAGATATTTAGTATTCCTCTAGGAGTGAGGATGGAGTGTTCATCATGTATATGGCATTTTTAGGGTGTTATGGTGATACTTGATACAAATATGGGTAGGTGTGGAAGGTAGTATGGGCATGTACTACTGAAAGCACATGACCCATACGCGTATCAAGGAAGTCACAACCCCTAGGGTTTGGTTGGGAGCTAGTTCTCGGGGATAGTTATGAGGGATGCCTAATGTTCTCATGGTGTATTTTCAGTATGGCGATTACGAGAAGTTTCGAGGCAGGATCCGGTTCGGGATTGGGAGCAGGAGAGGGTGGTCAGGATGGACCAATACCACCCGAGGTCATTGTTCAGGTGAGTACAGAAAAGTTGGATGTCAGGATTCATGAGATCCTGCATTATGAGGTTGCTGCTATGTTTCGGGCTGAGATACCGGAGATGTTTGGGTCGATCAAGACTGCCATGGTTAAGTACTTTGATGAGCGCTATGCAGCTCTTCCAGAGGCGGCTGTCGCGGCAGCTACATCGGCTGTAGCAACGACAGGGGGAGGAGCCGGTCGAGGTTTTCAGTATCGGGATTTCGATAATACAAAGCCCCTACTTTCAATGGAGTTCAGGATCCGATCATTGCTATGAGATGGTTGTCAGACGTGGAGGGTTGTTTCTTCACGTGTTCATGCCCTGCGGACCAGAGGGTGAGGTGTGCTCTGAACCTTTTGAGGCTCAGGGTGAAGGATTGGTGGAGGTTGACTACGGGATCTTATTCTGATGCGCAGCAGGCTGCAGTTTCATGGGATCAGTTCCAAGAGATGTTTCGTACTCGTTATGTTCCGCAACTTGAAAGAGAGAGGTTGGCTCAGGAGTTCCTGGAACTGAAGCAGGATTCAGAGTTGGTGACAGAGATCACCAGGATGTTCACTGATAGGGCGATATTTTGCCTGGAGTTTGCTTCAGAGCAGGCTCAGATGTCCCGATATCTGAGTATGCTCAAGAGGGACATCAGGCAGTTTGTGTCCACATAGAGATGTGGTACGTTGTTAGAGCTACAGGAGGCCGCCAGGCGGCGAGAGTTAGAGATGGAGTTGCAGTTACGAGAGTAGAGGCAGACTCCGATGCAGTCGTAGCCGGCGCCGAAACGGTCCAAAACCGTTGACTCTAGGGTTGGAGGTCAGAGCAGCTACACTTATGAGAAGTGTGGGAAGGGTCATGTCGGAGTTTGTAGGTCCGGTGGTGTGTGTCGCAAGTGTGGGAGAGAGGGGAATTATGCGAGGGATTGTCGTCAGTCGGTCCCGGCTCAGGATATGAGGATCTGTTATCATTGTCATCAGGTTGGACACTTGAGGGTCAACTGTCCACAACTTGTTGCAAGGCCGGTGCAGGCTCCAGCACCGGCCACATTGAGGATTACGGGTGGAGATCAGAGTGGAACGGAGCCTCCGAGGGCTCAGGGGCGCACTTTCCAGCTTACAACACAGGAGGTCAGGGCAGAGTCGAATGCATCTGCGGGTATGTTTCCATTTGATATCTTGTTATCTTGTTGATTATGTGGTATTGTAGATCTGTTCACCTTTTTCGCATGATTCATGGTATGATTGAGGATCTTAGTAGTTAGGGGTTGTAGTCGATTAGCATCCAAGAGGATAGGTGATCGGAAGATAGGATATATGATCATGGTTGCTAGGAATAGCAACTACGATGCGGGAAGTGTTCAGTTGAGATTCGAACTTCCTTGGAGTTCAGGATGTGCAATGTCGGGAGAGTGTTCTGTGGAGATTGCTCAACCCAGAGGGTTTTAGTTCCTGAAGAAAGGGGAACTTTATCAAGTAAGGTCGATCGAGTTATGCCGGGTTGTTAGCGGAAATTAGTAGTTGGTACACTAGGTGGGGAGAATTGGAAAATTCTCAGGTAAAACAGCAAGTATCCAGGGTTGGTTAGCCGTTTAGATTTATCGGTGTTGTTAGCCGAGGGTGTGGCATGATTGGAGCAAGTGATAGACAAGTGGGGCAGGGAACGGACCATGGTTTCAGGGAAGGTAGTTGGTCGATGTGAGTCCTTGGTTTAGGACATGGAAAGGATTTTGGGAACGGAACGGGTGTTCGGAACCCATAGAGGGCTAGAACAGACTGCATGGGAGAGATTCCTGGGAAGAATGGTTTAGGGCGATGAATGACAGTTATGAGCGGCGCGGATAGACTGAAGGTCGGAGGCATACCAGTCAGGCCGAAGGCTCGGGGAATAGTCCAGTCAGGTTGAAGTCCCATAGGGCGGTCCAGACATGCTGAAGGTTCTGAGATTCGTCCAGGTAGGCTGAAGGCTTGGTAAGGCAGTCCAGTCATGTTGAAGTCTCTGTATGGGTTAGTGGATCTGTATGCGGAGAATGAGTGAATATGTCGCCATGCAATAGTAATCGATATGGTCTGGCCCCAAGTATTGATCAAGATGATGGAGTTGGCTGGAGGCCGTGCATGGGCCTTGTTAGTTATGAGATCGGATTCGGAGTATATGGGAGTTCGAGAATAGCAGTTGCTCTACATGGATAGTGTAGAGTGGAGTTTAGCACAGTGGCATTTACAGGTGTGGTAAGGGTTGTTGAGTAGATTTCCGGGAAAGGAAATGTATGTAGCTCTGGGAAGGAGTGTGGGTTATCTGAAAGGAAAGCAGTAGTGTAAATGGATGATCGAAAGTACTTCAGTTATTGATAGTAAGCACTATGATTGTACCAGATGTATGAAAGCACATACGGGTTGGATGCCCGTTGAGGTTGTGGAATGGTTAGCACGGATGTTGAGTTAGAGGAGCTCGGAAGTGATGCAAGGGTAGATCCTTGGGTTCCAAATTATGGTTGAGGTCATGAGTTATGTATGTAGTGGTGTTCCATCTTAAGGATGGTCGGATCATCGTAGGCGTGCCTGGTCTTCCAGCCCGAGGCTGATTGGACCAGGTACGGTGTGTATATACGTTATAGCTAGGTGTCCATGAGAGTTACTCGGAAGATGTGAGATGTTCTATCATGTCAGCGTGGTAAGGGATTTGACTCAAGGAGGAAACGAGTTGAGTTTCCATCGGTGCAAGTTAATAGAAGTAGCACCAGTTGGGCAAAGCATAGCAGGTTCATACTGGGTCAGGACCCGGTGGTTTATAATGGCATCCAGTTTTCGCAGGCGGCGAATGAATGCGTAAGACGGAAGTATGGTAATGTCATCAGGTGGCACTTAGTTGATGAGTGTTTTCATAAGAGAAAAGAAGCTGGTAACCGGCTTGAAGCAGTTATCAGGACCCTGCAAGGGAAGAGATGGATTTTACAAGGATTCGATAGTAGTGTCTGAAGGAATTTTGGTCGGTTTGAGATCAGTGCATGCATTGTGAGAATATCATCCGGAAGTTTGTGTTGTCGCGGGCTTCGAGGATGAAGCCTAATTTAAGTGGGGGAGAATAGTAACATCCCACATTCGCAAACAAGTAGTTGAAGGGTGCTAAGTGTAAATTAAGGAAGCTACTCGACGAGTAGGTATGCTACTCGTCGAGTCGGAGTGGGAGTGATCGCGGGTTAAGTGGCCAACTCGCCGAGTCGGAAGTTGTACTCGACAAGTTGGTGCTGGAATGAGAAAACCCTAATCCTGAAGGTTGCACCCTATTTAAAGGACTTTATGTCCTTTTCCCAACCTCCTAATCCCCCTGAGAGTTCCAGAAGAACTCTAATTTCGTGTGAGACTTCATTGTTAAGGAATTGGAGCTTGGAAGAGGAATTTGGTGTAAGGAGCTTGAGGAATTAGAGGCTAGCATCAAGGGGATTGTGTGGATCTGGGATCTACATCTGTTTGGGCACATTTCAGAGGTAAGAAGCCATAATCTTAAGCTATTTTCCTTTTTGGTTCATCCTTGGTGGTTGATGTGGAGTTCATTAGTTTGTTTGATATCTATTTCGGGTTTGGAGTTTAGATCTGAGGTTGCTACTCCAGATCTAGACTTATGATGGCCTATAATGTCATAAATTTTCAGTCATTGAGTTGTTGGTGAAGCCCTTTTGTCTAAAACCCAAGCCCTAGTGTGTTTTGGGCCTATATCTCCTTGGTTTCACGTAAAGTTTGCAACTTTATGTGAGGGTTAGATTGTAGAAGGGTGGATCTATGGATTGGAGACCCTGCATGGCTCGAAAAGCCTCTAATTGGAGTGAGAACTGGAGAGACTCAGCGAGTCACATGGGTGTACTCGACGAGTTGTATAAACATGTGCATGGACTCGACGAGTGGAAGAACAACTCGGCGAGTCTGTTGAAGATTGCCTTGGACTCAGCTAGTCTGTTCTTGGACTCGGCGAGTCAGGCCGCAGAACCCCAACCTCTTTTGGTTAAAGCCTTGGATTAAGTGAGTCGTTTGGCAACTCAGTGAGTCGGACAGGATGGGACTCAGAGATCGTTGGACTCGGTGAGTCTTGGGGCGACTCAACGAGTTAAGTTGTGTTATGAGAGTTTTCTGGGTATGGGAACTCGGCGAGTCGACAGGGTGACTCGGCGAGTAGAGTCAACCAGGAAGGTTGACTTTGACTGAGGACTTTGACTTTGACCAAGAGTTGGCCAGTTTGACTTCCAAGGGTACTTTGGTAATATTGGTATTTATGGAATTGGTTCTTTGGTAGTGTTCAGTGGCGATGATCGTGTCGGTCGTCGGAGCAGCTTGGTCTTATCTTTTCAGTCGGCAATTGCAGGTGAGTTAACCTCACTTTATCGACAGGGTCTACGGCACCAAGGCCGGCCCTTTATCGGATGGAAATTCGGGTATTGTTTGCTATGTTATTGATTTGCTAGATCTACATTCTGGTATTTAGGATTGTATTATGTTAGTGACCTGGTTAAGGTCAGTACCCCGATATATAGGGTAATGTTATGCTAGTGACCGGTTAGGTCGGAATCCTGGTTAGGATGTTGATATGCCATGTGATATGTCAGACTGTCTATCTGGTTAAGGAATTGTTATGTGATTAATTGTTTTATGTGCACGTGATTGTTTGACTGGGGTTGGGTTGAGGCGGGTCCTGCTTTATGCTGTAGGCCAATATACCCAAGGCGGATCAGATATCCCGAAGGCCCAACAAGCGGTCCGGATAGGCAGAAGGCCCTATGCGGGCAGACCAGACGTGCCAAGGCTCGGAGAGTGGACCAGGCCGACTGAAGGCCCGATGTGGGCGGACTAGTCATACTGTAGACTCAGAGAGTGGACCAGGTGGATTGAAGGCCCGATACGGGCGGACCAATCACACTATAGACTCGATGTACATGGCTAGACTCGAAGGGTGGACCTGGTGGACTGAAGGCACGGTGCGGGCGGACCAATCACACTGTAGACTCGATGTACATGGCTAGACTCGGAGGGTGGACTAGGGGGACTGAAGGCCCGGTGCTGGCGGACAAATCACACAGTAGACCCGATGTGCATGGTTGTTCTGTATTGTGATATGATATGAGTATGGTTATATGTGGATGGTATTTTGGGGGTAACTCACTAAACTTTCGGGCTTACAGTTCAGTGTTTTATTTCAGGTACTTCAGGAGATCGTGGCAAGGCGAAGGCATGATCATAGCGTTCCTCATGTTTTACGATTTATGTGATATGGTTCTAGGGAATACTATGATGTTTAAACTATTTTGAAACAAATGTATGAACTTAATGGTTTTTGAATGAATTAAAATGTTTTAATTTGGCTCGAATTTTATTGTCGTTACAATGGTGCCTTAGCTATCGGAGTGGCACTCGGCACCAAATCAATGTGAAACTCCACTTGCCTATCCAGAGGCACCCTAGGAAACTCCTTGGGAAAGACATCCGGATAATCCTGTACAACCAGTACACTTCTCAAATCTATTGGGTTCTCGACCCTCGTATTCGAGATATACGCCAAAAATTCTGCACATCCCTGATGGGGAAGTCTCCTAGCCCTCGCAGCTGAACAGAGGGTTGCCCCCTACGAGGCCCTCTCCCCAGGAATAATCAGTTCTCCACCACTTGGTGTTTAAACTCTCACCAGTTGACGCTCGCAGTCTATCGTGGCCCCATTGGCCCCCAACCAGTCCATTTCGACGATCACCTTCAGTCCTCGCAATGGTTTCAAAACCATATCAACACAGAACCTATCCCCAAACACATTTAGGATACAATCCTGATCTACCCTTTCCGCACTCACGATGCGGTAATCCGCAATCTAAACCTCCAGCGAGGAATCCAACGTCCCCGGAGCACCCTTAAACTTCTTGCTGAGTGCAAGAGACACAAATGATTGGGTAGCCTCCAAATCAAAAAGAACATGGATTGACATACTATTGACCAAAAACGTCCCAGACACGACATCTGGAACTGCCCGCGCCTCCTCGGTAGTCAACTGAAATGTGCGGCTCTTCACTGCCGGAGTTTTCGCCTTGGAAGGGCGGCCATCAGTGATCCTCATCGTGGCGGGAGCAGGCGTCGTCACTGCTCCTCCTCTTTTAACATCCATAAAATTCATGAAAATTTAAAACTTTTTCAAGCATTCAAAAACCATCATTTATTACAAAATGTTTTCAAAATAGTTTCATATCAGAGTATCCAAAAATCAAATCATAAAAATGCAAGGAGGTGCACCATCATGCCTTCGCCTTCATGCGATCATCCGAAGTACCTGAAACAAAATCCAAAAATGTAAGCCCGAAGCTTAGTGAGTATCCCCATAATTCGGTTATGACTACGGTATCCCTTTTCATAATCTGAATTATGAGAACTTGGCAAATAGAAATGGAAATGTTATAGCAAAAGACTGGTTTAGTCTTTATGTGAGACATCATGAATCGTGTCCCATATGCTTCAGATATAGGATCGATTACATGTGCTATATTCATCCTTTCTAAAATTTTCCAAATGCCTGGGGCATTAAGAAGGGAAAAGGTCTAGAATTGGATATGACTAAAAAAAATTAAACAATTGTTGAGGACAATCTAAGGCTTACCAAAGATTGGTTGATCAAGGACAGTTGGAGGTATAGTGATAATTTTGGTAGGAACATATTGACATAATCTGTAAGGAGGCAACTCTTGTTCATAAGTGATAGTCAAAATGGAATATGGAAATGTTTCAAAGTTAGAAATTATTCAATCTGTGTAAGATTAGGAAACTTAATGCAAGAAGGATGTTTCCAAGGAGCTGATCTCCTTTGGAATGCTCTGTAATGATTATTGTCAAGTCTTTCCGACTTTGTGCATAATCATTACAAGAGGATCAACGCATATAAGTTTAGAATCTAACATATTTCAGTAAATGGCATGAATTTGGAATTCTTGCATTTGCGGTAAGGATTTGGGACTGTGAAAAGAGGATCATTGGAGTTGTGTTCAATTGATCTAATTCACAAAATTAAGATCATAGACAAACATAGTATGCATACTTGGTGTATGGCATGACTAGTGTTTAGAAAACATAGAGTACATGCTTGGAGCATGTGACAACTATTGTTTTAAATTCAAGAATAAAGTTGATAGCTGAAACAGTATACAATGAATAATGTGTAATCATATGGTGATAAATAAAAGGTGTCTTATTTATATTCATAAGTTCTGAGACCATATTGGATTCGATTATTATTGTGTTTCACTTTGCATGTTTTGACTTCCAGAATAACTAGATCGTTCTTCCTGATTGACTAAGTTATTCAAACCATCCACAGTCGGTCATATGTTAGAAGTAGATATGAATTAAGACTGTCATGGGTTGGCTTGTAGAGGTCTAAGATGTTGGACAAAGGGCTACAACACTCATGAGTACTCATAAGTTCTGAGTATTGGATTCAACCCGCGCTCATTGGAATCACTTCATGGATTTTATCACGAGTGATCACGAGACTATAATATCTTATATTCTTCAAACCTAGAGATATGAGTTGTTACTATGAGTTGGTTATACATTGATTACATGAAAACGCATTGGTAACTCGATGTTATAAAACGTGCCTTTGTGTATGATTCAACACGTAGTAGAACAAGCCATATGAGTCGAAGTTTATCCATTCCTTTTACCTTCGGGATAAAAGTGATATCTGTGGGCCCCTCGATGATTTGATGATGACAAATGGAAGTGCTCAGCCGGGCCAGGACTTATTTGATTTGTTCAATTAGTCATTCGTCATAAATTGGAAATCGGGAAACAACAAATGGACATAGAGAATGATTATAATCCATGTCTCGGTCCATATGATATCCAGAATGGAGGAATATATGATCCTTTATCTAATGGACAAGTCATTGACAAAGGTCAGAGTTCATTGGCAAGGTCAGAGTTCGACGAAAGCTTTTGAGAGCTACGATTGCCAGTCGGTTCTTGAAGTCATACTTGCAATAATATTTTTAGACTTATCCAAGTGGGAGATTGTTGGATTAATGCATAAGTCCATAACTATAATTGGTAAGACTTGACCCGACCCAACATGGTCCATTTGGGTTGCATGGCATCATGCACTTGGATAGACTATAATGAGAGAAATAACACTTAAGGTTGATTAATATATTATAAGTTCTAATATATTAATAGGATTATTTAATTAGTAGTGATCAAGAATTAATCTAAAATTAATTAAGTGATCAAAAGAAGACTAATTAAATATATGGGTTGATTGTGTAAATCATCCATACTTGTATAGTGGGCTAATGCTCCATGGATAATCAAGTTGGGCTAAAAACCCATAGGATGGTCCATGGATGCTCCATGGTGTATTTGAACCCATGGATCCAACGAAATGGAAGGCCATGACAATTAGGGTTTACCCTAATTGTAACAACTATATAAGATCATATTCTTTGGGAAAAATCGGCTACTATGAATAAGAAGAAAGGGCTAGCCGATTTTAGGAGTGTTCAAGTTTCTCTCAAGTTATTCCAAGTGTATTTGGTGTTGTGTGAACCATTTGAGGTGTAACACTTGAGGCACTTGACACTCAAGCTTCATGAAGACATTCTACATCAAAGAGGTATGTATTCTATCTTGTTATATTCATTATTTTGTATGCTAGATTAGGATAATACATTGGATGTTCATAATTGCATGTATAATAGAGAAAACATAGGTCCAAGGTATTTAGGGTTGCATATACACTTAGGAGTGTTAGAATGCTCAAAGCCCAACAGTTACCACATAAAGTTGCCAAATTTACGTGCATGCAAGGCCTCAAGAGGCTAAAACACTCAAAACTAAGCTTATGAAGAGGTTTAGGGCATGGAGAAAGGCCAAAGCTTGATAAAGTCAATGACTTTATCACTATGGGGGTATAGAGGAGTCTAGATCTGAAGTTACAACTTCAACTCTTATCCAACTTCCAGAAATAGGTCCAAATGGGCTAAAATGGCCCAATCTCTTGAATGGAGAGATCTAACCAAAGAAAGATCAAGGTAATAGCTTCTTACCTTCAAATAGTTGTTACAACTGAGTAGATGCTAGATCTTTAAGCTCATTCTCGTTCCAAGCTCTTAAATCCTTGTGTTCTTCAAGAAATGTATCAAACACACACTCTTTGGCCTTACACACATTCAATATAGAGGGTTATCTCGACTATGGTTTGCTTCTGGATTGTAAAGACGATGATGGAGGCCACAAATGAACCATATGTTCTTTATATAGGGTGTAAAACCCGGAAAATTAGGGTTTTCCTTTCCAACGCCTACTCGTTGAGTTGAGGCTCCTAACTCGTCGAGTAGGATCCTTAACCCGCGTCCAGAAAAATTTCTACACGACGACTTGGAGCTCCCCAACTCTTTGAGTTCCGATCCAAAACCCTAAAACCTGAAAAAAAACATTACTTGGATAAAGCGTTACCAAAGAAGGACATATTTCTAGGGACCACCTGAAGAAAAATGAAGCAGCAAGACCGAATGCGCCACCAAAGCCATAGGCGAGAGCATCCAAATGTCCTTGGTGAAGTAGGTGACGACGCAAGGAATCAGGAGTAAGGATTTATATATCGAGATATGAAGTAGCCTTGTAGATAGTATCATGTAGTATAGCCTAATACAAGAAGGCATAATATAGGATGAACTTAAATATCTATATAATCGTTTCAAGAAATAATATAAACCTTTGTTATGTTATCCGATGTGTTAAATGAGTATGTGAAATTCTTGTATGGTGACTTGGAGTACTGTGAGACAATACTTGGGACGAGTATGAGTAGGTGCGAAAGATAGTAAATGCCTATACTACCCGAAGCACATGACTCACACTTGGATCAGGGAAAGTCACAAGGTTATTAAGGCATTAGTAGTCGAGTTTGTTTCATTTGTTTCTGTCGTTACCATCGTTTCGGTAATGACTAAGAAGATGATTGTTATTCTGACCCGCCACCGATGCTCCTAGTCTTCATATGAGATAACTAACTGCCGAAACAAAATCCCTTACGCGAGCATCACCCTTGACCTCAATTCGAACCTGTTGCCCTCAATACTTAAATATAAAACTTTGAGATAATATGCAACTCTTCAATATTGTGTCTTGAATAAACGAATCTCCCCTTTTAGAAATAAGTTTTTGAACTCAAATTTAGGGTCGATATTGCTAGCAAACCCAACTGACTCAAGGTTTATAAACATATTATGAATTAATGGTACATTATTTTTTGTTTAACATCTCATAACTAAATACACAAAGTCACTTGTTTATATGAAAATGTTTCCAAGTAGCTATATCATTGTTGTGTTGATGTAGGACGCCTTCAAATGTAGGCTTTAAACTTTTTTCAAAGTAGGTTCTAAAAGTTTCCTATATAAAACTAGTTGATAAGTTATAAAATAACATAAAAATGTACTTAGAAGAATATGTTTTTGTAATTAATTAATAGTACCTTCAGATTTTTTTTAAAAAACTAGCTTATAAACTATTTTTTGTTTGTCAAATATACAACTTGAAAAATAAACTAATTATCGCTATAGAAACACAACCTAATATACATTTTAATACGAGCATACCAATAATTACAAAATAAAAGATAATTTTAAATGAATTTCAGAAATAAAACAAATTAAACATACATATAATTTGAATTTATGATTTATGATCATCCATTCATCCGAATACTAAAATATTCTGGAAAATCATTATTCAAATTTATAAGTTTGGATATCTAAATTTCAAGTAATTTTGATTGTTATTTTAAAATTTGAATTTAAATATATTTGTTGATCCATATAAGAAACAACGAAATAGCATAAAATTTGTATTTGAACTCTTGATGATACTCCAAGAAATTATTTAATAATTGATATTTGGTATTAAATTATAGAATTGAAGGACCAACTGTATTGAAACCGAAAGGGACAATATCCACAAGTATTACATTCCTGGTTCGTTGAGAGATGGGATGCATGCATATGAAATATATTTGTTTGAGCAAATTTACATTAGAATTAATTAGGTGGGCCCTTATGATATTAATAATTCTGTAGGGACTATTTTGTAATTTACCGTTTTTGTCCATATTTTTGGTATATTCTGTTATGGACCATCAAAAAACAAAAAAGGAAAAAGATGTGTAAAAAGAGCGGGAAGATTTAAATAAATTCGCTGGTCTCATGAGAATTTAAAGTGAATTACAAGAATGCCCTTTTTCACCATTAATAATAATAATAATAATAATAATAATAATAATAATAATAATAATCACATCAGCCATAGGGGTGGATATTAATAGGAAGAGGGGGAGGGGGCGGAATACTACCAGCTTAAATTAAATAGGAAGCGAGTTATAAGTCAAAACCTATCCTAATGTCTAGAAAACAATTTATTGTTAACATGTTCTTGAGATTAATAGCATGACATAAACTATAAAGTAAAAATAGAGATCATAAATTAGATAGAGATGATAAACTAGATGATTAAATTTTCATCTATTGTGGTTTAGATTTTTGTCTTATTTGATAACTTTTTTAATTTTTTATATTGTTTTATATATTGTATTGTTGTTTATAATTTTGTCAATATAAAGTAAAAACATAGATCATAAATTAGACGATTAAATTTTCATCTATTGTGTTTTAGATTTTTGTCATGATTTGATAATTTTTTTAGTTTTTATATTGTATTGTTGTTTATAGTTTGGTCAATTTAACATATGAATAAGATGGGTGCTTAATTTTTAACAATCAATTTGATAAAAAATTATTTGCACATCGATTTATAAACGAGTGTTTAATGTCATATATTGAGAAAGATATGTTAATTGGTATTAACAATGATAAATTTATAGATTGTTTTCTTAATATCAGAAATTGCTCATAAACAAATGTAAAATATTTACCGGTATTTATTGAATTATGTTTGATCTTTGGTATTAAAGTTAATGATATACTTGTATAAATGATATTGGACGTATTAGGCGAAACAAATTGATAGTGTTTTGTTAAATGTTATGTAAGATAATTTTTAGATTTGGAGTATTTTGTTTAAACTAAACACTAGAAACTTGTCATCAAATGAGATTTTTTGTTCACAATAAAGCGTTTTGTCAAACGCTAAAAGATAGAAGCTCTTAAAAGATCCATACCAAATACACCCTTATTAACAATTTGACTCAATAACAAAAAAACATAACCCATGTTTTGTCTCATCATTTAAGCTGGACACAAGTTTTGATCATGAATTCCTTGTTATGACCTAGATATCAACAAACCACCATCATTTCCTTGGTTTCAACCATTTTATTTTGAAGTAACTTTTAAATTATAATTTATTTGTTTTAAAATAAATATTTTAATCTTGTATTTCAAACAAGCATTTTTTTTTTAAAGTTCTAGAAAACCCATTATCAACCAAACCTATAATCTCCCAAATAAATACTCATAAATATTATTTTGTCTAATAGACATATAAATTAAATATGAGAGGGTATAATAGTCAAAGCAACAAAAGTAGACGAGGGAAAAAGGAAACATTTGAATTACTTTAGAATCCCTATCCCTATATACGATGGGGGGAAAGAAAAATACTAGGGTCATTGGAGGGACAGCTAAGCTCTTACAGTTTCACGGAATCCACGGTGCCCAATTTATCCAATCAAGAAAATCCAGACCCTTCTTTCATCAAATTACATACACACAGTCGATCCGTATTACAAATTCTTTAATATTCATGTCAAAAACCAGAAACCCATTTTCTTCATTTCTTAATTGTTTTGTGTTTTTATGAGCGATTAAGTCGAAGTTAGCATCAAGAGCCTTTTCATCTCACACAGGTACTACTCGATATTATACCAATGTTGATAATTTTGTGTTCTTGTAATGTGTTAACTCGATTGAATGAAAATCCGAATGTTCTTTCGATTTTTGCACTAGCGTGTAAGAGAATTCTTGGGTTTTTGTTTGATTGTAAATTTGTAATTCCAATTTCGTTTACCCACAAAGAGAAATGAACTTCTGGGTCTTCATTGCTATAGTTATCTTCTTATTTGCGTTAATTGATACTAGAGTTAATAATTCACTTAATTCGAAGATTGTGTTGTATCTGATTGTATTTTTTTGATGTTGTTGTCTGGTTTTCGTTTACAGTGAACTGAATGGGAAGAAATCTGAGTCCTGTGGTTAAGCGAGAACTTGAAAATCTGGATAAAGACGCCGATAGCAGGAAATCAGCCATGAAAGCATTGAAATCTTACGTCAAAGATTTGGATTCAAAGGCGATTCCAATCTTTCTTGCTCAAGTTTCCGAAACCAATGACACCGGAACAACTTCAGGTGAATACACAATCTCACTTTACGAAGCTCTTGCTCGTGTTCATGGCACAAAGATTGTCCCCCAAATCGACAACATCATGTCCACCATTATCAAGACCTTAAAATCCACTGTAACATCTTTCGCTCTTCACCAAGCTTGCTCAAAGGTAGTCCCCGCCATTGCTAGATACGGAATCGACCCCACCACTCCAGACGACAAAAAAAGACGAATCATTCATTCCCTTTGTAAACCCCTTTCCGATTCCCTTTTAGCTAATCAAGAAAGTTTATCTTCTGGCGCTGCTCTCTGTTTAAAAGCTCTTGTTGACTCTGATAACTGGCGATTTGCTTCAAGTGAAATGGTGAATGAAGTATGTCAAAGAGTTGTTGGGGCTTTGGAAAAACCTATGCAGAGTAATTCACATATGGGGTTAGTTATGTCTCTCGCTAAACATAACAGTTTAGTCGTTGAAGCTTATGCGCGATTGTTGATTTGGTCGGGTGTTACGATATTGAATACGGGTGCTTCAGAGGGGAACTCTCAGAAACGATTGGTTGCAATTCAAATGATTAATTTTCTTATGAAGTGTTTGGATTACAAGTGTATAATGTCTGAACTTAACTTTGTAATTGAAGAAATGGAGAAGTGTGAAGGCGAAGGTGATCAAATGGCGTATGTTAAAGGTGCTGCCTTTGAAGCAATGGAAACAGCAAAGAGAATCTTGATTGAAAAAGGTTCGAAATTTAAGCAAAATGGTAAAAAGGGTGAATCTGATTTCACTTTATCACCCGAATCACAAACCATGGGTTCATTCGGTGGGTATACTTCGATGGTTGACTCACCAGTCTCAGTCGTTGACTCTTCAAAAAGTGTGAGTAGAAAGCTTTGGAGGCATGACAATGGTGTGGTGGATGTTTCTTTGAAAGATGGGTTGTTTTCAAGTAACAGAAGTGTTAATGAAAACGGGTTTTGTGAAGATGAAGGAGATTATGAAGATGGGTTTTCAGGATTCTTTCAGAAAAGTTCAAGAAGTGTTACTCCTAGTCCTCAGGTATTTGATAATTTGAATATTTGATCTTGTTTTCTTTTGAATCTTGATTAATCGGTTTATCTTTATCTTATATGCTTTTTAAAATCTTGTTACAGAGAGCTCGATCTTATATGGATATTGAGAATGTTAAGATGTACACAACTCCAAGAAAGCATGTTGATGAAAATGTTGTTGTGAGTGATCTTAGCGATTGTGTCACTCATGAAGATGATGAACATGATAATCTTACTTCAGAATCAATGTGTTCAACTCAAGTCATTACACATGGAGATGAACTAGTTCTTGAAACTAAAGCAACAGTATGGTTATTTGGTTATAGATTTGTGTTTGGTTTTGTTGCTTTGTTTGCAATGATTGTTTGTTTCTTGTTAGTTGGAGATCTACAGGAGGATTTTAATCTTGTTCCTACATGATTTTGTTAGGTTGTACTTTTGTTGATGTATGTTTGAGAGACTCATGGATTTGAGAATTTGTATTTGGTAGGTTATATGTACTCTCTTTATTAGAATTAGTATGTTTTTTAAAAGAATTATGTAGTTTGACTTTAAGTTTTCTTATGTATGAATAAATGTCTTTTATCACATTGTTAATTATGTTTTCATCAGATTTATGTATTTTTATAAGTCATAATGCTTGTCAAAGATTTTCATAAGAATGATGCCTAAAGAAGTATAAAAAATCTAAGTTGGATGTTTCATAGAAATGATAGGATAACTCGGTTGTTTATAACAATTAGTAATAACTGAAAAAAATGTATACAATTACAATCAAGTTCATTAAGCAGGGGGAAACCAGATAAAGCTCCAATATGCAGTTATATGTAAAGGAAATCCAAAATTTTCATATGGTTAATTACAAAAAACACAATATATTAGTTGTTCTTTTTTTTTTTTTTCAAATGAAAGCTACTTTTTTTTAAAAGCCTTTCATTTTTCCATTTTGTCGATTCGATTAATTTAGCACATTTACTACTTACAAGTAACCTTGCACTTCCCCCCCCCCCCCCCCCCCCCCCCCCCCCCCCCCCCCCCCAAAAAAAAAAAAAAAAAAAACCCCTCAAAAAAACCCAACATTTTATTTTTTGATTCATTATTCCTTTGGTGTTTATTATATTATTATTTTTTTAATGTTGCTGCTGTTTATGATGTTCTTGATAGTTTTCACCATTAAAATTTGAAGAAAACAACTGTTATTTTTTTCAAACCAAAGAAAGGATGTCGTGTACAATTCATGTACAATTCTTATTGACAAAATGTATGATAATTCACATGTCCGATTTTTGTTTACAAAATGCATATAAAATCTATTTTTATGTAAAAATTTATAGACGGGGGCTAACCATTTGGATAATATATCAACATCTTGATTGAATGAAATTCCTAAGAATCCATCGAACAAAGTAAATAGAATCAGTATAAGTATTGAGAATAACATAGCATTATCCCTACGAATACGTCTTGGTATTGCCAAAACATGGAATAGAAAGAAAGGGTTATCATATTTCTTACATTCTCATAAAATTTATATACTTTATTCGAAAAATAGATATGGATTTTTCTCCATTTTTAATAAAGTTACAAAACTAAAGTTTTTGTTACTTATTTCGAACATTCTTTACCCCGTAGATATATTGAATAAGAGGTATTTTTTTTTTTCACTATAATTTTGAAAATGAATGTTTAAATGTCCTTCAAAAGTAAGAAAATAGATGCGACACATATAAAATACGGTTAATTCCAACATTCTTGTTTGCAAAATGCATAATAATTCACATCTTAGATTCTGTTGGCAACATACATATCAAAATATCTTTTAGAGGATGCTGAGAGATTATAGCAAGTGAAAGACCAATGGTCTAAGCTGGTTTGACATCTTAGCTTTAATTTAAGAATCAAACAGAAATACAACTTTCGAACTCCAAGTGGTCTAAGATACCAAGTTAACTTAGACCGTTGTTTTATTCATGTGCTATAATCTCGAATCATTCTATAAATATATTTTGATATGTATTTTGCCAACAAAAGTTATACATAAATCCTTTCTCCTAATTTTGGAAAACATCAAATGTCTCATTCAAAGTTTAATGTTAAAAACGATCAAGAACATCATAATCATCATCAACATGAAGAACATATGCGTTACTCGCCAAAAAAAAAGTTGATCCAAACAAAGTTCACAAAAGATTTTTGTTTTCAAAACATAATATAAATTATTTGTACTCATAAAACTCTTCCAATTCCATATGCATAAAACATTCTTGGAAGTTCCAAATATAAACATAGTTTCACAAGTTGCTACTTCCACATAAACTTCCCAAAAACCATTACAAAATGAGCAAACATAGAAACAAAACAAAGTTTAATTTAAAAAAAAAAAAGACTACCGGACTCAAGGCCAATGTGAAATCATCATAAAACAAGTTAAATCAACCTTCCACATTCGTTTTATTAAAGTGGAGCTTCATATTTATTTTGATTGGTTGGAATTCTTAGGCTTCCCAACCTCTTAGAACAGTAGCTCTTGCAACACGATTGACTCCCAATGTAAAAGCTCCCATACGTAAATCACAATTGTGTGTTTTACACATCTCCTTCACATCTTTAAAACCTTGCACAATATATTTCTTTAACTCTGTGTTCACTTTAGCTTCATCCCACATAAACCCTTGAATATTCTGTATCATAAAACCAATCATTTTTCACCGTTTTATTATATTATTATTCTTGTGAATTCAATTTTTTTTAGTATGTTACATTTTTCGTCCCCAAAAGTTTTCTCTCACAAGTTTGATCCTTATTTGTAAAGTTTCAAGTAAAACTGACTATACTTTTGTGACTGAAATTGCAAAAATATTAACTATACTCGAGGACCAAAAACGTTACAAGAAGCTTGTATACGGACCAAAACTCTAAGAAAATATACTTTCTGGGACCACGAGTGACAAAATCAGCCATACCCAGGGACCAAAAATGTAATTTACACTATGTTTTTCGTCTATGAGTTGAGATTTTTTCGGTTTTTGTTTTATGGAAATCTGTTACATATTGTGATCCATGAACGTTAAATTTCACCACTCAGATGTTACTTTTCAAAATGACCATTTTGCCCTTGGACCGAGAAAACAACGAATTTGGTATTGTTTTTTTTTTTTTTTTTTTTTTTTTTTTAAGGTTTTGTCAGTTGATCCTATGACAAAAAATGGTAATTTTAAAAAATTACCAGCTGGTTTGTTAGATTTATATATAAATAAGCAAACAAAAATATTTGTTCTCAGAATGTTTTCGGAAGAAATGGAGTTTTGGGGATTCCTTTCATCAAAGGGCAAAATGGTCAATCAAAAAAGGTTACAGCTGAATAGTTAGATACCTAGATATCAAAATTGTTAGGTAACATGAAAATAACGACAAAAATTGCAAAGCACATCTTTTAAGGACCAAAATCGGAAAATCAGCTAAAACCAGGGACCAAAAATGTAAAAATTAGTTTAAAGATTTACCTGAACCCATTCGAAATAACTAACAGTTACACCTCCTGAATTTGCAAATATATCAGGGAGGATAACAACGCCTTTCTTTGATAAAATCTCATCGGCTTCAGGATCAGTAGGATGATTAGCTGCTTCAATTATGAATTTCGCCTTAATCTCATTCGCATTTTCCCTTTATTATAAAATATTAAAATCAAATTAATTCATTGATCAACATTAAATATATATTATAAATTTGGGTACTAAAAAAAGAACCTGTTGATTACACCACCAAGGGCAGCTGGAATGAGAATGTCACAATCTTCAACAAGAATGGAATTGGAATCAATTGCATTTGCACCACCAAAGCCTTTTACTCCTTTGTGTTCCTTGACATGTTTCATTAGGGTTGGAATGTCGATTCCATTCTTGTTATGTATTGCTCCACTTATATCACTCACTGCTACGACTTTTCCACCCGCTTCGTGAATCAGTTGAGCAGCCCAGGAACCAACGTTTCCGAATCCCTGAAACACCGGAATGGAATCAGAATATATGTAAGCTTCCAGTTCTATGTTCTATGTATGTATATATGACATATACCTGTATGACAAACCGTTGACCGGAAACACTCATTCCGTGGTCATTAAGAAGGGCTTCTGTTGCAAAAAGTACTCCTCTTCCAGTTGCAGCATCTCTACCCAATGATCCACCAAGATCCTGTAATGATTTTGGAAGGAATGGAATCATTAGAGAGCATTTGGTTCGTGTAATGATTTTGGAAGGAATGGAATCTATCTAAGGAATTGGAATATGAGGAAAATGGAATATAATTCAAACTTATTTAAATGTATATATATGTTGAGGGTATTTTGGTCTTTTAGGAAGAATGGAACTAAATTATGTCCACTTGGCCACCATGGAATGAGATCTCATATTCCGATTCCGTCGGAATTGACAAAACCAACGGACAAAACATGTGTTTCCAAATAGAAAGTTTCACACAGAATGATTCAATCAATTTAAAATGGAAAGTAAAATGTAAAATGTATGTAACTCAGATTCCTGATAAAAAGGGTAGTTTTGGAATTCAAGGAAAAAAGGAAACAGGGCTTACAATAGGTTTTCCAGTAACAACAGCAGGGGAGTATCCATGGAATTTGGAGTATTCATCTAAAATCCAAGCCATTGTCTGTTCAAATTTCAAATTTCAAAGTTCAAAATACAATAATCATAAACCATTTTTGTAAGGTATAATTTATAAAATTTTAAACTTCAATGAATAAAAAAAACAAACCTGGGGATTAGTTCCCATATCAGGAGCAGGAACATCGGTGTGGATTCCAATCAAATCATGAATCTTTTGAGTAAAAACTCTAGTTAATCTTTCCAACTCCGAAATACTCAATTCCGCCGGATTACATCCGATTCCACCTTTCGCACCACCATACGGAATATTCGCCACCGCCGTCTTCCACGTCATCAGTTGCGCTAAAGCGTTAACCTCATCTGGATCAACCTTTTTAACAAATTCACAAAATTAATCCATATCTATAAACATAAATTACAAATTCGATTACTAAATCGTTAAAAAAAACGCACCTCTGGGTGGTATCTGATTCCCCCTTTCATGGGCCCACGAGCATTGTCATGTTGAACCCTGAATCCGACGTAAGACACCAAACTACCATCGTCTTTTGGTATTGTACACTCGACCTATAAAGATTCTTGATTCCGTAAGTAAAAAATCAAGAATCGAAATTAAAAAATTAAAAATAAAAAAATTGAACCTTGATTTCTCTGAATGGAATGAGGAGACTCTTTTCGAGTTTGGAGTCTAAACCTAACAGACGAGCTGCGAGCTTGAAGTTACGATTTGTTGCTGCTAAAGCGTTCATTTTTGTTTGTCTAATGAACGAAGAATGTTAGAGAAAATAAGTTGAATTATGTTTGAGAAAACAATGGGGATTAATTCGAATAATTGAAAGGTAGCACTAACGGATTTGTATATATACTATAAATATCGGGACTTTTTTTATAATGGGAACAAAAAGATATATAAATTTATATTGTCATGCATGAGTTAATTGGGCGTTTAAAGAAGACGAGTCTATTTCGAGGAAGGATACTCGAAGAAAAAAAGTGTTTCTTTCAAGATCTGCAATAGCCAGCTTTATTTTATCATATGTACACGTGGACAAAATTTTCTTTTTTTCTTCTGAAATAAAATTGGAAAAATATATTTGTGTATCTCTGTAATAAATTGGACCTTTATAAAAAAAAGGTTTGATTTTGATCTTGATTGTATGTATTTAAGCTTTCATTATTTTTGTATTGAGATTGTGATTTGGGGTTTATGTTAATTGTTACCAAATTAAAAACGATTATTGTTTGGTGCAATGTATGTAGTTAAATTTATGCATTTGTTTAAGCAAAAGAGAAAAAATGATTATCGATATTAAATTTAAAAATTAGTGTATTAAACACTCGAAAAAATAAATGCGAAAATGATGTGGCGTTTAAAATTAATTAATATTTGAAATAGTGCAATGTATAGTTGTCCGGACAGGTCATGACTAGGGTGGGGAAGTCAACATCTATCCATAAAATCCTCTTCAAATTAAATTTTTTGTTTTAATAACATTTATTTTTATTAAAGGCAGCTTAAATTATATAAATACTTATAAATAAATAAATTTTTCTGACGAATGATCATCGGATCCTAAAGTATCCTTTTAATAAAAGCAAAATTAACTGACACATGATAGTTAATGTCATTAATATCTTCAACCAAATATTAAAAAAAAATGTATTTTCCATTTTTCCTGACAATGTAAAATACAAAATGTTGAAAACATGTTAAACTGGAAGAAGTAAGATCCACGTTTCCACAATACATTCAAAATTGCACATCTTTGTCGACCCATGTGTTTTTCTTAATAAATATTTTTAAAAATATAAATTATTTATAATTTATAACAACACATAATAATTTAAAACACTAATTTGATTAGGATGGAAATGTGAGAAGCATTGTCAACATGCCGCGTATGGATCCAGTCAAACCAGCTAACTCACACAACTACAAAAGCCATCGCTATCCTCTTCGCTCTCAACGACTGATATTAGCCACCGTGGGCAAAATGGTCATTTTACATTCGGATAAACATGTGACATGGTGAGTGGTGACGATGTTAAAAACCCAATTAGTCAACATTGAGGTACATGCTTCATTAAACGTATTAAAATTTGTACTCTATGCATTAGAAGTTGTATTGTACACGTCATGTGACAAGATCAAGCTGATGAATATAAAAAGGGTAAGATCACGTACATAAAATGGAAGATTTAAAAAATATTTTACTTCATTTGGAGAAGTGAAAATGAAATTACAAAATTGAGTGTAAATTGTAGAGTAAATTACACGAATGGTCCCTATGGTTTGGAGTAATTTGCACGTTTGATCCCTAAATAATTTTTTTTAACTTGAAAGGTCGCTACTATTTGTTTTTGTTACGCGTTTGGTCCCTACTATTTATTTTTGTTACACGTTTGATCCATATCTTACGTAAAAATAGTATTATTTAAATAGGAATAAATGGTGAAGTAGGTAAGGTAAGGTGAGGGGATGGGATTGGGGGTGTGTTTATTTAAATAAGTCAAAAAATCAAGGGAAAAATAGTCTTTTTAGGTAAAACAGGGACCAAGTGTGTAACAAAAACAAACAGTAGGGACCTTCCGAGTTAAAAAAATAAGTTAGGGACCAAACGTGCAAATTACCCTAAACCATAGGGACTATTCGTGTAATTTACTCTAAATTGTAACTTGACATGCAATTAAATAAATACATGACTTCTATTTGAATCTCTAATGACTAACACCTTTATAGATATTAAGAAGATTTTTCGGATCAGAACACATGGTTGGATCTAAGATTATCTCTCCTTAAATTGGACAAAAAAAATAGAGATAATTTTATTTAAGTGATACAACACATAAATTAAAGAAATGTAAGAAACAATTTGTAGCAAAAATTAATCCTACGAATATTTTCGTACATTTTTTACTTAAAAAAAAGAACATAAGTGATTTGAAAGAAAATGAAGGGGAAAATTTATCAGTTACTAGATTGTCCATGATCTTCATTGATATTTTTTTTATATGGAAATAATATATTTATAAAATTTGCAACTTTTTATTTCCCAATTCTGACTTAAAACTAAATAAATAATAATAATAACACAGAACGAACCAAATTATTATGAATTTTATCTGATTTAAGACGTAGAATTGTAGATGCATGAAAAGGTGAAAACTAATTGGTCAGAAATGCTCCAATTAAGAAAAAGAAATCGAAGCCCACTTGGCCCAAGTGTATTTTATTTAAGCCCAAATATTGAACCCACAATCCGACCCGAATGTTCACAGGAACATTCATGGTGTCAAAACCCCCAATTTACTACTGCAAACGAGGAGAAACGAAAACGGAAAAACCCTACCGGAACAGATTAATGCTACCTCTATCGTAGCAATCAAGTTTCTAAAGTTAAATTAAGCTACAGATTCAACAAAATCAATTCACATGCAGATGATCGATCAACAAATTCAATGTAACAACGGAAAAATAAAAAACATAACAAGGAATTGAAATTTGAATGTCGATCATATTAATCTGATAATTGAAGTAAAGTTTACCGGATTGTCGACTGAAGAAATGCCGGAGATCAGAGGAGAGTGTCGGAGCGACAGTAGAAAGAAAACCTGTTCTTCACTCCGATAACTCCGCAACTCACTTCGCTGGTATATATAGCAGTGAAATGACATTTAAAAGTAATCAAAATGGAAATGGAAATCGAAATAAATAAAGCAACTAGAATCAAGTTCGTCATGAGCAATTACCTCTCAAAATTGAAAACAATGATGTCAGATAATTAGAATATGTGCTTATCAAATTGATGATGGCAACATGAGTGCCCCAACTATGACGACAGGAATAAGCTACTCATCATCCACCACTGATTCAACAGTACGTCAAGGACGAGTCGCAATAAATCGATTAAATTAAATTAGTTGAAGATTGAAAACATAAATAGGGATACTCAAAGCAGTTACGAAATTGATACAATCAAGGTGAATTTGACACCAAATCGATCTTTCACGTGAATATGTTCTCTTTCATCAGTTCATGGACCATCCTAAAGTCTAAAGTCTAAACTACTCTTCGTTTCAACTTGAAGGTTGGACAACAGAATTTATAGAACATTTTTTCTTTGAATAATGTATTTAAAGAAAATATTAATTTGAGTTATTTTTATTTAAAAAAAAAATTACTTGTTGAGGTTATTAAGTATAATCTCTGCTTAATGATAAACAATATACAAATAAAATAATGTAATTAATTTAATTTAATTATATAAATATTTAAATTATAACAATTGTATTATATGTTATTTATTTATTTATTGATTTTGTTAGTTGTTAAAGTAGTTACTTAGTTAGCTCTATTTAATGATAACCAATTACAAATGAAAACAATATAATTAATTAGTTTATAACCCGTGATAATCACGGATTATAAATTTAATTAAACTTTCATAATAAAAATTTATAATTATTAATTAATTTTTTTAAATAAATTATTAATTAAAAGATATATCAAAATTTTAAAGTTATTATAACTTCAAATTTAACATATAATTAGAAAATGTAAATTTGAATTTTGAAATGAGTTGTTTAATATATCTACATGACACATGACATAATATTAATGGGTAGTTGTATTAGAGTGATACTTGGCAAAAAGAAATTAAAATTATACATTTATTAGAATAGAGATTTAATTAAATTCTATAAATATCTAAACTATAATAATCCTCTTATACGTGTCATTTGTTTGTTTTTTGTTTGTTTGTTAGTTATTAAAGTAATTAATATACATATATTAAGGAAATGAAAGTTAGGAACAGTAAAGTTCCTAACCTTTTGACAGAAATGGTCATTTGATTATGGGTGATGTTGCAATTGTGTTTATTTTTTTACCTTCCAATTATGCCACAATACTATATGGCTTAGGCAAATTTCATCCCTTTAAGAATAGTAAAGTTTTGTCCTTCAAACTTTGGCCACAATTGTTTGTGATGTTAACACTTTTGGTTGTAACGACCTAATTTTTACCAAGATTTTTTTTCATTTTTAATTAATCAAACAAATCCCATAATCCATAAACTTCCAAACCATTTGTTTTCCAATTCACAATTATTACAATTTCATTGTACTTTTTGAAAACATCAGAGAGTCGCAAACACACAAAAAGAGAGGTAGAGTGCACGCCACATCATCACGCCTTGTCTTTGCCCTTAGGCTCTGAAGTACCTGAAACAATCAACAACCTGTAAGCGAAATGCTTAGTGAGTTTCCCAGAGCATACCACACACACAAACCACATATCATATATCCTATTAGCTATAAAAGCTACACACATATCACGTAAGCCATGCATACATGAAACCTTTGAAAATGCCATGGGCTACCCCACATGGTCTTTACCTAGGACTGCCATGGGCTCCCCCACATGGCCTTACATCCAATGCCATGGGCTACCCCACATGGTCTTCACCTAGGACTACCATGGGCTACCCCACATGGTCTTACATCCGATGCCACAGACTTCCCCCGGGGTCTTCATGCAAAACATGCAATCACATAACAAAACACATAATGTCTAACACATATATCATAATCACATAATGGGCCGACCTTGGTGCCTTAGACCCATAGGTATGGTGAGAAGACTCACCTGTCACGAATGCTGAACTGACACTTTGCGACCAAATATACCCCACGGGCTGCTCCACTCAACTGCCTAAAAAGTATCATACAATATCCAGTCATTTCCCCAAAGTCCATCCTGGTCAACTACAACCAAGATCAAGTCAACAGTCCATGTTGACCCTAACTCGCCGAGTACAACTAGTGACTCGCCGAGTTCCCCGGGATAACATCTACTCGCCGAGTCATCAAGGTGACTCGTCGAGTTCATACGGTATTGATTGATAGTCTAAGGTCATTCGTCGAGTTTCCTTGCTTGCCACTCGACATGTCTACGAACATCCAACAATTGGAGGAATCTTACTCGACTCGCCGAGTTGTTCCTTCAACTCGTCGAGTTCTAGGTAATATTCATCCGGCTCGCCGAGTTGTTCATCCAACTCGTCAAGTTCATAGCATTATTCATCAGGCTCGTCGACTTGTTCATCCAACTCATCGAGTCCATGCCTGCCTTCATATGACTCGCCGAGTTGCCCCCTGTGACTCGCCGAGTCCTATCAGATCTCAAGCCATACAGACTCTTTTGAGCCATGCAATGCTTCCAAATTACAGATCTAGGCTCCTGAGGCATGCTTTCCACGTAAAGTTGCAAACTTTACGTGCATGAAAGGCTTTAAGGCCCTAAAATAGCAAATCTAAGCTTGGAATGGAGTCATACACTTAAGGGGAGACACATGCTAAGTTCAACTGATAACTTTATGCATCTCAAGGCCAAAAGGAGTCCAGATCTGAAGTTACAACTTCAGATCTTGGCTTAAACACAAAAGCCCTTTCTTAGAATCCATACATAAGAGGGTTTTGGGTGGAAATGAGCCAAGGAACAGCTTAATACCTTCAGAAAGTGCTCCATAAAATTAGATCTTGAATCCCCACGAGCCCTTTGTTTCCTCAAGTGCTTCCTTCACCAAATCCCTCATTCAAGCTTAAAATCACCAAGAAACACACTCACACTCAAATCAAGGTTTTTGGGAGGAAAAGAGTTGTAAAGGGGATGCTAGGGGAGGCTAATGACCCTTTAAATAGGGTGCAAGGCCCCGAAATCTAGGGTTTCATCTGCCAGCATCTACTCGTCGAGTCCCATAATGAACTCGGCGAGTAGGTCATTAAACTTCGCGGACAAACCCGCTACTACTCGACGAGTAGGGAGGCCAACTCGCCGAGTAGGTTCTTAAAAATCCAAACCAAAATATCATTATTAATACCTGAGGATCAGAGTGTTACATTGGTCGCTTATTCTTTTATGTTACCTTATTTGGCTACAATACTTTCTAGGACTTGGCAATTTTGGTCCATTATTTAATATTAATTATAGTAAGCCACAATATTTTCTACAACTTGATAGTTTTGGTCCCTTCTCTAATATTAATCTTCATTTTTCAACATCTAACCACCATAGTTTATATATTTTGTCAACTTTGGTCCATTATGTATATTCTAAAAAATTGTCCCATAAATAAACACGTACTATAAATTCTGAAACAAACAAGAAAACAATAAAAAAAATTCCCGACCCGTAGCAACGCAAGGGCACACCCTCTACTTATAAATTATTAAAATCATAAAAATTCCTTAAAAGAATATTGCTAACATGCTATTTTGTTAAACTCAGTTATATAATTCTTAAAACCTTTAAATTTACAAAAACTTTATAAAAACACTGCCACCAATAATCATAACATACGTCAAATATCATAGGGAAAATAGAAGGTTCGCCACCACACGGTCTCTAATCAATTATGTAAATCAATAGTTCAAACCACACTCAAAGGTAGGACATTTTCTATTTTTATAGAAACTTATGTATGAGAAACAATGATATCTCCAATTATAGTCTCCCTAGAATGTAAAATATATCTCTTACATCAATAATCATTATTATTTTTCACACAAGAAAAGATTAAGTGGTGACGCCCTAGCGTAGCTAATAGATTACATTTGTAACGTCCCAAAAATACGAGCCAAAAATTTTCATTTTTAAAACATATACTTAGCAAACATTAGAAATAAAACGTTCACCGATCATAGCATTTCATAAAAGTTATCGCATGTCTTGAAAAACATTTATAAAAACATAATACCGTCAGAGTACAAATTCCCAGGAGGATCTCATAGTGCCAAGAAAAGATTAAGTGGTGACGCCCTAGCGTAGCTAATAGATTACATTTGTAACGTCCCAAAAGTACGAGCCAAAAATTTTCATTTTTAAAACATATACTTAGCAAACATTAGAAATAAAACGTTCATCGATCATAGCATTTCAAAAAAGTTATCGCATGTCTTGAAAAACATTTATAAAAACATAATACCGTCAGAGTACAAATTCCCAGGAGGATCTCATAGTGCCAAGAAAAGATTAAGTGGTGACGCCCTAGCGTAGCTAATAGATTACATTTGTAACGTCCCAAAAGTACGAGCCAAAAATTTTCATTTTTAAAACATATACTTAGCAAACATTAGAAATAAAACGTTCATCGATCATAGCATTTCAAAAAAGTTATCGCATGTCTTGAAAAACATTTATAAAAACATAATACCGTCAGAGTACAAATTCCCAGGAGGATCTCATAGTGCCAAGAAAAGATTAAGTGGTGACGCCCTAGCGTAGCTAATAGATTACATTTGTAACGTCCCAAAAGTACGAGCCAAAAATTTTCATTTTTAAAACATATACTTAGCAAACATTAGAAATAAAACGTTCATCGATCATAGCATTTCAAAAAAGTTATCGCATGTCTTGAAAAACATTTATAAAAACATAATACCGTCAGAGTACAAATTCCCAGGAGGATCTCATAGTGCGGAATACAAGGCATGTATGTGATGGGCCGCTACCGCGCCGCTCCTTCCCCTTCGAAGAAGAGGTACCTGAAACCAAAACTGAAAACTGTAAGCACAAAGCTTAGTGAGTTCCCCGATATTACCCTATACCATACAATCATATAATGAACAGCTAGGAGATACGGGCCTCGCCCACCTTCCACTACTAAACCATAACATACAAGTATCACATAGACAACGAGTATAAACAATTCTACCACACTAGCATATAGTATCATCAGATTCAACTAAGAGATACGGGCTCTGCCCACACTTCGATACTATCATATCGTCTATACGGTCCGGCCTTGGTGCCTTAGACCCGTTCCTACTGGAAGGAAACTCACCTCAAAAAGTAGCTACTGGTCTGCGTGGGAACTGACTGTCTTCTGCTGCTGCTGCCCGGGAAATCCTCCGGCTACAATTCCCACAAAACACTTAGTCAAATACTGCTAACCGTCCTCAAGGTAAAATGAATATTTACCCCTAACCAAACCAAGAGTCAAGGTCAAAGTCATCTTCCAGTTGACCCGACTCGCCGAGTTGGCTCACCAACTCGCCGAGTCCCTACTCATTTGATTGACCATACTCCTGTCTCTACTCGTCGAGTTAGGCATTGACTCGACGAGTTTTCCTTCTGACCCAAAGTCTAAGTCCTTCATCCTACTCGCCGAGTTGTATGAACAACTCGTCGAGTTCATCTTCATCCGAAGAACATGCTATGCTGCGACTTGCCGAGTGGTATGAACAAATCGACGAGTCTGTTCTTGAGGCAAGAAGATTGCCTTGGACTCGCCGAGTCAGGGCATTGACTCGTCGAGTTCCTTCATGGGTGAGTCTGGCTTCCGACTCACCGAGTTACACCCCATGACTCACTACCCCACTCCGCAAACACGAAAATAGGGAAAACTCGGGGACTCGCGACTCGACTCGCCGAGTCCGATGAACGACTCGCCGAGTCGTCCACATGCAAAAACTATATACTCGATTTTGCTCGAATCCAGCTCATGCCATACATAGATCTGGGTTTCTAGGGCCTGATTGACACGTAAAGTTTCCAACTTTACGTGTAAATAAACACCAATGAAGGTTTTAGGGCTCAAAATGCACTAAAAGAGTAGATCTAGGGCTTTCATGCAATATGGCTCCATAAAGGCAGTAGATCTGAGCTCTTGGAGCTCAATCATGCCTAGATCTAAGGGTTAATCAACTTATTACAAACCCTAATTCGAAATCAAGCTTGGAAATAGCTCAAGAAGAACTTTAATGGAGCTACAAAGGAATATAAGCATGAAAACAGAGGGAAACTGAGTTATACCTCAAGGAAATCACTGAGATAACACAAGGATGTCTGACCTCCTTCTTCTCTTCTTGATCTACTCTTCTTTTCTCTCAAAATCTTCAAGAAACACACCAAAGCACTTCAATATCTCAAGGAATAAGGGTTTGGACGGTGTTGGGAGCTCTGAGGGTGAAGGTGGCGAGGTTGGGGTGCATAAGGTTGGTTTAAATAAGGTGCAAACCCTTGAAATTTAGGGTTTCATCAAACAGCGGGGACTCGCCGAGTCCAAAATGTGGACTCGCCGAGTCGCCAACTTAAACGGGCTCCCAAACCCGTCTCTACTCGGCGAGTCGGGCCTACAACTCGCCGAGTCCAAGGCCAAAAATACAAAATACTTAGATAAATTTTACGTACCAGGAACCAGGTGCTACAACATTAGCATTCTACAAACTAAACGATATGTATAACACATAATATTTTGGTTAGTTTAAAAATAAATTATTTAACATTTTATTAATTTAATCATGATCCATTTCAAATCAGAAATTATGTTTTTATTGTAATTTATTATATTTTTTAATATAACATTATTTTTAACTATTATTATTCTTTTTTAATACAAAAATTATTTCTTTAGAAACTTTTCATTATAATAAAATAATTTTTGGATAAATTTTTAGCTAATTTGGCATTTTTAAATAGGTTATATTATGTTATATATATATATATATATATATATATATATATATATATATATAATATTTTTTTAGTTATTAAAAGTAGTATTTTAACACTTTTTAAGTACATTTGAATTTTTTATTTAAGTTTTGTATTTACCATTTTGTTTAAATTAACAAATTTAGTATATTATATTAGTAATTTAAAAAGTTGTATAATTAAAATGATAATGTTTTATATTGAGTAATATATTTAAATGGATAAATTAAGTATATTAGGATAAAAATTAAAAAGTTAGCATTAAAAGTAAAACAATTTAATACGTATATACAGGAGAAATTTGATAACCTTTAAGATAAACTAGATGGTAAATAAATAAAGAATGATAAAAAGGTTGTGAGAACGATTCATGTTTAAAACTTAAAAATATATCTTAGAAAATGAAACTAGACTAAGGAGGCAAATGGAAGGAGAAACTTGAATAAGTGGTTGTAAGAATTAGCAATACATTTTCATTTATACGTTTTATTTTTTTAAAGTTATAGCATTATACTTCCATAATTTCATAATAATTGAGCATATTTTCAAAATACATTTTCCTTATAAGGAAAAAAAATTATAAGGACAATGTCTTAAATGGAAGTATAATGTTGTAATAGAAAGGATCCCAAAGGGCAAGCAACCACACTTTTTTGGATGCTGAAGTTCAACCCAATATACAAGCCCACTATGAATTATAATATTCAAGGCAGATGATAGACATAACTCAGATATCAAATGTTCCTCATGTTTTCTGTACCCCTCAATGGTGTGAGACGACATAACTGCATTTACTTCCCATAGGAGTCTAGCAAAAAGGCAAAGAGTAGAAGCATTTGTGGATATGATGGTGGATACTTTGTAGATAACATAACTTTTCTTTTTCAAGTGGAAGATAGAGATAAATATATTTATTATGTTGGATAAGCTATAGTACATGTTATTGTGTTAGAATGGTGAATGACCTAAAGTATAGATTGTATAGTAGTCCTTTTTTTGTAAAGGTTAAATGTGCATTTATGAAAAATATAGGTGGATTTTATACGAAATATGCAACACAATTTCGTTTTAGGAGCAAGATATGCAATATTTTTATTGGTAATGTGTTTAACAGGGTAACATGGTTGCATAATTAGCATTAGTTGCATATATTGGTAAAAAGTTGAAACATTGCTGTATAAATTGGTAAAAAAAGTGGAACATTGTTGCATGAATAAAGATGTAACCAATGCTAGCCCGCCAGGATTCATGTAATCCTGTAAATGTTATAATGTTGTATATTTTGGTCTGAGAATAAAATGTAGATGTATATTTCATTTATATTAAATAAACACTGTCTGCATAAATTGGGAATATGACAAAATGTTGTTGAATAAATGCACATTTAACCCTTTTTGGTAACTAACCCTTATAAAACACAAGCTTATAGTTAACTATATTCGTTTAAAACAATGAGCACATACCTTAAGAATATGGCAAAATAGATCTTTATTTATTGTAGTAGATGTTTTTTGCTCCACATAATAATAACAACATAGCTAGATATTAGTTATCTAAGTGGGCAACAAGGTTACTCACCTTGAGATGTTTTACTCAAACATAATTTTAGCTCTTGAAGCCCCGTATCTACTCTTGTTCCAGAATTTGTCAAAACAACAAACTAACTTAAATATTATAACTTATGGTACAACCGGTTTTGCATAACTTAATCCCATACTTCCACCATATTCATAGGTCTTAATCTCATTGTTAAAACCATTTATACTTCACTATTAACTTCTCCATTTGTCTTAATCCATCAAGACATAAGTTCAACTTCATTTATTTAGCATTTCACCAAACTAGGTTTTAGAATCATCATCTTCAATTTCATATATTCAACCATAATTTGACAAATAACAATTAAAAACATGTTTACCATGCTTGTTACAAGAACGCCACTAATATTTCCTACAATTACATGTTATATATGTTGTAAGGTTTCATCACCCTTTCCAATTTCACCATTAAACTCATCTAAGCTTATATGGAAGAAAACATTACCTTTAATCCAAGTAATATAGTTTGATTACTGGATTCTCTTGGAACTCCCTTGGATTTGGCTTAAAATCTTTATCGCGAGCTCCTAAAATCACCCTTTAACATATCCCAAATGATGTGTGTGTCAAATAAGAAGCTTATAACCGACACACACATCACATGTTATAGTGTGAATTATGGACCTCCATGGTCGTGTTCATGATGACACAACCTGTGTTCCACCAAAAGTGTTCAAAAGAGAAACCTATTTCATTACAAATTATTCCCACATATTATTAAGACTTCTATAATAAGACACAACCCATGTCTCCTTAACACGATCATGTTCCAAATAATAAGGTAGTGTATTTTCAACGAAAGTTTTAAATGATCATAACTTCCTAATACAAAATCTGTTTTAGTTTATTCTTTCACTCGTACATTATAAATATTCATTTCTATATTTTTAAGACCAATAATTAATCATTTATACATCTTTTAGTTCGATTTTCATTATTGCAAACATTAACAATCAGTGAACGACTCTATTAGAACTAACAAAAAGTTCTTCCCCAATACAAAGCCACTTTCTTAACACATTAATCATCAACATTATAAAATATTTTTCATCACATAGTCAACTTTAAAAGAACAATTAAACACCTCTATGACATCCCAAAATTTATGTCTAAAAGTATAGACAGTCAGTTCACCACGAACCTCTTTGTAATCTGACCTATTGAGATTTAATGCATATTTTGAAAAATATATAGTGTCATTACAACTATTATAGGATATCAGATGGTATCTTACTTCCGATTGTGGAAAATCTCAAACGAATCAAATAGCTCAAACTGCAACTCTGGTTAATACATCTGAAAAACTGAAATTGCGTATTAACCTGTTATGAGTGAAGAAAACATTCTAGTCTCATACTACATGTTCACCTGTTTCCATAAATATAAAGAACATCCAAAATGGAGTTCGTATGCAAAAGATACGACCGTTATAAGAAACCAAACTAGTATAACACTGATTTTCTTAAAACTGCTAAAACTGTTTCTATCTGTTGAGGCACTTGCACACCTCAAATGGAAATCCCGAGAGATTTTTGGACTCAGACTATATTATAATATTTAATTCCATACTTGAAATATTTTTAGTAAAAATATTTGTAAAATTCGAAAAATCAGACGTTTCGGGTCAATTAGACGTGAATCTTTAAACGCGATTTCCCGGAGTTCTACAACTCGAAAAATTAATCCGTTCGGGTTTTTGGAATCTTTGAACTCTACTCTACCCTATGCCACTTTAAAAAAAATTAGGTATTGGGATTTTGGAATGCAAATCTAGAAGCATTTTTGGGACTTTTTGCTATGTGTGACATCACCATGACCCGCCATCCTTGCAAGAGGTGATAAAAATCAGCCATGGGAACCTGAACCCCCCTCCCTTACTCACGTACCTACCCCTCCCATCTCCTATTCCACCATGCCTCTTGGAGTGCAAACTTTCCCCTACTTAGAATCATGGTTGTGTTTGTGTGTTGGACTAGCTTTTGAAGCATGGGCATTACATGGCCTTGAGATACTTCATGCACTAGCTTTTGAAGCATGGGCATTACATGGCCTTGAGATACTTCACAAACCAATCATCCAATAATCTCCTTTACTCCCTCTCCATTTCTCTCTTTTTCTCGTTCCAAAAATCCCCCACCGGAGGTGCCTTCAACCGCCGAGAACCACCACTACTCCACCCCTTTGCCCCTATTTTGTAGAACCACCACAACTTGGTTTCCACCTCTTGCTGTCATCTTTCTGCCAAAACTCTAAAACCAGGTCTCTAATTTTTATTGTTTGTTTCGTGTGTATTAAGCCCAAACAACTAGATCAAAATTCGTTGCTATTTTGTGTTGTCTTGCGGTGCTTCCGGAACACGATCACATTCTCAAGTCTAAACCGAATTATATATATATATATATATATATATATATATATATATATATATATATATATATATATATATATATTTTGGGGGGAGGGGGAGGGAATACATGTGTTCACATATTTCATTGATGCAAAAACACTCTTGAAAAACATACTACAAAATGCTATGATTTTATGTGAAAAATTGTGGTCCATTCAAAACCTATTTTTCCCATCTTAAACTATATGGTTTGAAAAAATGTTTTATATGCAAGTAGATTAGATCTATACCTTTTCAACCACTACTCGCACATGTTCATATGATCTTTATACAATTTATTATGATATTTGCAAAACTACATATCATTCCAGTCCTTTTTCGGACCAGTCTATAAAAACGATCATTCCTCATTTAGGTTTCATATCAAGCCATGGGAAAAATTAGGGACAAAGTAGACTCAATTTATAACCTTGATAATTTATGGATAAATATTCCGACTCCCGATGATTTTTGTAGAATTTTTCTAAAACAGTGATATAATCGACATTCTAGATTAATTTTCCTATTTTGTCTTTCAAATACACATACACACACATACACACACATACATACATACATACATACATACATATATATATATATATATATATATATATATATGATATGTGACATTACCACATTATAGTAATTCAAAGATCGAACTCACTCCATACATGTGTATACCAAACATACTTGGCTTTTGTAAACTTTATACAAATCATTATGCCTAGTAACTTATCCACATATAAGATAGGGCTGAGAGTTATTCACATACCTTAGTTAAGGGCTTTATAGTGAGACACTATTCATTAGTTAAGTCTAAACACTTAGCATACCTACACTACTATAACGTTTAGTCCTCGGAGCGAGATACATATGTATAGATCTATACGGGATTGACATCCCCACCTGCGGTTGCTAGCTACAACCTTGACCAATCAATCAAAGCGGGTGATAAGTATAGACAAACATTACTACGACGTATAATAAAGTGTTGTAGGGGTACATTTAGTCATATAGCTCGATTATAGGACTCACTATAAACATTTACTAGAATCTATTTCTCTCTCTCAATACAAACCATGGACTTGGTTTCTCTTAAAACAGTTTTAAGTATGGATTTAATTATGTAAAGACACCTCTTAGTTTTCAAGGTTTATTCAAAGACTCTTTACAAACACAATTTTATTCATGGTGTTATTTACAAAGAAAATACTTTTATACGTTTTTAAAAGTATCATTACTGTTGTTAGCAGAAAACCTGTAACTCTCACCAACCTTAAGTTGACCCTCAAAACTAGATGTATTCTTAGGAAATTAGTAATCAAGCATTTTAGATGATGGAATGGTCATGGATTTTAGCCAATCTAGTTTACTTGTTTTTGTTATGTCTGCCTACCTATTATATGTAAGAACATTGTATTCAAACATCAATATGGAATATAGTTTGGTGTTTTGTTTATTGTTGTATGTGTGTTATATATTCAGTTTACCCGTGAGAAATGAACTAGGTTCCACAACCTAACACGTTCCGCCGGCTCGGCCGTGGGTGTGACAGATTGGTATCAGGACTAAATTAGCTATAGAGAACCCGTATCCTCGATAGGGGAATACAAATATAGTAACATGCTCCTATTAAAATTATTATTATTAATTACCCTACTTCTTGACTATTTACGGGAGAGGTAGCTGGTTTAAAAGGCTGCTTGGGTTGCTGGATTTCCGAACAACTATATGCTAAAATGATTTTGCCCTCCAGTGCTTCTTGTCTGGCCCTAATCTGTACTTGATAGTCTTGGAGTACAAAACAAAAACTAATTATATTGAAAACCTCACCAACAATTTATATATATATATATATATATATATATATATATATATATATATATATATATATATATATATATATATATTGTCACACCCCAAACCGAAACGGCGGAAACGTTCGGGGGCGGAGGATGTCATGTGAAGTATCATAACAATTGAATAATAGTAATCAAAGCAACAACAACCATTGAATTAATAGTATTATGTTTACAAGGAATTTGAATCATACATGATTGTCGTCAAAAGTAAATAACAAGAAAAGACTCGAAGCTACTATGCTCCATCTTCTTGAACCCGGTGCGTGAACCTGTCTACTAGTGTCCTGTGAATACAAATAGGTTTTGAAAGAGTATCAGCATAAAGCTGGTGAGTTCATAAGCATTTTGTTTTGGAAAACTGTTCTTTGTTCATTCGAAAAGTACATCATGTTTCTCCAGAAAAACCTTACATTTTATGATATAGTAAATGTTAAGTAAAAATGATTCTTGCTAGTTCTTCCTACGAGTACTTAGTGTATACAAATCATATACAATCCAAATCGAACAAACAATCGATTGTGTGGTTCTGCCCCAAGCCCACAACCAAACAAGGAACAGGAAAAGAGGCAGAGACCACCCATTCCACTGGTTGTCAGATTCTTATGTACATAATCCTGAAGTATTCACTAGGTACTTACAAAGTTAACCGTATTGATCCTTTGATATCTGTTGATATTGTTCCTCAATAAAATCCAATATTTTCTTATGAAAAAGCATGACTAACCAATTCCTTCTACGACTTCTTAATTCATACTAGTTACGTATAAACCAATATCGGATAGACAGTTAATTGTGTGGATCTGCCATAAACCCACAACCAAACAAGGAACAGGGAATGAGGCGGAAACAACACATTCCACAGTCTATCAGGTATTCTTCATACATAACTCGGATACATAAACTAAGGAGACATGGATTAATAATGAATGTTCGTTAGTTGATTTATAAACCATCTATTTATAAAATACCGGTGTTATTCTGGGAAAATCCTATATTTTCCCTAAAAGTATGTTATTGATTATCCGTTCTAAACTGAAGAGTACAATTATCTATCCTACTCATATCGTTAGAGCGTTGTTCCTTTTTGAAAAACCCTGGTTATTCCCAGTGAGGTATATTAGTCTTATTACATAAATAAAACTAATTGAAAAACGTGGTGATCTAAATCCTGAAGGTATTGTTAATACCCTCCCGTAATCACTTGGTATATTAACTCTGAACTTAGTTCATTTGTTCTATTATTACGTAATACACCATTATTATCTACATTGCGAGCTTTATGACCATACATTAACTTGATATGGCGCAAATCGGGCACCAGTATCCTTTATGAATTTGTCACCCTTAGACCTATCGGTCCTACTGTAGCTAGCAGTAAGGTGCGGGATAGTCAGTCGCGTATAGATCTATACACAAAAATTACGCTCTCCCTCCAGGAGATTCTGGTTCATAAGGGGTAGTCCTCCACTTAGTTAAGTTTGTAAGCGCCCAAGGACGCGTCTCCAATTAGATTAACGAATTTACGTACAATAATACAGGAAAACCCTTTTTATTATCATAAGTCCTTTATAGAATGATATCTTTTGTTTCATGATTCATAAGTTCATTTCCTTAGTTTAGAAAACTGCTTTTGCAAGGTTTGTATCCTAACACGTTTTGTAAAACTGATTTCTATATTCGATGTATATTGATAATTGAAATATATTAATAAAAATAATATATTTGAACACAAGATTACTTATGCTTTTACTTGTATTCCCCCTGAAAACATTAAAAACTCAGAAAAAGTAGGGGTATGAACTCACCTCGAGTGAGTGGTTTGTATGAAGGCTGAAATGAGATGATGAGTGTCAAGTGAAGCCTCAAACACAATTGGATCCTATTTAACATGTAATGACACATATATGATTTAAATTAGGGTATTTCACGACTATACATGATAGGAAACAACCTTAAGGATTTGGAAACACTTGAACTAAGTGTTAAAACCATATGTGATCGAGTGAAAGAGGTGTATGGCCACCCTAAGGGTGTGTACGGCCATGTGTGCACGGCCCATGAGTGTATGGCCGTACACTCATGAAGAGGGGTGTTTTTGAGGTGTTTTCAAGGTCCTAACTAGCATCCAATAAGTGTTCTAGGTATCATGCTTAATGGTATTGCAAGTTTGAGGCCAAAAATGATTATCAAAGTGGGTGTACGACCCTAAGGGTGTGTGTGCGGCTGTACAGAGGGGTTTGCGCCCATACCCTCTTCATGTTCATGCCCAAGTTGTCGACTTTTAGGTGCATCAAGGCCAAGATCATGTCCAACTAGAAGATAGGGGCCAAACTCTCACTTTGGAGAGCCTTTAAGGTGTGTACAGCCATCCTTATGAAGGTGTGCGGCCGTACACCTTCAAGGGATGAAGAACAATGTTGCAACATGAAGAATCAAGAGGTTTTTCGTGCTAAGGGATGAATTACTTATGTTTTTGAAGCCTTTGGAGGGTTCTTGGTTGAAGAATCTAGAGAGAGAAAGTAGTGGTGTGTAGCCAAAGGAAGAAAGGAATGAAAGAAGGGGGTCTACTTATATATATATATATATATATATATATATATATAGTGGTGGGTGACCCACCACCCCGAGTGTGCGGCCATGGGGTGGGTGTGCAGCCGTATATTGACGATGATATCCAAATGTTTTAATATAAACAAAAATACATTTCTTTGGAAATGCTTTGATAATATCTTTATCATGTTTTTTGGGAGCAAATTCCGCAATTTATTCTTTAAAATGGATACTCTGATTTTTAAATAAGCATAAATAAAATTTTTAAAATGACCGTGAATATGAGGATGTCACATTATGGAAATGATACGTTTTAACAACTATTAATCTAAAAATGAAAAATTTTATGTCATTATTTTTGGGATGTTACAATCATGTTCATCTTGTAGTTCAAGATTTTGTATTGTTTCCCTGGCATATGAGCCTCATCTAAAATATTCTCCTCATTAGGATCTAATGTAAGAGATCCATAATGAAAACCTTCTTCATCACTATACATGTTATGAGAATTATCCATTACTTGATCTGTCGAAAGATCAGTGGAGTGGGATGAGAATAAGGAAGTAATGGGTTGATGAAGGATCCCATCAAAAGTTGGTGAATGGAATGGAATAGGTGTGGTTTGAACAAAGGTTGATTTGATTGGTGAATTTGGTGGTGGTAGAAGGCCTGTAAAAGTTTCAGGAGCAGAAGTCACACCAATATTGACATTTGAGTCCACATTAGATGCTTTATCAAGAATATCTTGACTCCTAGTCTCCTCTTTATTGGACTCAACTTTAGGAACCTTTGGTGGAATAACAATAGTCGACGTAGGAGGTGATGTCGAAGGTGTTTCATTTGTCATGATGTATATCTCTACATTATATGTGTTCATAGGGACATCCATATTACATGTCTCCTCTGCATGAGATTCAAAAGTGGTAATCCTTAGTGGTGAAACAGGTGGAGAATCATGTTGAAATGCATCATTGATCAAATGATCAACATCATCTACATTTGCTTCGCGAGTGTACTTTGAAGACTGGAGTAGAGACAAATCTTTTGTATCTGTTTCTTCATCATCATCTCCTGTCCCATGGACAACATCATCTTTATCAATAGCCATCTTCTTCAACCTTTATGTAAAGGTTTTATTGCCAACTTTTTACATCCATCAATTATTAACACACCAATAACTTTCTTTTCTTTTGTGGTTGTTCCTCATCAAATGGTTCTTGGATAACCATCCATCCCTTCGACTTGGACTTGGTTTTCTTGGGATTTGGAACATGATGAACTTCGACCATCATTTCACGAGAACAAATTAACACTGGATTCGACTCTGATAGCGACCCTAACGTTGATTTAGGAATTTTCCTAATCGAAGGAAAATTAGTAGGATTGTCAACCAAATGTTTAGGAATCTGCAAATGAGAAAATTCAGCTACTTTTGCATTTGCTCGAACTTGAATACCACCTTGTAAATATGCTTCGATAAGAATAAAGCTCCAAAACCAAGCACTCACAATCTCAATTGCCTTCTTTGAATGTTTGATGTAGGTAGTGAAATCATATCACAACAATGAAATATAATCATCCTTCAAGTTGTAATACAAACCAGCCAAAATCAAATACAACTGCAACTTTGCTTTGTCAATACCATAATTCCTTTCAGTTAAGCAACGTATGATCCCACCAAAGAAAAATCCCCAAAGAGATGGTAATTTTGATTTTCTTGAAATCACTAATAAGGTTAATAGAAGAAGAATACTCCATCTCATTAGTGTCACCAATATCTGATCAAAAGAAGGGATTTCAAAAGGAATGTCAACCTCTAATTGAATAATCTAAGAGAACTGCCTCTTAGACAAGTTCTTCTTCCCTTTTGTTTCCATATGGAATGTAATAACCTTATGAGATTTGTTTTAGATAGTTGTAGAACAGGACAACGATAATCATTACATCAAAATTGAAAAAGATGCAGATAATGCATGATGAAGAACATGATCGTTCAAACACTGAACGAGCATTTGAAGACCTTCTAGATACGCATTGATATCTGGACTGAACCAGATGTTGTTCGACTGAACCTTCATCTATGGAATGGAGGTTTATTCATCAGTGGTGTTAAATTGATTGACTTGACACATGATTTAGCGTGAGCAAAGGGAATTTTGCAGAAATTAGGGTTAGGGTTCTTGAGAAAAATCGTGAGTGGAAAAACTTAATTAGAACCATCAAACCCCTTTTCATATATGGTGTCAAAATTGAATTTGAATCATTTGCCAATAAATTATTTCCATGTGGAAAGTAGGTAACTGAAGCGATATTGTCGTTATCTACCACATGTAAAAGCAATAAGTGGTTTCTCTCGAACGAAGAGAAAGCAACAGTAGGCTGACACCAGCTACACAACATTCACATCACATTCTCCAAACACTGAACATCAATTTCTATAACATTGAACAAGTACCAAATTTCGACAGTGATCACATGTAAGGCTGGTTCTTATCCACTTATGGTTAAAATAAATGGAATCATTAACAAGATTTTGCAAAATCTTGGTACAAGTTGGTATTACTTGAAACCTAGAGGATTTTAGTGCAACTATGTTTCCAAAGAAAAAAAGATAGAATCAAGTGGAACAAAAAATTTGGAAAAGTCGTGATATCAAGGATACTTTTATATAAAAGCAGTATAATCCCTGGAAAAAATTCTCTTCCTTCGACATCAAGAGAGATGTCGAAGTGCTTGTGTGTTTTCCCATAAATTACAATCGAATACTTATAGAGAAGTATCAAAGGGTCTCTTTTCATTAGTATCGAAGCTAGGCTATATTGTCAAACATATTTGCAACTTAACATAAGAGCAAAAAGTTGTAAGAAGATTCTTGATGGATTAGTATAACCAACTTCAAGTAATCATAGGTTTGATTTGAATGTAACTAAAGTATCGAAAAATGTTCAGACTAAACTATCATTTCATGAAATAAAAAATTGGATCTCTTTGGGAAGAAATGACTTAGTAATGGTTAATTTCATTAAGATCACGCAACAAGAAGGAAAAATGAGATTTTGAACATCAAACAAAAGCATGGAGAAGCTTAAAAAGTCCCCCCCTGTCAATTCGTTAGTAAAATCTAGAAAAATAAATTGTTCATTGTCAATTCCTTAAAGGCATTTTTTGTGGGTTTAGCTGAAATCATGGCGATAATGACCTCAAGATCACGAACACAGAGTTTTGGGAAACCACGATTCTAGTTGGTTTTGACTAGACATATGATGGGTATGCATCTAAGTGTGTGCATAGTGTAAGAAAATGAGTTAAGAATATGGAAAAAATGAGTCTCTAACAAATTCATGGTGACAACAAATTTGATCATAGAAACAATTTTCGAATAATCATAATCCTAAGTTGGTTTAAACTCAGAATGTCAAGGGTTAAAAAAATCATTCTTAAGATATCTGTCAATTCATTCGTTTTAGTCTAGAATACAAGATATTCCCCCAAAAAATTGAACTTTTATTTTTTAAATAAAAGACAAAAATAACGAAAATGATTTTGGTATTTTTGATTTTTGAACAAAATATAAAAATAAAGATTTTTTTTTGATGTTTTTGATTTTTCTAGAAAATACAAAACTAAGGAATTTTTTTTTTTTTTGGATTTTTTTATTCTCAAGAAAAACAATTAAAGAAGAATTGTACCAATACTTCAATAGTAGGCGATACACGTCTGAATGATTCAACACAATGTCGAATTCAAAGACCCTTGAAGCTCTGAACATGAGTAGTAACTGTTGAACGATTCAGGTCCAAGTTCGATGTTTAACGAGTATCGAAGTCTTTACAAAGGAACAATAACTTCCTTATCAATGACATGAAAATTTAGCTTGATTTAGGAACATAACAAGCCTCCATAATTCCAAAGCCATTTAAAACTCTTAAGAAAGATTTTTCATCAAGTGGCTTTCTGAAAATATCTGCAAGTTGATTTGTTGTTTGGACAAAATGGATAGGGGTGTTCATTTGGATGGATCGGTTTTGATCCGATCCAATCAAGTGGAATCCAATTTGATTTCGGTTTTCAAAACATGGATCCGAATAGTCCAATCTAAATTCAAATCCGATCCGATCCGATCTAATTACAATTCGGTTGGATCGGTTTTTTATAATTCGGTTTTCAAAAAACGAAACATTTTAACACGATATATAATTATAATATTACCCAACTTTACACAAGAACCAAAAACAAATTATTTAGTTGCATTTTGAAATTTTTAAAAAACTAGTAAGAAGATATATTATAGTTAAATATTTTATAGATAGAATTTTTTTGAGAGAAAATACATATTAATGTTTTTTTATCGGGTGAAACGTTTTGAACCTATTTGAAAAAATAAGTTACCAAATTAATAAATAACTGTGGATATATATTATAAATAGATAAATAATAAATGTTTATTCGGTTTTTTTGGATTATTCGGTTCTTATTTTATAAACCAAAACCAATCCGAAATCCAAAATAATAATTCGGTTTTGTTAAAAACCAATCCAAAAATCCGAATATCCGAACCAAATAGTCCAATCCAAATTGTCCAATTGGATAATTCGGTTTTATCCGAATAATGAACAGTCCTAAAAATGGACTTTGATATTACCATCTTTAACCTGATCTTTGATAAAATGGCATCGAAGAGCAATACGTTTAGTCTTGGAATCTTGAACTAGATTATGAAAAATATGAATTGCACTTTGATAGTCACAAAACAAAGGGATTTTCTTCATGTTAATTGCATAGTCACATAGTTGACTTTGTATCTAGATCACTTGAGAAGTACATGCGGCAACACATACTCTGCCTTAGCAGTGGAGATCAAAACACTCGTTTGTTTCTTCGATTGCCAACTCACTAATGTTCCATTGAGAAACTGACAACCTACAATTGTAATTTTTTTTATCAAGTTGATAACCACCCAAATCAACATCTGAATAAGATTGAATGAAAAATCTAGTATTTGTTGGATACCAAATTCCAGTTGCTGGAGTTTGATGTAGATATAGAAAGATATTTTTAACAGCAGTAAAACGAGGTTTCTTTGGGTTGTCTTGATACATAGCACAATTATAGACAGAAAACATGATATCAGACCGACTTGTTGTTAAATATAACAAACAACTTATAATGATTTGATATGTATATATATCAACAACAAGATTATCCAAAGATGGACTCAATTGAGTGCCACATGCCATTGGTACTTTTGCATCAAAGAAATTTGCCATGCTAAATCTTTCAAGCAAGGTCTCTATGTAAGACTCTTGATCGATAAATATGCCTTCTTTTCTTTGTCAAATAATCAAACCCAAGAAATAGTTGTTTTTTCCCATCATGCTCATCTCAAACTAACTACGCATCAAATCCTCAAACTCCTTCAATAAAGCAGGGTTGGTAGAACCAAAAATAATATCATCTACATAAATTTGAACAAGCATCAGATGATCCCCCACTTTCTTTTGAAATAGAGTAGGATCAACTGATCCTTACTTAAATTTAGATATTTTTTAAAAAATTGGTTAAAGTTACATACCATGCCCTTGGTGCTTGTTTTAAACCATAAACAACTTTATCGAGAATATAAAAATGATTAGGAAACTTATCATTTACAAACCCAGGTGGTTGTTCTTCATACACTGTCTCATCGAGTACACCATTTAAAAAAGCACATTTTACGTCCATTTGATAAACATCGAAGTTCTTGTGAGCTACATAGGCAAGAAAAATTCTAATTTCTTCGAGTCTTGCGACATGAGCAAATTTTTTATCATAATAAATACCTTCTTGCTGACAATACCCTTAATAGAAGGTCTTTCCTTGTTACAAAAAACATTCCCTTCTTTATCAGCTTTGTTTTTGAAAACCCATTTGAGTCCAACAACAAGAACATTTTCAAGTTTAGGTATAAGCCTCCAAACTTTGTTTCTATCGAACTCTGCAAGTTTAGCTTGCATGATAATAACTCAATCAGGATGTTCTAATGCAACATTAAATGTATTTGGTTCGATCTTCGATATAAAAACATGATATATACAAAATTCTTGATTAACATTCAAAAGTTCATTTCTAAATCTTATTTGTGCTCTTGTCAAAACACTAGAGTTAGGATTACCAATAATTTTCTCTTTTGGATGAATTCGAGTTATTCGTTGGAGGAAATGATGGATCATGTAACATACACGTTCAGTTATCGTGTATTGTAAATTATAAAAGTGAATAATATTACAAAATATTATGTGAATTTGAATGTTGAGTTCTAACAGATGGTTTTTTGTAGCACTTGGTTCTTGGTATGTATTCTGTTATTAAATCTTCATTTATTTTTGCATTTTTAGCCTTGGACTCGGCCAGTCAAAGGACTGACTCGCCGAGTAGAAGCGGGATGAGGCGCGGGGTTTAAGCTGCGGACTCGACGAGTAGCCACAGTTTGGACAAAAACCCTAATCCAGGGGTTTGCACCCTATTTAAACGACCTTGTGCAGCCTCCTTTCCCCCTTTATGCTCCCAAACACTCCTCATAGCAAACCGTAGCCGTTTTTGAGAAGATCTAAGGCTTTTTGATTGATTCTTGTGAGTTTTGATCTCAAGGAAGAAGGAAGAGCATAGAAGGATCAAGAGGGGACTGAAGGATTCGTGTTTGGTTCATAATTTGCAGTCTTTGGAAGGTATAAAGTCTGAAACTTGCTCATTCATTTGTTAAATCCATCTTTGAGGTGGTTTAGGGCTTTTATAAGCCATTTTTGGTGGCCAACCATGTTTGCAAACATGGTTGGGGGCTTGGGCTTCTGTATCGTGTCATTTTATGAGCCACAAGTTAGATCTAGGTTGCTTTTTGCACCAAGGAAGGCCCCATGCAACAAAAGAACCATTTTAGAGCCTTTTAAGCTCTAATGTCCCATGCATACACGTAGAGTTTGTAACTTTACATGCTAGATCGAGTTTAGGGGCCTGGATCTATCATTTGGTAAAGTGTTGTACATAAAAAATCGAAGTTCTTAGTACGGAATGTGATAGACTCGGCGAGTCCAAGGGTTTTGTCCCATATCAGTGAGGGTCATAAGGACCAGTTGAGCGTGGAAGGGTTTTAGGAGTCCCGGGAGTGACCCAACGTTCTGGACTAAGCAAAGTGTTCTGGGAATTCATGGTACTCGGCGAGTGCATGAATGGACTCGGCGAGTCCAAGAGAATCTTCATGGTACTCAGTGAGTTGTTCATACAACTCAGCAAGTCAAGGACAGAACGTGTTCATAGGATGAAGAGTAACTCGACGAGTTGTTTATACAACTCGGCGAGTCAGGGCAGGACATGAGTATCGGTTGATGATGAACTTGACGAGTTGTTCATACAACTCGGCGAGTCGGATGTGGATTCAGTTGGTGTTCTTTTAGAAGGAAAACTTGTCGAGTCGTCGCCTAACTCGATGAGTAGAGACGGGTGTGAGGTCTGATGGAAGGATAGGGACTCGGCGGGTTGGCGAGCCAACTCGGCGAGTCAGGTCAACTGGAAGTTGACTTTGACTTTGACTTGGTCAAGGGTAAAATGGTCATTTTACCCTAAAGGTAGATGTCAGTTTCTGACTAAGTGTTTTGTGGGAATTATAGCCGGAGGATTTCCGGAGCAGCAGCGGCATCAGTCAGAGGATTTCCGCACAGTTCAGCAGCTACGAGGTGAGTTACCTTCCAGTAGGGGTGGATCTAAGGCCACAATGCCGGCCCACCATTGAGGAGTATTTAGAAGATAATTGTATTTGTGATAATTTATCTTGGTCTGGTATGCGTTTGGTTATGAGTTATATCTGTATGATATGTTGCATGATAGGGATAGTTTCCCTGATAGTGGTCCTTAGGACCAAGGGGTAGGTTGGTACCCGGATATGTTTGACTGTGTGCTTATATCTTGCTATTGTATGCTAGTGGTAGGGGGCGGAATAGTCCCCAATTACCGGTTGAAAGATACCAATGATGATTACCCGTTGAAAGATACCGATGACGATTACCGATTGAAAGATACCGATGATGATTACCGGTTGAAAGATACCGATGGTATTGTACTCTGATATGACATTTGTTCATGGTTGTGGGTTTCAAATATGATACTTGGTTTTGGGATGACGTGTTTATACAATATTTTCTAATGAATGTTTTATAAATTAATTAATCAAAAATGAAATTTTTAGGCTTAAATTTTGGGATGTTACAAGATGGTATCAGAGCCCTGGTTTGAGGGATTCGGACACGCCCTCGGGGGTGTCTGGACTCAAACTAAGGGGCTAAAAGATTTTTACAATAAAATGGTTTTCTAGAAATCTAAACAAAACGATTTTACAAAAGATAAGGTGTGTGATGCATGCGACCGGCCGGGCTCAAGTAAGTTTTCCCCAAGATACCCATACATGTTATGTTATGCTATATGGCTTGATTCAGAATTGCATGCTAGAATAGGACTAAGGATCTAGGAAGATGCCTTGTGTGCCTGATATATGATTTTGATAATCGCATGCTAGTTAGGGCTAAGGATCTAGGAGGATGCCTCATATGCCTATTGTATGAGCTGTATGCTAGGGCTGTTTAGTCAGCAGTAGGATGGCCTGTATAGGTTATGCCTGATTTGGTTACTCGATGCACGAATGCTGCTTACTTTGTGCTATGGGGGTTCTAGCTATTTCCAACTAACTAAGGAGTGGATATGTAACAGTACCTGCAAGTTAGTTAGGGGAAATGGTAGGGGCTCCTGTGCAGCTGCTGGCGGAGAGTAGGTCGGAGAGTGCCCTAGGGAAGCCTAGGACAAGGTTAGTGGAAAGGGGTATCGGTAAAGGGACCTGGTGAAGTCGAAACAATCCTTGAGGAAAGCACGGGTAGATGTGGAAGGTAGTATGGGACCGTACTACTGAAAGCAGAGGACCCGTACTCGAATCAAGGAGGGCCTAGATGAAATCGGGAACATTGGAGAGTGTGTTAGATCTCTCGAGTATATGTATGATCCTGACTTTTATGCGTGTGTTTTCAGTATGGTGACCACATGACTTGGAGCAGGAGGTTTCGGATCCGGATCAGGATCAGGCTCGGGTTCGGGATCCAAGCAGGTTGATGACGGGCTACGCGAGTTCATCGCGTCTGAGATCACGAGAGGCATCCTTGAGTAGACTCCTATCATCTTCGGGTCGATCAAGGAGGGGATTGTTGAGCTGATGGAGGATCGTCTCCGATCATTCAGGAGTGATATGGCGTCTAGCCAGGTGGGTGCGCGCACACTGTCCTTTAAGGACTTTCGGGGAAGTGGTGCGCCAGATTTCCATGGGGTGAAAGACCCCATTGCTTCTAGGAGATGGATCGCAGACATTGAGTCTGCGCAGCTGACGAGCTTCTGACCAGAGGGGTCGAAGGTGCGATATGCAGCAGGATGCTTGCGAGACAGGGCTAGAGATTGGTGGGAGTCTGTTGGTGACTCATTGGGAGCCTCGGCTGTTGAGGCTATGACTTGGTCGGATTTTGTGACCAGATTTAGGGCGGAGTTTGTGCCAGCTGTGGAGCTTCAACGGCTGACCAAGGAGTTTTTGGATATGAGGCAGACTACGGAGACTGTGGTGGAGATCACCGCCAAGTTCCGGGAGAGGGCATTGCTGGTGCCCCAGTATGCGGGTGATGAAGATATGAGGAGGATCCGCTACCATGACATGCTATGAGCTGACATTTGGGAGCATGTTAGTTTTTCAGCTTTCCTTACCTTGGATTCCTTGATTGCCAGGGCTTGGGAGAGGGAGATCGATCTGGAGCACATCCAGAAGAGGAAGGTAGGGGAGGGGCTGACAACCAGGGCTTTGGGGAAGAAGCCCAAGGGATCTGATGGTAGGCCGAAAGGCCAGGCAGGACGGGACCGATGTGGGAAATACGATCGGTCACACGAGGGAGCTTGTCGCACTGGGTCGGGTTCGGGCTGCTATAAGTGTGGCAAGGTGGGGCATTTTGGTAGGGATTGTACTGCCCCCACCCCTACGGTACAGATGAAAGACCTGATTTGCTTCCATTGCAATCAGAGGGGCCACAAAAGGGCCAATGGCCCGAGATTGACAGTAGCGTCAGCAGCAGTGCCAGCGGCAGCGCCAGTCTCAGCGACAACGCAGGTTACAAATGGCCGGAAGGTCAAGACAGAGGTTCCAGTGGTGCGGAGCCGAGCATTTCAGCTGACAGCCGAGGAGGCACGCGTTGCACCTGATGTGGTAACGGGTATGATTCTTTCCCTCTAATCTTCTTTTTGTTGTGATTGTGTTATTGATATGTGCTCTGTTTAGGATCATTCCATGTGAACGGCATCCCGGTTCTGGTGTTGTTTGACTCGGGCGCTACCCGATCATTTGTGTCTCTTGCGCTTAGCAAGAGATTTTCCGAGTCTTCGGGCATGTTGGATTGCCCCCTAGAGGTAGAGATTGCAGACGACCATTCGGTGCGGGCATCGACGGTATTTCGAGATTGTGTGCTGAGGTTATTTGAGGAACGCTACTTGGTAGACTTGGTTCCCATTCCATTGCGTGGGAACAAGGTGATTATAGGCATGGATTGGCTCAGCCCTAATGGGGCAGTGATCGACTGCGCGCAGCAGTTGGTGTGGGTCAGGACCCCAAGCGGGGGAGAGCTGGTGATCCAGGGCAAGAGGCCACAGCGAGGACCAGCTTTATGTTCAGCAGCGAGAGCTAGGAGCTACCTCCAGCAGGGTTGCGCAGGTTATGTCGCGTATGTTATGGATACCCGGGAAACGGGTAGGGCGACAGTGGATGATGTACCTGTGGTACGGGAGTTTGCGGACGTATTCCCCGAGGAGTTGCCTGGGATACCTTTGGAACGACAGGTGGAATTCAGGATTGACCTAGTTCTTGGTGCGGCTCCGATAGCCAAGGCACCGTATCGGTTGGCTCCTCCTAAGATGCAGGAGTTGTCTACACAGCTGCAGGAGCTGTTAGATAAGGGTTTCATTAGACCGAGTAGTTCACCCTGGGGAGCCCCGATTCAGTTTGTGAGGAAGAAGGACGGGTCGCATCAGATGTGTATAGATTATCGAGAGTTGAACAAGGTAATGGTGAAGAACCGCTACCCACTCCCGAGGATTGATGACCTCTTTGACCAACTATAGGGAGCATCTTGGTTCTCCAAGATTGATTTGCGTTCAGGGTATCATCAGATGAGGGTCAGAGAGGAGGATGTGCAGAAGACTGCATTTCGAACGCGTTATGGCAACTATGAGTTTGTGGTGATGCCTTTCGGGCTCACCAATGCTCCTGCCGCGTTCATGGATCTCATGAACCGCGTGTGTAGACAGATGTTAGATCGGTATGTGATAGTATATTTGATGACAACTTGGTTTATTCCAAGACACGGGAGCGGCATGAGGAGCATCTGCGGGAGGTTCTGGAGACTTTGAGGAGGGAGAACTTGTATGCTAAGTTCTCCAAGTGTGAGTTCTGGTTGTGCGAGGTGCAGTTTCTTGGGAACCTTGTCAACCAGAACGAGATTTCGGTAGATCCGGCCAAGGTAGAGGCCGTGATGAATTGGGAGGTTCTGAGGTCTCCATCTGAGATTCGGATCTTTCTAAGATTGGCAGGCTACTATCGGAGATTCATTTAGGACTTCTCCAAGATAGCAGTTCCGCTCACCTGACTGACTAAGAAGTCGGTAGTGTATCGCTGGGGGCCTGAGCAGCAGGCCGCATTCGAGACGCTGAGACAGAGATTGTGCGAGGCGCCAATCTTAGCCCTGCCAGAGGGCATGGAGGATTTTGTTGTGTACTGCAATGCATCCATCGCAGGTTTGGGAGCGGTATTGATGCAGAGAGGGCATGTCATCGCCTACGCGTCGATGCAGCTGAAGCCTCATGAGGCGAACTACCTGACGCATGATTTAGAGTTGGGGGCTGTTGTGGTCGCCCTCAAGATTTGGCGTCATTGCCTTTATGGGGTTCGTTATACAATTTACACGGACCACAAGATTTTGAGGTATCTCATGGACCAGCCAAATCTGAATATGAGGCAGCGTCGGTGTATTGATGCGGTGAAGGATTATGATTGTGAGATCCTCTACCATCCAGGGAAGGCCAATGTCGTGGACGATGCGCTTAGCCGCAGGGCAACGCCAATCAGGGATATCTGTCTAAGGATGATAGTGGTGACTCTGCTTCTGGAGCGGATCCGGGAGGCTCAACAGGAGGCTATGAAGGAGGAACATCGGAAGAGTGAGCGGATTGTGGGGCAGGTTTCCTCCTTTGACTATGACAACCGAGGGTTATTGACTCTTCACCGTAGGGTGTGGGTCCCTTATCGTGGAGGTGTGCGCCAGGTCCTGATGGAGGAGGCGCACAAATCCCGATTCTCCATTCATCCCAGGGCGACGAAGATGTATAGGGATCTTCGTCTGGACTATTAGTGGCCCTGCATGAAGCGGGATGTGGCATGGTACGTGGAGCGGTGCTTGACCTGCAGGAAGGTCAAGGTCGAGCATCAGAGACAACACGACAAGATGCAGCCGTTGGATATCCCGCTGTGGAAATGGGAGGATATTACGATGAATTTTATCACGAAGCTTCCTAGGACCGCGTGGGGGATGGATTCGATATGGTTCATTGTGGATCGATTGACCAAGAGCGCCCACTTTATTCCGATTCAGGAGAGCATCTCGGCCGAGAAATTGGCCGATATCTATATCAGGGAGGTGGTGGCGTGGCACAGAGTGCCAGTTTTGGTGATTTCAGATAGAGACGTGCGGTTTACTTCCAGGTTTTGGAAGAGGTTTCATGATGAGCTGGGTACTCGTCTGCATTTTAGCACCGCTTTTCACCCGCATACGGATGGCCAGAGCGAGCGGACCATCCAGACTCTGGAGGATATGCTGCGGGCATGCCTTTTAGATTTCGGAGGTAGTTGGGATACCTACCTCCCGTTGGCGGAGTTCTCGTATAATAACAACTATCATGCGAGTATCGAACGTCCTCCCTTCGAGATGTTGTATGGGAGGAGGTGCAGGACCCCGATATGTTTGGGCGAGGTTGGCCAGAGAGTCATGAGGAGCACCAAAGTAGTGCTCAAGACGACAGAGAAGATTCAGCAGGTCCGGAGTAGGCAGGAAAGTTATGCCGATAAGCGTCGATCAGACCTGGAATTCCATGTCGGGGATATGGTTCTCCTGAAGGTGTCGCCATGGAAGGGCGCCATCTGATTCAGGAAGCGGGGCAAGTTGGGCCCAAGGTATATCAGACCGTTCAGGGTTGTAGCCCGGGTGGGCAAGGTGGCGTACCGGCTGGATCTATCAGCCGAACTCAGTCAGATCCACAACACTTTCCACGTCTCTCAGCTGCGGAAGTGCCTAGTGGACGATACGGCAGTGGTACCCTTGGAGGACATTCAGGTTGATGACAGCCTGAATTACATCGAGCGGCCTATAACGATCCTTGAACGGAAGTCGAAGGATCTGAGGAACAAAAGAGTAGAACTCGTGAAGGTGCAGTGGCAGCACTGGAAGTCTTTGGAAGGTATAAAGTTTGAACCTTGCTCATTCATTTGTTAGATCTCCCTTTGAGGTGGTTTAGGGCATTTATAAGCCATTTTAGGTGGCCAACCATGTTTTCAAACATGGTTGGGGGCTTGGGCTTCTGTATCATGTCATTTTATAAGCCACAAGTCAGATCTTGGTTGCTTTTTGCACCAAGGAAGGCCCATGCAACAAAAGAACCATTTTAGAGCCTTTTAAGCTCTAATGTCCCATGCATGCACGTAAAGTTTGTAACTTTACGTGCTAGATCGAGTTTAGGGGCCTGGATCTATCATTTGGTTAAGCGTTGTACATCAGAAATCGAAGTTCTTAGTAAGGAATGTGATAGACTCGGCGAGTCCAAGGGTTTTGGTCCCATATCAGTGAGGGTCATAAGGACCAGTTGAGTGTGGAAGGGTTTTAGGAGTCCCGGGGAGTGACCCAACGTTCTGGACTAAGCAAAGTGTTCTGGGAATTCATGGTACTCGGCAAGTGCATGAACGGACTCGGCGAGTCCAAGACAATCTTCATGGTACTCGGCGAGTTGTTCATACAACTCGGCGAGTCAAGGACAGAACGTGTTCATAGGATGAAGAGTAACTCGACGAGTTGTTCATACAACTCGGCGAGTCAGGGCAGGACATGAGTATCGGTTGAGCAAAAACTTGGTGTGCACAAAAGTACCCACTAATTTTAATATTTATAACCTAACAAACTTAAACTAACTATGCACTTATAGGCAGTGTACCTAGTCGGATTACAGTATAGCTTGGGTAAGTCGGGTGTCGATCACAGGGAACAGTGTTACTAATTAATCTATTTACTATTAAATTAACCTAATTATTAACAAGTTAAGAAAAGGGTTTTATATGATTTTACAAGATCAGACGAACTTAACTCAAATTCAATAAGTAAAAACACACTCTTGTCTAGTTTGAATCCACTTCTTCCTTATGGTTAGTTAATGATTATGGATTATCGAGTTGGTTTTAATTGTATTAGTAATTTAGTTCTAACTTTACCAATAATTAACTAATTCATGTCAAACTATGTATGTTCACTCACAATTAAACACATAACTAATTATGAATATATATATATATATATATATATATATATATATATATATATGCTATGTAAGATTTATTATATAAACACAATTATAGTCACAATCCACGTTCTCTAGCACAGCTAAGTTTATTTATTCTAATGACTAACTAAGATTGGTCAATCCTAGCTCTAACAATTCAATGTTCACTAAATCATTAGGTAGACAAGTTCATGCAGTTAATGGTCACTAAGCTACACAGAACATGCAATCAAGCAATTAAAGAAACAAACACAAGCATGCTAGGTGAATACAAATCAAACACAAGCAATTTACCAACTAAATAAATCCATAAAAATTAAGCTATTCATAAGTTAGAAGCTTCATCTAGCTAAACAAGAGTAGCTAGATTAAGCTGCTCATAATAGCAACTAACATACTAACACAAATCAAAGTGTAATAAAACATGTTCTAGTTAACAAATAATTAAACTAAATTGTGGACCTTCACTCTTTTGGTGTTGAAAACCTTTTTCCAGAACCTTTCTTCTGCACAAAATCGCCTTCTAGAACTCCTTTCTTCAACCAAAAAGTCTCCCCTTCGTAATGATCAAGAATGCTTAAATATCCTCCAAAATCTCGCGCCACGTCGTGGCTATCCAGGCCACGTCGTGGCCTCCAAGTTATCCTTATCAGGCAAGGATTCCTCCATAACGCGATCTTTATCTTCTAGAATTCTCATGCCACGTCGTAGCTAGCCCGGCCACGTCGTGGGTTTAGTAATTTTCGTGGATTTATTCATCTCTTGTGTTCCAAGTCTCCGATGTTCTACATATTGTCACTTTTGGTCCCTTTCTTCGAAAATACTTTTAATTGACTGAAAATAACAATTTAAAGTCATAAGTACCATTATTCTAAACAGATTATCAACTTATTAATAAAAATGTACTTAAATATTGCCTAAAAATAGGTATGAATATGGCAATATCAAAATACCCCACACTTAGGCTTTGCTTGCCCTCAAGCAAATTTAAACTTAACCCTTGATTACTAACATCACATAGAATAGTCCGACTCCAGATCAACCATTATGCCAAGACCTCAACGCATGCATTTGTGTCTAAAATTTTCCTACAGTACCCCCCCATAATTTAAATACTCACAATCTTCATAAACACTCGCCCACTTTTTCTGATCAATGCTCATTTTATGCAACCCTCTGAATCCATCCGCAGAAAACCTCTTATCCTCAAGGTATTTTTAGTTGAGCAACCTAAGCATACATAATCTAGAATTACAATCTATGATACCACTATGGAGATCTTTTGGAATTCTTCACTTCCTTGATAATTTGATATTTGATTTCCTTGAATTCACCACCTTGTTGTTTGATTTTTGGTATCTTCAACTTTTTGAATTTCTTGGAATTTTGATCTTTTGATCTTCACTTTAATTTTAATGCTTATTTTTATTCTTTATTAATTATACATTTATAATTAAATAATAAGCACATAAACACACATAATTGACATAATACTCAAATATTTCATCTTTATTACTTCAAAAAGAGTTACAATAGTTGACCTAGACTATTACATTGACAAATATGCTTAGCCCTGAAACCTGGGCGTTACATTTCTTTCCCCCTTAGGATGATTCCGTCCCGGAACCATGCATTAGCAAACAGATGTGGATAGGGACTCATCATGTTGTCCTCTGTTTCCCAAGTGAGATTCGGCCCATTCGAATGTTTCCATCGGACTAGCACTAAGTCGACCATCTTGCGTCGTAACTTCTTCGTCTTACGGTCAACAATTACCTCGGGCTCTTTGATTAGCCTCTTATTCTCATCCATTCTTAACTACGAGATTGGAATTATGTCGGGAACTTCTCCCGTGAATTTCCTCAGATAACACACATGGAAGGTGTTATGAATACCATCGAGTTCTTCGGGCAATTCCAGCTTGTAAGCTTGGTTCCCAATTTTCTGAAGAACTTTAAACGGTCCAATAAAACTTGGACTCAACTTTCCTCGTTTCTCGAATCTTATAAGTCCCTTCCACGGTGAGACTTTAAGCAAAACCAAATCCCCAACTTCGAAGGTCATCGGTCGTCTTTTCTTGTCAGCATAGCTCTTCTGACGATCCTGAGCTGCTAACATCCTTTCCCTAATAACCTTTTGTTTTTCAGTAGTCTCATGGACTATCTCGGGGCCCATAAACTGCTTCTCTCCGGCTTCAAGCCAACAAGACGGCGTACGACACTTCTGTCCATACAAAGCTTGGTAGGGTGCCATCTTGATGCTCGAGTGGAAACTGTTGTTGTACGAAAATTCTACCAGAGGTAAGTGCTCGTCCCAATTCCCTTAGAACTCGAGGGTACATGCTCTCAGCATATCTTCCAGTGTCTGAATCATTCTTTCGCTCTGACCATCAGTTTGCGGATGGTAAGCAGTACTCAAACATAACTTTGTACCCAACTCCTCTTGTAGACTCCTCCAAAACCTCGACGTGAAACGAATATCACGATCTGATACAATTGTAAGAGGAACACCGTGAAGTCTTACTATATCTTTCACGTAAGCATTTGCGAGCTTATCTATAGACCACTTCTCTTTGGATTCTATGAAGTGTGCACTCTTGGTGAAACGATCCACGACCACCCAAATCATGTCGTGTCCGTTCATCGTCCTGGGCAGTTTGGTCACAAAATCCATGGTGATGTCCTCCCATTTACCCATGGGTACGGGTAAAGGTTCCAAACTCCCATATGGTTTCTGATGTTGTGCCTTAACTCTCGCACATGTCACACACTCGGCCACGTACTTCGCAACATCGAGCTTCATCGTCGGCCACCAGTAGTAGGGTTTTAGGTCCCTATACATTTTAGTGCTACCAGGATGAATCGAGTACATGGTCTTGTGGGCTTCTTCCATCAGAAGATCTCTTATTCCTCCCGTCTTAGGTACCCAAATTCGATCTTGGAATACCTTCAGTCCTCGGTTGTTTGTACTGAACACTAACATTTTGCCCAAACGTTCTTCCTTTCAGTTATTCTTCTCTAAAGCTTCTTCTTGGGCTTTCCTGATACTTTCCACAATTGTCGAGACGACTTTGATTCTCAACACTCTTGGCCTTTTCCTTTCAAGGTTGACTTTCTGACTGAGTGAAGTGATTAAAATAACCTTTAATTTATGAAGATCGATTAGATCTTGAACAAGTATGTAAATATAAAACTGTAAGAATGCAGTAATAAGAACAAGACAAGATTGAATCAAACGAGTCGAATGATTAAAAAAAATCCTCAGAAGAGCTCGATTAAGAACATCAACTATAGAGGATTGGTAGGTTACAAGAACGATTAAAGAAACCTGGAAATTCTATCGTTAAGCTCTAAATCGTTTTCATCGTTAACCTAATATGCATGCAAGCATGAACTTATATACAATACGTAAAAGGCTCTTGGTTGGACAGGCCCAAACCGGAATACAAAATAACTTATACTATCGAGCCCAAAAGATGCAATCTTCAAAATAATCTTCAGCCCAACAATCTTCCCCTTTGCGTCAATTTGGAGCGAGACCTTCACTTGTTACTTGGGCCAGCAACTGAAGCAGGTACCTTCTTCTTCACGGTGCTAAACAGACATTTGGTGATGGAGAGAATGGTCTGTCTAAACCGGATGTACCAATTGATCATGTCGTTGAAGTACTTGATGTCATCAGCCGAGTTCTCTTTACACCGTTTGATAATCGATAACACATGCTCCAAACAAGCTGTGGTGTAAAGGTGTTTGTCAGCCAAAGCGAAGAGACATTTCTGTCCTTCGGCTCTAGTGAACATAACCGAGTTGCGTCTCGGGTCGATCTTGCCCATTTGCATTTGGTTGAGATCACTGGCTGATCCCACAGGAGCTATCTTCGGTTTCTTCTTGAAGACTGTGGCAACCTCCTGATCCATTAGGGCAACCTCCATGATGTAGCAGGCTAACATCCTTTTGACATGGTCTATAATGGGACCATATTCGGCTTCATCAGTCAAAAGGATATTATACAGGACAATCCAATCATGAGGATTTAGATTCGGTAGATCCGCCAGGGAGATAAGATGAGCAGTTCTTGCTGATCCTCGAATGAGCTTGAACTTAACGTTTGTGAATCTCCCTACGGCATAAGGCTTCAGCACCCGAACGTTCACAATCTTCTGGGCGCTCCATGTAAGGTATTGAGGACGAGCAGCCGCCAGATAGAAGTCAATGAGCTCCCTGTCAAGCTCAGCGTTCGGATGCGGGACTTCAAATATGTTAGAGAAGGTGTGGAAGATGAACGCCTTTCGAGTCAGCGGCATGTCGAACTGCGAGTCGACAGTGTTGTTGCAGTCGAACGATATAACCGCCTCGAGCCATAATATGCTTGGAGTTTCTATGGCCTCTTTAATTAAACGTTCCCTGGTCCAGGCAGGGAAAAGAGTCTTTCGGCTCTCAAGGAGATCGTGGGCTTCCTTTTGCTTGCGTTCAGCTTCTTCAGCCTCTCGCGCCACACGACTGGCATCATCGTCAGCATTGCGACTGTTCTTTCGTTTCAACATGTCAGCAATGGTCTCCCTGTCTTCATCTTCATCTTCATCCTCAGCTATGTTTTTGCCTTTGTTCTTCACACCCGAACCCGAAGCTTGACCAGTCTGAGGTGGTTCGGTTGTGTGAGTAGCTTTGGAGGAAGGAGGTGGTTTCGATCCTTTCTTCTCATCTCCCCCTTGTTTCGGAATGGACACGAAACTCGGTAGGCCTTCGATTTTGCTGAGAAGGTCCATGGCCGGAGAGAGCTTTTCAGCGAGGGTACGCCTCACCGAATGGTTTAGAATGGGATCGTGTGCTTCCAGGATGTTGGATAATGCTGCGTGGACATCCGAAACACACGTTTTGATCACCTCCCTTTCGGATCGAAGAGCTTCCAATTGTTGTTCGGAGTTGGAAAGTTGCGTGCTCTTGACCTTGAGGGCGGTTGTTTTGCTCGCCAGAACGTCCATCAAAGAATTTTCAGCTGCAAGATCCTCTTGTAGCTTAGCGAGGCGGGCATCGATGGAGGCACGAAGTGCCGAGTTGTCGTCGCTTATATTTTGACGTAGGGTAGCGAACGAAGTCAACTTCGTTGAGACAAATTTGGCCAACTGCTGAACAATTGGTTCCAAAGTCGTCTTAGTGGCGTCGGCGCTTTCCTGCAAGGACTTCAGCAGGACGGAAGCGTCGGAGAATAGTTTATCGACTTTTTCGGTCGCAGCCTCACAGGCTCGGGTTGAGGCGTCGATAGCAGCAGTCGCGGAGGCCATCGAATCATGTTGAGACCTGGAGAAGGCATCAACGATTTTCTGAAGGGCAGCTTCAGAGAGAGAGGACTGCTGGTTGGAAGAGGAGGCGAGAAGTAGATCAACCTTCTCGTGAAGCTCTTTAAGATGCTTCTTTGTCACTGGAGCATCATCCTCCTCATCACTCTGAACTTGAAACGGACTATAGTAGACCGAATCAAAGTTCATGTTTTCCCCACCAAGATAAGTGTCGTCTCCATCAGAGGCATTTTCTGGAGATGGAGGGGGTGGTGAAGCTGGGGGTGTTGTGGTTGGGGTATGTTGAGTTTGAGTATTGGGTGGTGGTTGAGTTTGGGTAGGTTCGGTTGTATGTGTTTCGGTTTGTGGTGTTTCGGTTACGGGAGGGGTTTCGGTTATTGGTGGTGTTTCGGTGGCAGTTGTGAAAATGGGTGGTGGTATAGGGAAAGATGTTGGTGGAATAGTGGGGTTTATGGTGGGAATGGAAGTAGGAATAGTTGGTGGTGGTGAAGGAACTGGGGAATTATGAAGTTCCATCTCTGGGGTAGGGGACCGAGGTGGTGTGTTGCCTCGTTGAGGAGATTCGTCTCCTTGAGAGCCTTCAGAACCCGAACTCGCACCCTCAGAGTCACTGGAAGAAGAGGGAATTACAAGCTTTCGCTTCTGTTGAGTCTTCCTCCTCTTCGGCTTTGGGGACTGTGCAGCCTTCGGTTGTTTCCTCTTTTTGGGAGAAGGTCCCTTTGGAGCTTTGGACGCTTGCTTCCCTTTTTCAGCCTTTTTGCCCCTGTTGGTCGGTTTGTCTGCATCGTGAATCGACCTGAGCATATCTGGTGTCAGTTCCCTAGGACCAGTTGGCCTAAACTCCTTGATCGTCCGAATCAGTCTGCTGTCAGATGGCACGTTGCCATACATTGTCTCCGGGATGGAGCCAATGAAGGAAAATTTCGATGCATCTGAGACGATGATCTTCTTGGTATGGAACGTACCAACAGAAGACATCGATGCACCGTCAGCAGTGGGAACATCAAACTTGTCCATGGCCCATCTTGTAATTAAGATCCAGAACCGGGCCAACGACACCTCAGAGTGTCGTGATGATGAAGAGAGGCTCTGGATGCGCTGTTGCCATAGGACCATCCCAAAGTCCAGATTAACCCCGTTGTAGATGGCATACATTATTGACAGAAAGAGGCGACTAGCACCGTCGGATCCTGAGCTCCGTTCCGACAAGCCCTTGAAGAGGACTGTGAAAAAGCCGTTCCATTGAGGCGGCAAGCAGGACTTCTTGAATTTTGCGACAGAGGTTAGGACCTCTGTGTACCCCATGTTGTAAAACATGCTAAACAGCATCCCAACCGGAATCGTCTCCGGGTTTATTCTTGAAGGGTCAACAGCCAACCCTAGCATTGTGCAGAACCGTTGTCGAGAAACAGATGTTTTGTGTTCAGCAATTTCAAAGAACACCCGTTCGACTGCCTTGTCGTAATAAGCAGTCGCGTAAACCTGCGATAGGGCCACCATGGGAACAGATTCGATTCTTGAGAGAGCGGTGGCTATTTGAGAGTACTTGAGGCACTCGATTATCGGCGACATGTAGGATTCGTACGCCAATGGGTTGAGGTCAATAACCAGACATTATTGTGGGCGGATTGGAAGGATCTGTGAAGTAGCATGAACAGAAGAGGATTCAGCCATTTTTGCAGGTACGAAGATGATGATGAACAGGAAACTGTTTGGGAGTTTTTGCTCTTTGGAAATTTCGGAGGCAGTAAAGAGGTAAAAGGTGGTGTAGACGGCTTTTTATAGTGGGTGATAGGAGAGAGAAAAATCGTTTCAAATCTCTTATGGAAATACGAAACGGGTTCTTGAGTGACAGATGGATGACAGTTGGGGCGTGCGATGATCACGTAGGAGAGAGAGTGTCAGGCTCCTAGGATCACGCCGCCCAACAAGCGCCATTTCAGAGAGAAATAACGTTTCCATTTCCACACGCGCCTTTAATTCCAGAGTGATGACGCTTGGATATCGCACACGCGTCCATAAGTGTCAGTAAAAGCACGGCCGTTTCACATTCACACGCGCCCACTTTTTACCGTCATTTGAATTTTAATCTTTTGAACTCCCGCCGATTCAGCAACCTTTTCGTTTTATCCTTTTGAATGACAGCTTTTGAATGAATTACCCACGTGGATTGCTTTTGACCATAACTTCATAATTAACCATCGAGTAAAAATACAGCCTGTAAATAATTAGCAACGGAAGTTGGGAAAATCAAAGATTTTCGTGCAAAGAGTGTAAAAGAAAAAGAAATAAAGCAAATCTTTTAAGGATATTCTGTGATGTCAATAATGACACGAAACTGATGATCCCGGGCACGAATCTCTTCCTTCAAGGTCAAGAGAGACCTTAAAGTGTTAGTGTGGATTCCCGTTGAATTACGATCAAACATTTATTAAGAAATGTTGAAAGACTTCTTTTAATTAGGTTAAATAAGGGTGGCTTTTGCTTTGATTCATCAATTCTGTTCTTGAAATAAGAAAGAAAGTGAACAAAGTACTTGTGAGACCGGTGTAGCCTGTTGAACAAGTAGGTAGAAATAAATTTTAAATTGGCTTGGAAAAGAAAAAATATAAAATCTCAGAGAAAAAATTAAAATTGGATCCCAAGGGAAGAAATGTTATGGTGATTAACAATTTCATAGGAATCGCACAAAAGAAAATTTGAGATTTCATTAGGGTACACTCGTCAATCCGTTGGTGAAAACTTGAGCAAATTAATTGTTCACCGTCAATTCATTAGGTGTTGAATTTTGGGTTTCACTCAGCTCGTAGTGACACGAAACTAAGATCATAAACACAGATGTTGTGTAACCATAAACCTCAGTGGTAATTTCTGAGAGTCTCAAGGGTTACGTTGATGAAACGAATGTAGTGGAGAAGATTTATGGAGATGGTGTAAGAAGATATAGTACCTCTGCTGCAAAAATAAGGACCAAGCAGGAAACTCTTAACTCATATGAGAAAAGAGTGAGGTAGCTCACGATGAGAATAAATGTGTTAGCCTTATTGGGAAGACAAGGTTTGTGTATACCAGGTCATGAAGGCTATTATTCAAAATCTTATGAGGCTTAGGACACATACAGCAACATGCTTCTAGGGACACTTAAGTAATTCAGCAATGATATCCCCATAAACGAAAGAACACACAGGAAAAAGAAAAAAAATATTTTTGGAGTTTTTGAGATTTATAAAAAAATAAAAATAAAAAAATAAGTAAGAAAGAAAAAAATAAGACTTAAAAAAAACTTTGGAAAGAATATGAAAAACCGAACCCGAACGTTCGGTTGGTTTCGGTTGTAGAAAATTTTGAAAAAGCGAACCCGAACCTTCGGTTAGTTTCGGTTTAGGAAAATTTTGAAAAACCGAACCCGAACCTTCGGTTGGTTTCGGTTCAACAAAATTTAGAAAAACCGAACCCGAACCTTCGGTAGGTTTCGGTTTTGAAAAATTTTGAGAAACCAGGGAATTTAAACATGCAAGAGAAAAATACTTTTAACACAGAGAAAAACAAAATTGTACAAGAAATATACAACTTAGAAAAACTACCTTTGAAGTAATGAGCGAGTCAGATGGTTGAACCGAACCCGAACGTTCGGTTGGTCTTGCTTCTTACGTTTGAGGTTGAGAGGTAGTGTGAGGTACTGACTCTGATTCCATCATACCTAGCCCTTGCAATATTTTATTGAATGATGCTTCAGGAAGAGCTTTGGTAAAGACGTCGGCCAGTTGATCAGTGGTTCTTACGAAGTGAACTTCGACGTTTCCATCTTCCACGTGATCTTTGATGAAGTGATACCTCAGTGCTATGTGTTTGGTTTTAGAGTGTTGCACTGGGTTATGACAGATCCTAATTGCACTTTCAGAGTCACAATATAGTGGGATCTTCTTCATATTGAGTCCATAGTCTCGAAGTTGACTTTGGATCCAAATCACTTGTGATGTGCAGGATGCAGCGGCAATATATTCCGCTTCGGCAGTAGACAACGACACACACGTTTGTTTCTTGGATTGCCAGCTGACCAACTTCCCGTCAAGTAATTGACAGCCACCAGTTGTGCTTTTACGGTCGAGTCCACATCCTCCAAGGTCAGCATCAGAATAGGCTTGAACGAAGAAGCCTGAATTGGATGGATACCATAGACCTAAGGAGGTGGTTCGCTTGAGATAGCGTAAGATGTTCTTCACTGCAAGCATGTGAGGTTCGCGTGGGTTTGCCTGAAATCGAGCACAGTAACACACAGAAAACATGATATCAGGCCTGCTAGCAGTTAGATACATCAGTGAGCCTATCATTTGGCGATAGAGCGTGATATCGACAGCCGGTTTGTCTAGAGATGGGGTAAGCTTGGTGCCGAATGCCATTGGTACTTTGACTTTTGAGTCTCCCATCATGCCAAACTTCGCTAGGAGAGTCTTTGTGTAAGCTTCCTGATTAATAAAGATGCCTTCGGGTCCCTATCTTATGTTTAAACCAAGGAAAAAGTTAATAGGACCCATTGAGCTCATTTCAAATTTAGTCTCCATTAGCTTTCTGAATTCAGCTGTTAAGCTGGGATTCGTGGAGCCAAAGATGATGTCATCGACATAAATTTGAACTATCATAAGGTGGTTACCTTCCTTTTTGCGAAAGAAGGTTGGGTCAACCGAACCTTGTTTGAATTTAGACATCTTTAAAAATTTTGTAAGCGTTTCATACCAGGCTCTCGGAGCTTGTTTGAGGCCGTACACAGCTTTATCCAGAATATAGCAATGGTTTGGATACATTTCGTTCACGAACCCAGGAGGTTGCTCCACATACACAGTTTCTTCGAGTTCTCCATTGAGAAATGCACACTTGACGTCCATTTGGAAAACTTCAAAGTTTTTGTGAGCAGCATAAGCCAGAAATATTCTAACAGATTCTAGCCTAGCTACTGGAGCGAAAGTCTCTTCATAGTCTATACCTTCCTCCTGACAGTATCCCTTGACCACCAGACGAGCCTTGTTCCTTATTACATTACCTTCCTTGTCCATTTTGTTCCTAAAAACCCATTTGAGACCAACAACTGAAGCATTTGGAGGAGTTGGAATGAGGCGCCAGACTTTGTTCCTTTCAAATTCGTTCAGTTCGTCTTGCATTGCTTGAACCCAATCAGAGTGATCGAGGGCAGTGTTAACTGTCTTCGGTTCAACTTTAGATACAAATGAGTTAAACATACATAAATCAACCTTAGAAAATAAGGATGTCTGCTTTGCCTTCAGTTGTGATCGGGTCAGAACCTTTTCAGATACATCACCAACTACTTGAGAGATATGATGATCTCTGGTCCATTTGGTAAGAGGAGGGTAATTCGGATCAAAGGTTGGATCTAGTTCAGCGTTAATCATTTCTTCCGGCTCAGATTGGCTATCGTAATCAAGCGTCATATCATCATGCTCCCCCTCAATTGATGAACTTTGAGAAACATGAGGTTCAGGGGTTTCTTGCGGTGCTGGATTTTCAGGCGTTGAAGCACCTTCGGTTGGAGAGGTACCTTCGGTTGGAGAAACACCTTCGGTTGGAGTTGTAGAATTAGGCTCCCCCTGGACTTGTGAGCTTGGCTCCCCCTCGACATGAGAACTTGGCTCCCCCTCGACTGAAGCATTGTTAGATGGAAGGTCATCAGTAGTCGATCCTCCTTCATGCATTCTTCTTGCAGCGTCTTCGACAATCTTCTTCATGTGATCAACTTTGTTGTCTACTGCACCTGCTTCTGAGAGAGAGGCTTTCTCCGGTTCGTCAAAGAGTTCCAGAAATTTATCATATAAGTTAGCGATCGAGACTGTGACTTGGCCAGTTTGAGGAAAGATTTCCCCAGCGGTGTCTTCTTTGGCCTGTAGCTTCTTGACATAGCTATCGTCAAAGGTCACGTAGTATGTCTCTTCAATCCTTCTCGAACGCTTGTTGAGGACCCTGTACGCCTTGGATGTGAGCGAGTAACCCAGAAAAATTCCCTCGTCGGCTTTGACATCAAACTTGTTGCAGTGTTCTTTAGAGTTAAAGATGAAACACCTTGAGCCGAACACATGGAAAAATTTCACATTGGGCTTTCTGTTGTTTAGAATCTCATATGGTGTGAGCGTGAATCGCTTGTTGAGACAGGACCTATTCTGTGTAAAACAAGCAGCAGAAATAGCGTCGGCCCAAAAATAAAGAGGTAAGGAGGCGAAACTTAGCATAGTTCGGGCAGCTTCACACAAAGATCGGTTTCGTCTTTCGACTATTCCGTTCTGTTGTGGTGTGTAGGGAGCTAAGAAATTGTGACTAATTCCCTTTTCTGCAAGAAACTCTTCAAACTCCCTGTTCTTGAATTCAAGACCATTGTCGCTCCTGATGTTGCGAACAACCTTCTTGAGCTGTACTTCAATTTGCTTGATAAACACTTTCAGCTTTTGAGTCGCTTCAGATTTGAGCTTTAGAAAGAACACCCATGTAAATCGTGAAAAGTCATCAACAATAACAAGAATATACTTGCTACCACCGATGCTTTCGATAGATGAAGGACCACACAAGTCGATATGAAGTAATTCGAGTGGTTCAACAACTTTTGTGTTGATTACAGATGGGTGACTTTGACGACTCTGCTTCCCCATTTCGCATGCAGCACACAAATGCTCTCTGTCGAACTTGAGCAATGGAAGACCCCTAACATGACCTCCAGTGACGAGTCGGTTGATATCTTTAAAGTTGAGATGAGAGAGTCTTCGGTGCCACAACCAGCTTTCGTCGGATTGAGCTTTTGATAATAGGCATATGGTTGGGTTTCCTTTGATGGGTTTCATGTTTAGAGGAAACATTTCACCCTTTCGCTCTGACTTGAGAATCACTTTCTTTGTCTTTTTCTCTATGATTTCAGAACCTTCATCATCGAATGAGACTTTGAGACCTGTACCTCCAACAAGCTGAGATACACTGATGAGGTTGTGTTGGAGTCCTTCCACATAAACCACCTTCCTTATAGAAAAGTCCCCATTTGTTATCATTCCGTATCCCTTTATGGTGCCGAAAGAGTTATTTCCAAACTTGACGTTGCCACCATTTGCAAGAGATCTGTATTCCCTGAGCTCCTCTTTCCTCCCTGTCATGTGACGCGAGCAGCCACTATCGATGTACCATTCTTCGTCAAACTGCTCGTCACTTATAACCTGCAAAAATTAGGCAGATTTAGGAACCCAAAGTTTCTTGGGTCCACGTGAGCTTTTCATGGGAACAGTAACAGTAAGAGAGATGTCAACTAGATATGTTCGTTTTATGAGAGTTGTTTCATCTTTCCTTTTAATAGTAAAAACTTTTATTTTGTTAGGATTGGGTGCGTTCGGTTTGGACTCTGGTTTGGATTCATTGACCTTCTGCTTTCCCTTTTGTTCAGCTGACGGATGAGAACGGACAGAATTTGCTTTAGAGCAAGATGGAGATGAATTGGTAGACGAATTAGAAGAGGTAGAAGAAGTGGGTTTAGATGGAGATTGCTTCTTGACTGGAGATTCTAGGTGACCCTTTTGCTTTTGATCATTGGAGGGACTGACCTTAGAGTCTTGTTCTCTTTTGGCTTCAGAACCGAACCTTTGCTTTCGGTTGGAATCGTCTTGTGAACCGAACCTTGGCTTTCGGTTGAAGTCTGTCTCGGAACCGAACCTTTGGTTTCGGTTGAAGTCTTTTTCAGAACCGAACCTTTGCCTTCGGTTGGTATTTTCTTGTGAACCGAACCTTGGCTTTCGGTTGTTGTGAGATGTAGGCTTTCCTACAGGATTGTTTTCATACTTCAGATTCTTGTCTTGGTGTGAGAAGTATGCATTCTAGGATTTCCAGAATTGTTTTCTTTCAGAAAGGTTCTTCCTGTATCTTTGGTTCCTTTCTCTCTTTCTATTCCTCATCTGCTTGGGTTGATGGTGAACATTAGCTTTCGTTTTCGTTTTCTCCTTGGCTGGTTCCTTTTGAACTGAAGGAGTTTTGCTTTGAGCCGAGGGAGCAGAGGGAATATCTGAAGAAGTTCCACTTTGAGCTGAGGGAGTAGAGGGAATGTCTGAAGGAGTTTCACTTTGAGCTGAGGGAGTAGAGGGAATGTCTGAAGGAGTTTCACTTTGAGCTGAGGAATCGTCTTCTTTTGCTGATCTTTCATCCTCCTGAGGAATTTCTTTCGTACCACTGGTGCTTGGCTCATTGAAATTGTCCGGTTTATTCAAGGGTTCAGGTATGTATCTTCCTTTACTCATCTAGGAGGTTCTTTCAGATAAGCCAACGGTTTCGTTTGCATTATCTATTGGAGCTTCCCAGAAGAACACAACTGCTTTCTCAATTAAAATCGGGGACTTTTGTTGGGACAATCGAGCGAACTCCACTGAATTTTCAGAAATAAGATTCTTGTGGTTTTCAGGTTCGCTTTTAACAAATTCTGAGCAGTCAACCGTGTCCTCTACAGAAATTTCACTCATGTTATCGTCCTCGTTAAGCTCAGATGCATTTTCAACATCAATTTTGTTTTCTGAGCTTACGTTGGCGTTTAAAGAGTCAAATTTTTGTATGGTTTTGGTTCTCAGTTTAAGTCTATCATTTTCATCTAAAAGATTTTTAAGCATGTCCTTGTGGTCCTTGGATTTAATGAAGGACTCAATTTTGTCCAGTCCTTACATGTAGGTCGGATTGACATCATCAGACGATATCACACTCTCACAATTGTAGGCTTCGGCATCGATTTCATCCTCCTTAAACTCAAGGAAGGGCAAAATCATGCGATGGATCTTTTGGCCTATTTCACAATCCAAGTGAAGCTGAGTAATATTAGAATATAAACGTTTAGCAATTAAACAAAAAACATTCCGCTGTTTTAACAATTTTAAATTGTCTCTTTGCAAATAAATGTTTTCGTCTTTAACTTTAACTAATTCCGACTCCTTTAACTCGATCCACATTCTCCGCTCCTCACTCTTCGACGCCACCCTGCTTAATTGATCAGTTAGGTTAGAATTGGTGACTCGAGTTTGAGTTAAGCTGCTATCTAGATGAGAAATTCTAGTATTAACGTTTTTTAGTTCTTTCTCATATGAGGATGGTGGTACTTTAGATGAAATAAAAACAGATTGTACCTTCTTTATCAGTTCATCGAGCTCATTGAACTGCTCGCTGAGTGGTTTGGCCGTAAAGCACATGTCCTCCTGCACCTTCGGTCCATCGCTTCCACCATCGGTGTTGTATCCCCTCATTTGAGATACGTCAGTCACCATGAAGCATCTTCCTCCACTGCTTTCCTCCTTAGCCACATAAGCCTTTCCATGGGTAGGCTTCCTCACTTCATCGTCTTCTGAGTCGGTAGACCAAACTTCCGTGCTACCAAACTCGTCATCATTAACCGAACCCTGCACAATAAGAGCATTAATAGAAGGGTTAGCGGTAGACTTCTTCTTTCTCAACTCATCCAGTCTCTTCTGCAACATAGCTTCCTCATCATTTCCATCATCCTTTTCAGCCATCTTCTTAAGAACACAATCCTTAGCATAGTGGTTTTTCCCTCCACAGTAGAAACATCTTACTCCGGAATCGCCATCCACCTTCGGTTCCTTCTTGGGCTCCTCAGCCTTCATTTCATTGTTCACCTTTTCAGAGCTGTAACTCCCCTGCCAGTTTCGGTTTTTGTTGCTAGGGAATCTCTTCTTTATGAATCTCTTGGGATTGGACACCATCATGGCATAATCCTCAGACGTGAGGTCATATTCTTCCAAGTTGAGGTCTTCATCCTCCATCACAGCTTTACTTTTAGATAGGAGGGCCAACGAACCAAGACTCGAAACAACGTTCTTCTCTTGCAGCACAATCTTCTCTTGGGACTTGAGAATACCCACCAGTTTCGCCAAAGAGTATGATTTAAACTGCTCATGGGCTTTGACTATGGAAACCACTGCTCTCCATTCAGACCTCAGTCCATTCAAGAAAGTAACTTTCTGTTCGATAAGCTTCCTTTCAATATCGTGTTTGATCATCTTGCTGAGAAGATGATTGAAGCGATCAAACGTCTGAGTTACTGTTTCTTCGGCCCCTTGTCTGAATTCTCCAAAATCAGATAGAAGCAAAGTTTGGATAGAATGTTCAAGATCCTCGTCTGTAGAATACAGTTCACGAAGTCTATCCCAAACTTCCTTTGCCGTCGTGCATGAGCTAACTAATCTGAATGTGTCGGACTGAAGGGCGAATCTGATCAACCTTAACGCCTTAATATTGCACTGGAATTTGTCCTTTTCATCTTGTGCAATATCCTTCACATCCTTTAGCAGATCATTGTACTCCTTTTGTGTCTTAATGATTCTGGACGTTGCAGAATGAGAAAATGGTCCATTGATGATAGCTTCCCATATGAGGTACCCATTATCCTCAGATCCAATCACGTAGTCTTCGAAGTGATGCGATCATACTTCATAGTCATGGGTGTATAAGATTGGAATCTTTGTCGTCGAATCGATGCTGTTGGAAATATTAATAGGGTTTGATTGCGTCTCGTCCATTATGATCGAAAAACCTGTTCAAAGATCAGACTTGTAATAATGCAGATTAGGGCAAAACAATAAATATCAAGATACGTCAATAATGAGATGACGACTCAATAAATATTATTAATTGCGGAAAAACCCTAACTGTAACCTTTTCACAGAAAAGATGTGTATCGATTACACAGCCTCCTGCTCTGATACCAATTGAAGTGATTAAAATAACCTTTAATTTATGAAGATCGATTAGATCTTGAACAAGTATGTAAATATAAAACTGTAAGAATGCAGTAATAAGAACAAGACAAGATTGAATCAAACGAGTCGAATGATTAAACAAAATCCTCAGAAGAGCTCGATTAAGAACATCAATTGTAGAGGATTGGTAGGTTACAAGAACGATTAAAGAAACCTGGAAATTCTATCGTTAAGCTCTAAATCGTTTTCATCGTTAACCTAATATGCATGCAAGCATGAACTTATATACAATACATAAAAGGCTCTCGGTTGGACAGGCCCAAACCGGAATACAAAATAACTTATACTATCGAGCTTAAAAGACGCAATCTTCAAAATAATCTTCAGCCCAACACTGAGAGCATCAACAACAACATTTGCTTTACCGGGGTGGTAAAGTATCTCACAGTCGTAGTCCTTGAGTAGCTCTAGCCAGCGTTGTTGCCTCATGTTCAACTCTTTCTGATTAAAGAGATACTAGAGACTCTTGTGATCAGTGAACAACTTGCACTTCGTGCCGTAGAGGTAATGCCTCCATATCTTTACAGCGAAAACTACTGCTGCCAACTCCAAATCGTGAGTGGGGTAGTTCTTTTCGTGCTCTTTCAATTGTCGAGATGCGTATGCTATCACCTTTTCTCTTTGGGTCAGAACATAACCCAACCCAACTCCATAAGCGTCACTATAAACCGCGAAATCTTCAACTCCATCGGGTAGAGAAAGAATTGGTGCTTCACATAACTTCTTCTTTAGCTTCTCGAACGCCTCTTCGTGATTCTCACTCCATGTATAACTGGCTCCTATGTGGGTCAAAGCTGTCAATGGAGCAGCCATCGAAGAAAAGCCTTGGATAAATCGTCGGTAATATCCGGCTAATCCTAGAAAGCTTCGAATCTCCGTGGGGCTCTTTGGACGTTCCCACTTCGTTACAGCTTCAATTTTTGCTGGGTCAACCATTATCCCTTCTTGGTTAACCACATGACCCAAGAATTGGACTTCTCAGATCCAGAAATCTCATTTGGAGAACTTAGCGTAAAGCTTCTCCTTCTTCAGTACTTCTAATACTTCCTGTAGATGCTTGCCATGCTCCTCCTGGCTTTTCGAGTAGATCAGAATGTTGTCGATGAACACTATCACGGATTTATCGAGGAATGGTTTACAAACCCTGTTCATCAAATCCATGAATGCTGCAGGAGCATTGGTTAGCCCAAATGACATAACCAAGAACTCATAGTGTCCATATCTTGTTCTGAATGCAGTCTTCTCAATATCCTGCTCTCTCACCTTCAGCTGATGATATCCTGACCTAAGATCGATCTTTGACAAGTAGCTCGAACCTTGCATCTGATCGAATAGGTCATCAATCCTCGATAATGGATACTTGTTCTTCACCGTTGCTTTATTCAGCTCTCGGTAGTCTATGCACATCCTCATGCTTCCGTCCTTCTTCTTCACGAATAACACCGGAGCTCCCCAGGGTGATGAACTAGGTCGAATGAAACCGTTGTCCAACAGCTCCTGAAGTTGCGTCATGAGCTCCTTCATCTTCGTCGGTGCTAATCGGTATGGTGCTTTTGCTATCGGTGTCGTTCCTGGTAACAAGTGATGGGATTAAAACAACTTTTAATCTATGAAGATCGATTAGATCTTGAACAAGTATATGAATATAGAACAACAAGAACGCAATAATAAGAACAAAACAGCTTGAATCAAACATGTCGAATGATTAAATAAAATCCTCAGAAGAGCTCGATTAAGAACATCAACTATAGAGGATTAGAAGATTACAAGAACGATTAAAGAAAAATGTTGTACTCTGGATGAATCACTATATCGATAATCTTAGCAATCTTTTTCTAATATGCATGCAAGCATTTAACTTATATACAATACATAAAAGGCTCACGGTTGGACAGGCCCAAACCGGAGAATACAAGGCTAAACTAACGAGCCCAAAAGACGCAACATCAAAATAAAACTTCAGCCCTACAATCTCCCCCTTTGCGTCAATTTGGAGCGAGACCTTCACTTCTTACTTGGGCCAGCAGCTGAAGCTGGTACCTTCTTCTTCATGGTGCTAAACAGACACTTGGTTATGGAGAGGATGGTCTGTCTAAACCGGATGTACCAATTGATCATATCATTGAAGTACTTGATGTCATCAGCCGAATTGTCTTTACACCGCTTGATAATTGATAAGACGTGTTCCAAGCAAGCTGTGGTATAAAGGTGTTTGTCAGCTAAAGCGAAGAGACATTTCTGTCCTTCGGCTCTAGTGAACATCACTGAGTTTCGCCTCGGATCAATCTTACCCATTTGCATTTGATTTAGATCACTGGCCGATCCCACAGGTGCGACTTTCGGTTTCTTCTTAAAAACTGTGGCGACCTCCTGATCCATTAGGGCAACCTCCATGATGTAGCAAGCCAACATCCTTTTGACATGGTCTATGATGGGACCATATTCAGATTCATCTGTCAGCAGGATATTGTACAAGACTATCCAGTCATGAGGATTCAGATTCGGCAGATCCGCCAGGGAGATGGTGTGGGCAGTTCTTGCGGATCCTCGGATGAGCTTGAACTTAACGTTTGTGAATCTCCCCACGGCATAAGGCTTCAGCACCCGAACGTTAACAATCTTCTGGGCGCTCCAGGTGAGGTATTGTGGGCGAGCGGCCTCCAGATAGAAGTCAATGAGCTCCCTGTCAAGCTCATCGTTCGGATGCGGGACTTCAAAAATGTTAGAGAAGACGTGGAAGATGAACGCCTTTCGAGTCAGCGGCATATCAAACTGCGAATCGATAGAGTTATTGCAGTCGAATGATATAACCGGCTCGAGCCATAGTATGCTTGGAGTCTCTATGGCCTCTTTTATCAAACGATCCCTGGTCCAGGCAGGGAAGAGCAACTTTCGGCTCTCAAGGAGATCGTGGGCTTCTTTTTGCTTTCGTTCGGCTTCTTCAGCCTCACGCGCCACACGACTGGCATCGTCTTCAGCATTGCGACTATTCTTTCTTTTTAACATGTCCGCAATGGTCTCCTTGTCTTCATCTTCATCTTCATCTCCTCCCTCTGCTATGTTTTTGCCTTTGTTCTTCACACCCAAACCCGAGGCATGACCAGTTGGGGTTGGTTCGGTTGTGTGAGTAGCTTTGGAGGAAGGAGGTGGTTTCGATCCTTTCTTCTCATCTCCCCCTTGTTTCGGAATGGACACGAAACTCGGTAGGCCTTCAATCTTGCTTAAAAGGTCCATGGCTGGAGAGAGTTTTTCAGCGAGGGTGCGCCTCACCGAATGGTTTAGGATGGGGTCGTGTGCTTCCAGGATGTTTGATAATGCTGCGTGGACATCCGAAACACACGTCTTTATTACCTCCCTTTCGGATCGAAGAGCTTCCAATTGTTGTTCGGAGTTGGAAAGCTGCGTGCTCTTGACCTTTAGGGCAGTAGTCTTACTCGCCAAGACGTCCATCAGAGAATTTTCAGCTGCAAGATCCTCTTGAAGCTTTGCCAGGCGGGCATCGATGGAGGCATGAAGTGCCGAGTTGTCATCGCTAATATGTTGTCTGAGAGTAGCGAACGAAGACAGCTCCGTCGAGACAAACTGGGCCAATTGTTGAACAACTGGTTCCAGAGTTGTCTTGGTGGCGTCGGCGCTCTCCTGCAAGGACTTCAGCAGGATGGAAGCGTCGTTAAATAGTTTATTGACTTTTTCGGTCGCAGCCTCACAGGCTCGGGTGGAGGCATCGATAGCAGCAGTTGCTGAGGCCACGGAATCATGTTGAGCCCTGGAGAAGGCGTCAACAATCTTCTGAAGGGCAGCTTCAGACAAAGATGACTGCTGGTTGGAAGAGGAGGCGAGAAGTTGATCAACCTTCTCGTTAAGCTCGCGAAGATGCTTCCGTGTCACTGGAGCATCATCCTCCTCATCACTCTGAACTTGAAACGGACTATAGTAGACCGAATCGAAGTTCATGTGATCACCACCAAGGTATTGATCACCGCCATCGGAAGCTGGGGGTGTTATTGGTTTGGTTGGTTCAGGTTGAGTGGGTGGAGGGTTAGTTTCGGGTGGTGGTTGTGTATGGGTAGTTTGGGTGGTATGTGTTTCGGTTTGTGGAGGTTCGGTTACTGGAGGGGTTTCGGTAACTGGTGGTGTTTCGGTTGATGTGGTGAATATGGGTGGAGGTATAGGGATAGAGGTTGGGGGAATAGTGGGGTTTATGGTGGGAATAGAAATAGGAATTGTAGGTGGAGGTGAAGGAACTGGGGATTGATTAAGTTCCATCTCTGGGGTTGGGGACCGAGGTGGTGTGTTGCCTCGTTGAGGAGATTCGTCTCCTTGTGATCTTTCAGAGTCCGAACTCCCACCTTCGGATTCGCTTGAAGAGGAGGGAATAACGAGCTTTCGCTTCTGTTGGGTCTTCCTCCTTTTCGGCTGTGGGGATGAAGCAGCCTTCGGTTGTTTTCGCTTCTTGGGAGAAGGTCCCTTTGGAGCTTTGGACACTTGCTTCCCCTTCTCTGCCTTTTTGCCCCTGGCTACCGGTTTATCGGCATCATGAATCGATCGCAGCATGTCCGGTGTTAGTTCCCTCGGACCAGTTGGCCTAAACTCCTTGATCGTCCTGATCAGTCTGCTATCGGCGGGCACATCGGCATAAGAACAAATGGCGATCTTGAAACGAACCTTGGTTCGGTTGGTTGTGCTTGAAACGAAAGTGTGATCTGCGTGTTTTAGATTTTGGGGTCTAGCACTTGTTCCAGTCGCGCATTCCTTTTATCAGCGTCTAAATTGGGGAAGAAGATAGTAATGTTTCATTTTTGCTCCCTGAAGCTTCAACGATCTGACACTTTTGGTACCTGTTGTTTTCACAGCTTGGAAATTTTGGCTAAAATTCAGAAATTGTTACAAATCAAGGAGAAATTGATGCATAATTTCTATCTAGTCCCCTGACTTTCAGCAAAATGACAGTTTCAGTCTATATTTCAGAAAAGTTTGCAATTTTAAGGGCTGGTGAACAGTTTTGGATTTTTCAACGCTCATATTTTTTCGTGAACAGCAAAATAATGATTCCATCAAGTCTTGGCGGTTCGGAAAGTCGTTTTTTTTTAACGTCAAGTTTTCACGATTTTTTCGGATTTTTTTTTATCTTTTTGTTGCGGGGGAGCATAGTAAATTTTTATCCATTCAAGATCATTCTCATGACCATTTGAAGGCTTTATAATCATGTTTTTGATTATAAATCGGGGGAGAATTTGGTATGGCCATTCGAAATTGGATTTGTGACATTTCAAAGTCGAAGATTTTTGATAAAGCTTGTGGGAGAATTATGAAGGTAGCTTTTTTACAGAAGTTCTTCATCGAGCTCTACTAAGGTTTTTACATAGAAGTATCCTTTACAGCAGGAGTTCTTCATCGAGCTCTGCTAAGGACTTGTTATATCTCCGACTTCTTGTATTTTCTCGATCAAGTGGCGTTACGAATCTTAAATTTTGGGTTGTTACATGATATTTTTTGATGGCTTATATCATTAGCTTATTTGAAGATCGTTGTGACTTGGAGGGGGAGCTCTTCAAAGACAAGAAGTAATTCAGTTTCTTTGTTCTGAAATGGGTTTTATGGCGGGTTTGGTTTTCATGAAGATTCTTTGGGATTACATTCGAAAATGAAGTTTAAAGACATTACTTCAGTGCTTGATTTATATATCCTAGAGCCCGTGTTTGAAGACTATTGAAGAATCAAGATTCGTGGATTGCTTCATATATTCCTCGTTGCAGATCTTTTTATTTGCTAGATGCTTGTTTTGGAAGTTAAAGCATTGTCATCCATTCCATACTTTGAGGGGGAGATTGTAGGGTTTCAAAGCACTCCATGGATGATGGCAATGGGCCCCTTTGATGAATTCTAGGTTAAAAGCCCAAGACTTGTCTTTTCCCTATAAATAGTCATGTATTATTCATTATTAGGGTTAAGAGTGTGGCAAAATGTAGCCGCCACGCGAGGTTTCTTGTAGAGTTAGATTCTTATTTCTTAAGTGTAATTCGTTCCTCACAATTCAATAAATCGAGTGATCATTCGACATAATCTTCATTATTTGTGTTTGTTCTTATTTTCCGCATCTGGTTCATCAAATCACAATTAGGGTTTTCATCCCAACAACAAGTCTATACGAAACTCCACTTTCCTATCGGGTGGTAATCCGGGAAGATCTTCAGGAAAGACTTCCGGATAATCACACACAACTGGTATATTCTGCACCTCCTTCTTCTCCTTCTTAGCATCGATTATGAATGCCAAGTATGATGCACATCCTTTGGACAAACATTTACTAGCTTTCATCAGGGAGATGATTCCAGAATTCACTCTGCGTTTTTCCCCGTACACCATAAATGATTCCCTTCCGGGTGGGTTTACCCTTACTATCTTCTTTCGGCATTGAATCTCGGCATCGTTGGCGCTAAGCCAATCCATACCCAAAACGATGTCGAAACCGTTTAACTCTATGGGTAATAGCTCCTCATGGAATTCGTTTCCGTTTATGTCAATGACGATGTTCCTAATACGATTACTAACAGGTACGAATTTGCCACTGGCAACTTCTACAATCAGGGCATTATCAAGTTTTTCTACAGGCAATGCTAATTTCCCACCAAATTTATGCGACACAAAGGAGTAGTTGGCTCCCGAATCAAATAGTATATTTGCAGGCAAACCATTTCCTAGAAAGGTACCTGAAGCAACGTCTGCTGCCTCCTTCGCAACCTCGAGCGTCATCTGGAAGGCTCTTGCCTTCGGCTTCGGTGGTATGTTGGGTCTTCCCGCATCTTTCTTCTTTGGGCAATCCTTTGAAATGTGCCCCTCCTCGTTGCACTCATAACAGACTTTCTTATTGAGCGTGCATTCGTTAGCGTAGTGCCCAGGCTTCCCGCATTTGAAACAAGTGACCCCTCCGTCACACTTCCCAGAGTGCTTCTTCTTGCACTTGTCACACCACTTTGCTTCTGATCCTCCTCCTCTCGAACCAGACTTCGAGAATCTACTCTTCTTGTTCGACTTCGAGGATCCATCGAACTTTCGTTTCTCACCAACCTCAGCCCTTTCTAGGCCTTTTTCCTTATGTTGGGTCTCCACATTCTTAGCCGCTCGAATGGCTGATTTCAGAGTGGTTGCCATCTTGACTGTTGGGCCAAAGTCAGCCGACAGTCCGTTTGCGAACTTCTTAATTTTGGAAAGTTCGGTTGGCACTAGGTATGGAAACAACTTCATCTTTTCCGTGAATGCAACAACATAGTCATCGATGCTCATCCTCCCCTTCTTCAGATTTTGGAACTCGTTGTTCAGATCAATCAGATCTATCTCTGAACAGTATTGCGTCTTCAGTTGTTCCAAGAACTCGTCCCATGACATTTTCAGAGCTTCTCCTCGCGGCATTGTATCTGCCAATAGCTTCCACCAGCTCAAGACTCCAGTTTTCAATTGTCTCACAGCGAAGACAGTCTTCTGCTTCTCGCTGCAGTCGTAGCTCTCAAACACCATCTCCATCTCGGAGATCCAGTCCATAATCTCAACAGGCTTTGGGCTTCCTGAGAGACTTGGTGGTTTCACACCCAAGAAATTTTTGTACATCCGCCCATCCTTGTTGTTTCTCCCTTCTGGGCCATCCCTTTGCTCACCTTGAGTCCCTACTTGACTCACTTGGCGGCTGTAGTTCCCTTCCTCAGATTGCTCGGGAATTGGCTCCGTCGGTTCAACATGTATGGTAGGTTCATCCCTATTTTCGTGGAGCATTTGTCTCATCTCTTGCCTTTGTTCCGCTAGCATAGCCCGAATCATGGCTTGAACTCCAGCCATGGTGACTGGCTCAGTTGCTACTTCTTCTACAACAGGTATTTGCTGAACCACTGGGGGTTGGTTCCTGTTCCCATTTGCATTCAGGTTTCCGCTACGGGTTCTTTCCATCTTGATCTATACACCGAATAAGGTGAATTTAGATCTTTATTTAGGACTGATGTTCAAATCATCCTTATCTCTCCGAAACGTTTATATGCTAGTTCTAATATCGTAGTCGTACGTTTAGAATCCTAAACACATAAGTTTTCCAGATCCGGCCGGCAACAGACCATAGATCCGAACAAATACAACATATCATGCACAAAGCATTTAGCACATAAAAGCATTTTAGGCACAATTCCTAAAATAAGCTAGTGCTCACACCTCACAATCATCGCTTAGCATTCTAAGTTTAAGTCTAGAAATCCTACAAATTCCTAGTTCGCTTAAACTAATGCTCTGATACCAACTGTGACATCCCCAAAATCACGGCCAGAAAAGACCGATGCTGTTTATGCTTTGTTTAAAAATCAGAGTAACATTTTAAATAACAGTGTTGCGGAATTTGTCCCAAAACAAAATATGATAAAGATTTATCAAAAGCATTTCCATAGAAATGTATTTCATTAAAAGACTTGGGATGTCATGTTCATACAGATCAAAAGCATAAACAGTACAATATAAGCCTTACTACTTTATTTCATATCTACAGGCCTATATCCGTAATCCCTCGTCCAAACATCATATCTATGCTCAAGCGCCACTACCTATAATACATAAAACTGAGTGGGTCAGGCTGGGGAGCCTGGTGAGCACATAGGGTTTTCAACCCACAATAAATAAGTTTATTAATTTCATCAATCAACAATAACCCGATTACCCGTTCCCGTTATCCTCACTTTACGTCCCTAAACACCTATCATAAGGGACCTAGCCTAAGGATCACCAACGGGATGGACACTAGTTTATATATGCACACATAGCACGTAGTTTATATAAATACTTCATATCTATGTGTAAGCTGAAAGTAACTATGCACTCACCTGAGTAGGTGGTGACTCGGCGCTTGGAAAGCACTTTGTTACTCTTAACACACTTTTCCTTCGGCAAAACCTAGTATCATTGCCACTAGGGTTTTGTCTAATATTCACCGTGACTAATTAATAGTCTAGCTATTATTACTATTATATAAGCGTTAAAAGATACTTATATAACCTATAATAAATGCCCAAGTACTTATTATAAGGTCCTAATAACATTACTATATTAAAAAATAAGCTAAACTAAAGATAGGTTAGGCGTAGCTCACTTACAGCGGGTTTTCTCGAAAACCGTGCTTCGCTGGAGCAGCGTTCCCGAGACGAAAGGCTCTTTTCTCGGGACTTCGGGAGCCTCGGGGCTTCCTTCAAGTGCTAGGGGGTTTACCTAGACCTTAGGGGGATTAGGATAGGCTAGAGAGAATATAGAGAGAGAAAGAAGTGGGGAAAGGTGTGAGAAATGAGAAAACCCGACACTTCTATTTATAGGGTGAAATCCTGACGGACTCACCGAGTCAGTGCCACGTGTCATTACCTGATGGCTTTCCTTGGGGAGAAAGCTTTGACCCATATTCAGCCACGTCACCCCTTTTGCAACAGCACCCTGCCGACTTCTAAACCCCGTCGGTTCACTGACTCGCCGAGTCAGTGCCACGTGTCATCACCTGATGGCTTTCTTTGGGGAGAAAGCCTTGGCCCATATTCAACCACGTCACCCCTTTTGCAGCAGCACCCTGCCGACTTCTAAATCCCGTAACTTTCGCATACGAGCTCCGTTTTTGACGTTCTTTTTTTCCATGCATAGGTAAAAACAAGATCTACAACTTTCATTTAGACTCTGTTGGCTAATTCTCGACCGATCTCAAATTTAACAGTAGGAGGCGTTTAGACTGTTAAATGACCGCGAAGAATTCGTAACTCCTTCATACGAACTCCGTTTTCATCTATCTTTTTACCGTTGACTTCCTATTAATGAGATCTTCAACTCTCATTTAGGCCACGTAAGCCAAAAACCGCTCGAACTAAAATTTGAGTTTCGGGCCGTGCACTGTTAAGCCGAATCTTAGAAAAATCATAACTTCTTCATACGAAGTCAGATTTGGGCATTCTTTTTATGGATTTTCTCGGTTTAACATATTCTACGACTTTCGTTTAGATCACTAAGGCTAAAAAGTCCTCCATCGTAAATTCACTATTTACGTCTCCCGGTGCCGTGCCGGTTTTGCCGTAAAACTTCGGCGGGCCATAACGTCTTCGTTATAACTCGGATTTTGGCATTCTTTATATCCCCGGAATCCTTGTTTCGACCAATACAACTTTATGTAAAGATATAGGACTTATCTCACACTTTAATTTTGACGCTTATTTTTATTCTTTATTAATTATACATTTATAATTAAATAATAAGCACATAAACACACATAATTCACATAATACTCAAATATTTTATCTTTATTACTTCAAAAAGAGTTACAATAGTTGACCTAGACTATTACATTGACAAATATGCTTAGCCCTGAAACCCGAGCGTTACAACATAGCACCTGCAATTAATTAGAGAGATTTAGGTACCCAATGCTTTTTGGGTCCTTAAACATTAGTGTGGAAGTAGTGTGAAACGTGGAATTACAAATCCAATTTTGAACTTTGAATTTGATACGATTAGTTATATCAATTTTATTAGGTTGTGGCAAAAAAACATATTCATTCATCATTGAAGCAACAACATTGATTTTTCTCTTTGTCAACTTTAAATTCGAAAAACTCAGCCTTTGTTTTTGATTTTACTTGAGTCCATTTTATAGCTTCGACAATGTTTGTTGTGAAGAAGTACTCTCATTAGTTGATTTACACAAATAATTCTTATAAGCATCTTTTACTTTATATTGTGTAAATTCATGGGACTAATATTTCTTGCCTTTGTGTTTAAACCAATGGTTGAAATTATCGACATCACTTTTACCTTTAGAAAAGACAACCTTCAACTTTTATCTCGATATTGGATTTGGAAATTTTGGATTTTCAGGTGTAAAAGATACATTTTTCTTATCAACATTGGTTGTGATTTTCGCATGATCTTGTTGTGGAATATATTTACGTGGATTTTGTGAAAAAACGATTTTGGTAATGTTTTTGAAAACTAGATTGAGACTCTTGTTGAAAATGATTTTGGTTATTCTTTTGAAAAACATTTTTGCAAATGGTTTTGTGATTTTTTCTGAAAACGATTTTGTGAATGGTTTTGAGAATTATTTTTTGAACGATTTTGAGGACCTTGTTGATAACGTCTTTGTTTTTAAAGATTACTTCTATTCTTTCAGTAAGAATCATATCAAACATTTCGATTGGATTAAAGACTTTTTCAAGGGTGATTTTTGTTCATTTTGTTTTGAATTTTTAACCTTCAACTTGTAAACCTGCGACTCTTCTAGTATAGATACATTAACAGGTTTTAACATGTCTTTAACAGAAGATAGAGTTCCTTTCACAACCCAAACACTAGTCTTCTCTTTCTTGTTATTTTTGAAATTCGACTTTTGAATTTTATTTCTTTGAAAAGTCTTTGATCTATGATTCAAATTATTTTCCACAACATTTTTATTTGAGTAAACACCCTCATAACTTACTCTCTTGTTATCGTCTTCTAACAAATCCTGCAACTTCGAGTTAAAATTCTCTCCATTTCGTGACATCACAAAAACTTGATTTGGAAAATCTTTGAATTTTGGATACGACGCACCATTTTGTTCAAGAAAATGTTTTCCTTTTTCATTCAAAACTTTTGTATACTTAAAGACTTGTGCTTCAACAACACGTGGAATTTCCTCTCCCTTTGAAACATCATCGAATTCATTCTCATCATTTTTGATATCTTTGATATTGATTTTCTCTTGAGAAACATTGTTATCAGTCGTCGAAGATGAATCAAAATTAAGCTTCGACATTGAATCACCAGTCTCTTCACTTTTAGCTAATGAGTTAATTTTAATAACCGATAAATTCGAACAATCAACACATTCATCCTCTTCGATTTCACTGATATCATCAAAATCATGTTCGTTATCAACAAAATTTTCTTGAGAACATTGTGTTGAAGATTCAGTTTTGTTCAAAATTTTCATTTGTTCATTCTTACTCAAAGTATCATTAACAATATCTACCGATTCATCAACATCCAAATATTCATCTATATTAACAACACCATAAGAATATGAATCATTTGGTACCTAATCAAATTTAGAAACCCTAATTTCACAATCAAATGAAATTTCATCAACTAATTCCTTTTTAAATGTGATAAAAGGCAAAAGTTTTTGATGTTGCTCTTTGCAAATCTCAGAGGAGTGATATAAAAGAGTAATTTTACCATACAATCTTTTAGCTCTATTACAATAAATGTTTCTTTGTTTGATTAGTAAAATATTATCTATCCTCACAGAGTCCCTATCAGTTGCAACATTGTTAAGCTTCAAGTTTAAACTCTCTATCCTAGAGTTTTTCTCCTCAATTTTATTCCTAGCATCATACATTTCAACTTTGATTTTCTCTACATCACTACTCATAGAAATCAACAAATCATTCATGTAAGTACAAACATGATCTATGTCATATAAAATTGAATCATAATAACTTGAAGAAATATTAAGTGAGATTAATAGATTACATACCTTCTCAATCATTGAAGACTTGGAAGTTGTTGCTAATGGGTTTTGAGCACTACATCAGTCTTATGGTGTACATGCAAACCCTAAAGCTTTTGGATCTAGTTTGTCTAATGAACATGAAATAATCATCCAAATCTCATAAACCCTAGATCTAGCATACAATAAATGATTTAAATTATGAATTAGGGTTTAGATATTATCTTATAATGGCTACAAGAGTTCTTTGATCTTCAAGAAGCTTAGTGTCACAAGGGTCACACCTCTAATGGCTCACAAACACCAAGAGAAAGAGAATGAATTATGAGAAGGAGGAGGAGGCACCAAAAAAACTTCCAAGATCTGCAAGGGAACTCTCTGCCACGTTTTTGGGAGCCCTAGGGGTCTACTTATACTTGTGTGGGCTGCTAGGGTTTCAGGATAAACCCTAATTCTCTACTTAGGCCTTAAGCAACCCATGGAACCTTTCTAGAAGGCCCTTGGATGAAAATCATATGGGCTTCTCATAGATTTCTTCCAATCCTCTTCCCATTAGGAATCCATACCCTACAATGCAATTATCTTATAATTACAATATTACTCCCCCAAGTTTAATTAATCTCTTTTAGCAACAAAATTAATTTCTTGATTAGTTCTTGTCTAATATTAATTAAACTATATGATTTCTCTTTTAATATATTATTCATATAATATATTAATAAACCATAATTAATCTCTCTCTTCATAAATCATCCTATCAAGTTGCTTTGGTGAAGGCAACCCAAAAGGACCATGCACAACCGGGTCAAATACTTACCAAATATAGTTACAGGCTTAGACACTAATCCAACAGTCTCCCACTTGGATAAGTCTAGTAACTATAATGTAAGTATTATCTGATTAGCTATCGTAGCTCTCAAAGACGCTGTTGAACTCTAATCTTATCAGTAACATGTCCTTTAGATAAGGGATCATATATTCCTCCATTCTAGATATCGTATAGACATGAGACATGGATTACAATCATTCTTTCAGTCTATGTGTTGTTTTCCGATTTCCGATTTATGACGACTGACAACAAACTACAATTAAACACATCAACTTAGTCCCGACTTGGCCAAGCGCTTAGGGTGTCATCACTAAATCATCGAGGGGCCCACATATATCATTTTTATCCCACTTTGGGTAAAAGGAACGGATAAACTTCGACTAGAATGCTCTCTTGTACCTACTCATTAAATCACACACAATAATATGTTTTATAGCACCAAGTTACTGGTGCGTTTACATATTATCAATGTGCAACTGACTTGCAGAATACAAGTCACACATCTTGGTTTCAAGAATATAAGATATTATCGTCTCACCAATCACTCATGATGAAATCCATGAAGCGATCCAAGTGAGCGTGGGTTTAATCCAATACTCTAATCTTATAACTGCACTCATGAACTCTGCAGCAAACTTGTGCTATGTCTAAACTCTTTAGACAATTTACAGACGGATTCATGACGGTCTTCTTTCATACCTACTTCCAAAATATGATCGACTGTTGATGGTTTGAATAATCTTATTATTCGGGAAGTCAAAACATGCAAAGTGAAACACAAGAATAATACTAATCCTATATGTCCCCAAACTTTTGAGTATAAATAAAACACCTTTTATTTAGTCACCATATTGATTACTCATTATTCGTTGTTTCGGGTAATCAATTTATTACTTGAATTATAACAACAGTTGTCCCATGCTCCAAGCATGCACACTATGTTTATCTATGGTCCTTACTTTGTGAAATAGATCAATTGAACACATTTCCAATGATGATCATTTCACAATTCCTAATCCTTATCATTAGTGTAAGAATACAAAATTCTCTCCACTTCTAGAATATGTTAGATTCTAACATTTTATGCACCGGTCCTTTCGTAATGTCACGACACTAAAGTCACCAAGACTTGGCCAATGAAATTCCAAAATTCTCTATTGGAGATTGCTACAAGACAATTTCATAGATGTGGAGTCTCACATTCAAAGTACATTCCTTTGAACATCCTTCTTGCATAAAAGTTTCTAATTTAGACATAAAATTTTAACATCCAACTCCCAATATGGAAACATTTCCATATTTGCCATATGACAACTCATTCTAAATAGAGTCTTATCTATTCATAATAAAGTCAATATGGTCCATCCATTAGTATACTTCCAACTGTCTACAAGCGACCAATCTTTGGCGACCCTTAGATTGTCCTTGACAATTGTTTTATTATTTTATTCAAATCTGGTTCTAGTCCATTTTCCCTCTTAATGCCCTAGGCATTTGTAAAATTTAGAACGGTCAAATATTACAACAATGCAATCAATCCTATACCCGAAGCGTATGGGACACAATTCATAATGAAAAACATGATACTTTACCAGTTTCTTACTATAATATTGCCATATATAGAATTCCTTTATGTTGAATCTTTTCAACATAACATCCATATATTTACTTTGACTAAATCTGATTAAATTTTCTCGATCCAAGCTTTTAGATTTTGAAACAAAGTATAATATTCTCTCACTTAATTATAGCAAAACAACTTTTCAACCCATGCAACTTTGCAAAGTGAAACTTTTGTTTTCTATAATTAACATTGCTAACTTGCAATACTTAAAATAATAATAATCATGCTCCCACTAACATGATGATTATATCCATACCAGCATAACATTTATGCTCCCACTAGCTTTGACACGTATTCAGAAAACAGTTGGACTTCTAGAAAGCACTACTTATTGACTTCTAAAGTTCATATTTCTAATATGATATGCTTCGATAAGCCTTTATCTAAGCTTCTCAACCTCATACACCTTTCCTTAGATAGCTCATATGTGTGTCTAAACCATTTCAGAACTTATAGAAATAAGTCTTAAATGTTCAAACTAATTGCCAAATCTCACAATTCGAACTATGAAGAGGGATGCTGTAATCATAATCAAATTTGAGAATGCAATTTACATAATCGCTATCTCCTTAAAATATCTCTTAGTGAAAGCGTTTCCTCACAATCATTTTCATGAAGGAGAGAAACCTTATGACACTTAGATTTTATGGTGTATGTGTTCCTATCCATGTAAATTTGTCATAACCATAAAAAGGTGCGGAAAAACTTGTCCTTACAATTAAAATCAAATGAAAACTACGCTATTACATATTCCTAAGAAATCTATCATAACTCTAAAAGTAGCAGCTCCAAAAATCTGATCATCGAATCATGCGATCGAAATCCAGTTCTTCGTGATCAAACTCAACTCACTTATTCCTTTAAGCTTCCACTCTTTTCTTCGATTCTACAAAACATCAAAAATGTAATCTTATCACATAATGTATTAAGAATCAAAATAGGAACTTACAAAGTTAGTTAATGGATTTTACCTGAAGTAGAGCCATATGTCTTGACTCTCCCATCTCTTAGATCTCTCAGGTAGACAGGGCAGCTTCGTCTCCAATGCCCCTTCTCTTGGCAATTAAAGCAAATTGACTCTTTTGGAACAGCACATGGAACTACCTCAGACTTTGCCTTTCTCTTATGGTCAAACTTTTCGACCATGGCATGTCTTTCGTTGCCATTGCCTATGTCCATGGAGGTTTGGAAGGCAGATCTACCAATCAACTTTGCTTCTCTAGTGCGCCAAATCATTTCTGATTCAGCAGCAACAAGCAAATAGGTGAGATCGATGAGGGTTACGTCGTGGTCTATCATATAGTACTCTCTTACGAACTCACTATATGAGTCATGAAGTGATTGAAGAACCCAGTCAACAACCAACTTCTCACAGACAATGACTCTTAACATTCTTAACCTATCAATGTGTGACTTTATTTCTAAGACGTGTGGACACACTAACTTCCATTCTTCATGTTTACTTGCCAAAAGGGATTGAGTGAGCTTGAACTTTTCAAGCCTTTGAACTTGTGGGTTAGGGAGAATAATAGGAGGAGGAGGAAGTGAAGCATGATCTCTTGTTCCTCGATCGAATCGTGGAATGTCATCTTCATGTGGAAAGCCTGTTCCAAGGGATTTGGGAAGACCATAGTTGTCATACTTTGACATCTACAAAATAGGAGAAAATTCAAGTTAGTTGATTGATTGAGTCCTTAATAAAACACCCAAATGAGATATTAATTCTAGGACCCAACACAATATTCTACAACTTGTAAGCGGGATGTCGTAATCCAAATTGCAGAACAATTGAAGTTAAGTGAATGACGATTCAATAATTTTCCACCATGAAAAACAAAAAGAGATTATGTTTTAAATGTATTGAAAACTCCTAGATCCTTTGAGATTCACTGAACTTTTCAATGGCATGTTTAAATCTCGATATGCCCCTCGTTTTGTGACTAGGATGTCGAGGATCACAAAATAGGGTATAAATGACCATGCAAATATACATGGTGCCCCCAATGTTACAGTCACCTAATCGACATGCCAGTTAACCACACATGCTCCATCGATATATGACACACAATGATTCACCCTTTACCACCTTTGCTTAGAGCCCATTTAGTGTGCCGGTTAACCACACACGCTCCACTAACGTCTTAGTAAGGGTACAAAGTGTAATTTCATGGAATTACATAAAATTCACTTTTGCCTAAAGTAACTAAGATTGAGAATTTTGTAAAAGTGTTTAGTTACTTCGTAGTTCATTATACTTATAATGGAAAGTTGTGTCCTATCCTACCCATTCGGCTAACGACCCTCCACTAGTCAAGAGTACGGTGGGTAAGAGTGGATAGCCATTCAATCACCATTTTATAGGCAATTTCCTTAAACACCCCTTAGAGACCAACTTCGTGAATGAGGCCTACTAACGGTAAGACTGACTCTTTACTTATACATATATAATATTAGACTTTTAATTTTATATATAGTATAAGGGTGTATTTTACTTTTTAAAAAACTAGGTGGTCTAATTTAATAAATTACACTTTTAATTTAATTAAATATAAACCATATCATTATGGATTTATTAACTCTCCTTTAACTATACATTTAATTAACTTAATAAAACCATAAGGGTGTAATTTGAACTTTTCAAAAGCTAGGGTTTTAGAATTTAATATTTCAAAATTAAAATTTTAATCAAAATTTTAAATTCCAAAACTTGAGGACAAGTTTTGAACTTTTTCAAATCATTAGGGTTTAGAATTTAAATATTTCAAAATTAAACTTTTAATCAAAAATTTAAATTCCAAAACTTGAGGGCAAGTTTTGAAACTTTTCAAAACTATCTAGATCAAATTAAAAATAATTAAATTAATCAAATAATTGGTAATTATCTAAATTTGACCTAATTCAATTTCTTACAAGATAATTCAAAAAAAATTACAAATAATTAATATTTATCTTATAAAACAAATAATTATCTTAATTTTGACAATTATCTTCTATTTTGGTAAGGATAATCACCAAATATTGATAAAATCGGATTTTATTAATGAAAAACATTTTTGGTAATTATCCCAAGCCAAAACAGCTCAAAATCCCAAAAAATCTGGCATCTGATACTCCGACTCGTCGAGCCAACCTTGGACTCGTCGAGTTGCCAGTGAACTCGGCGAGTCCACATATGGAGTCGGCGAGTCCAACCTCCAGATCCAAGATTTTTTGATTTACAGCTTTGAATAATCATGTAAAACATCAAATACATCAAACAAATAGCCTAGGCTCTGATACCACTGATGGGTTTTGAGCACTACATCAGTCCTATGGTGTACATGCAAACCCTAAAGCTTTTGGATCTAGTTTGTCTAATGAACATGCAATAATCATCCAAAGCTCATCAACCCTAGATCTAGCATACAATAAATGATTTAACTTATGAATTGGGGTTTAGATCTTACCTTACAATGGTTACAAGAGTTCTTTGATCTTGAAGAAGCTTGGTGTCACAAGTGTCACACCTCTAATGGCTCACAAACAGCAAGAGCAAGAGAATGACTTATGAGAAGGTGGAGGAGGCACCAAAAAAAATGTCCAAGATCTATAAGGGAACTCTCTGCCACATTTTTGGGAGCCCTAGGGGTCTATTTATACTTGTGTGCGCTGCTAGGGTTTCAAGAGAAACCCTAATTCTCTACTTAGGCCTTAAGCAACCCATGGAACCTTTCTAGAAGGCCCTTGGACGAAAACCATATGGGCTTCCCATAGATTTCGTCCAATACTCTTCCCATTAGGAATGCATAGCCCACAATGCAATAATCTTATAATTACAATATTAGTCCCCCAAGTTTAATTAATCTCTTTTAGCCACATAATTAATTTCTTAATTAGTTCTTGTCTCATATTAATTAAACTATATGATTTCTCTTTTAATATATTATTCATATAATATATTAATAAACCATAATTAACCTCTCTCTTATTAAATCATCCTATCAAGTTGCTTTGGTGAAGGCAACCCAAAAGGACCATGCACAACCGGGTCAAATACTTATCAAATATAGTTACGGGCTTAGACACTAATCCAACAGTTGTAAAGAAACATTGACCTTTGGTCTTCTCTCCATCAACACTCTCATCTTCGTTATTTGACCCAAACTCTCATTTCATAAACTTCTCACAACCATACTCCACATCAACATTATCACCAGTGTGCATAACAAACATAACACCATGTGTTGAATGACGAATCTCCTCATCATCAGATCCGGATGACCAAATCTGATATGTACCTTCATCCTCATCCAATCCCTTTGCCACAAGTGATAGATTCTTTGACTTAGATTTTAGCTCTTTGATTTTCAAGGCATATTACGCTTCATCCTTGACCTTCTCATGTTTCTCCTCATTCTTCTTCAACCTACAATCCTTTGCTAAATGTTTTTTACCATTGCAATAATTACAGTCGTATCCAGAGTCACAAACAAGCTTTTTCCCTAACTTCTTCTCACTAGAACTTCCATATTTCTTGTTCTAAACAACCGGATTGGATGTTGAAGTTGTTTTCTTGAATGTATTATTTTTCAAGTTACCCTTCATTGGTTTCTTGTAAAAGTTCTTGACATTATTATTGGAATAATAAGCCACAATCTCATCATCAGAGTTCACAATTAACCCCTTTTCATTTTCACCATCTTTGACATTATAACAAGATTCAATAACATTGGTATTAGAAACAAAAGCTAAAGGATCACCAAAAGTTGTTTTGTCCTTTTCATCTGCGATTTCCTTAACTTTGGCTTCATGCGATTTCAAGATGTTGTACAGGTTCGAAAGAGAATATGAATCAAAATTCTCTTGAGTTTTGATCATCAGGAAAATGTTTTTCCATTCATTCCTCAAACCTTGAATGAACGTAATGTTAAACTCAAGAACCAATCGAATAAAATTGTACGTTGAACATTTGTAAATCATATCGTTGAATCGATCATAGTAGGCTTTAATTGACTCCGTCTATTTCTGCTTAAATTCAGATAAATCAGAGAGACATTGAGTTACTGAACTTTTCTTGGTTTATTCATTTCCTTGAAACTTCTCCTTCAGAGTATTCCAGATTTGTGTTGTTTTACAACCTCAAATGTAGTTGTAAACAACTAGAGGCGATGCTCCTCTCAGTTCACGAATGCACCCCTTATCATTTGCTTCTTTCTTCAAGCGTGTTACAGTCATGCTTTCAGTTTGAGCAGCAAATCCAGCTGCTTCAATCACACCAACACAATATTAACCTTCTTTGATTGGACGCCATAGATATTCATCAATTCCAGTAAGATAGTCTTCCATACGATCAACCCATTGGACGTAATACTCTAGAATCAACATTGAGGTTTTTATGGAAGAGCCAAGAAGATTTGTGCAGTTCATTATCGTGTTCATGTTCATGTTTGTCATCGATTTTATAAAAAAGAACGAGAAAATTGAATTGAAAAGAAATCAAATCCGATTAATTGAAACTTGATTGCATAATCGTACAATCACAAACACTGTTCAAAGAAAAATTCTTTTTAAATCCAGAAAGTGTTGACTTTAGAAAGATTGAATCAATAGATGAAAACTTGAAAGAAATTCTCCAAAAAAATTTGATGATTCCTGCTCTAATACCACTTGAAGAGTCAAGAATTCAATCAAGTTATGATTTCGTAAAGTAAATGAACACAATAGGTAAATAAATATGGTTTCGCTTTTGATTGTCTAGAAAGTAGCAAAGTTACAAAGTATAATGAGTAAGTTATGTGAAAGTGCGATATCTATAACCTATGCTACAATACTATCTATAGTACCCTCAACAGACACAAAATATATAAAAAGACTTCGGCATTTAAGTGCCAAAACATAAGTGCTCTTTGAATACATTGATATATCGAAGGTACGTAACCTTTAATATAGACAAAAGACACTACTTAGACACTTCGACTCTAAGACTTCGATAAAGAATATATTTACAACATATTGTCCTCTACAAAAGGGTTTATTTTTTGTAATTGAGAGTTGTATTTCTCTGCACAACAAATTGCATTGCAAAATCTTATACTTATAGAAAATAAAAGGTTGCGCCACTACCCTTCAATCTTCGCGGCACTATGCATTATCTATCCCCAATGGTTCTCAAATCTTTTAAGCCTCTTCGTGGTCCCATCTTCATTCTTCGCGGCGCTAAGTCGAAATTTATTGGTAACTTCGAAATCGATCCATATAAACTCCATCTTTGTCCAATCTTTCCCTTTTTTCTTCCCAACTCCAGTTTGAACTATATTTATCTAATATTAAACATATTAAGTATCAATTATCTTAAAATACAATATTTTAGAACAATATATTAAGATAAACACCCAAAATATATTACTAATTTAGGCATTATCACTATGTCTTTGAGATTACAAAATCTAAAATACCTGTTTCTTTTATCTAAATGTTATTTTGATTGGTAAACTGTTTATGTATATACGCCTAATAGATCATATGGTTGCCAAATCATTTCCCTCGTCTAGTATCAGTGAGCCTTGAGTTGGTTTGTGTTAATATCTATCTTTTAGAATCCAATTTTAATAGAAAACATATGTTTTACCCGACACCGTCTATAAATACAAATAAAAAGATTTCAAAAAAGGTTAACTACAAAACGTAAACTTTGTCTCTATGGTTCTTGATTATTCTCTCCAACATATAAATTTTCAGATTGAAGTATATACTCGCATTCCTTCACAATATACAACTAAATAATATGCTCATGTGACAACAACATCGAAATCAAAACTGTTTTCCAGTCTTAATATTATTTACGAAGCCAGATACCCATAACTATCAAATGCTTATTTAAAATTATACCTTTTAAAATAACAAAATATATAAAATGTTGAGTTGTTTTAACATTTAATTACATAAAAGACACAATATATTGATCATTTATCGAATAGATATTTTTTGTTTCGTAATTTAAACAAAAGATATGACATAATTTTTTGGTTTTACCTTCGTACCAAGTTTATAAGTTTCATTCAATAATAGTGTACTAAAAAATAAAATATTATGTATTTTTATGTGAATAAACATAAAAAGTTATTTACACAAATAACACAATATTTTGATCCTTTTTAAAAGACCGTTTGTAAATAATGAACACTTATAAGTAGGATAAAAAACGAAAACCAATGTCAATTTTTTTGGTTTAATTTGTAAAAAGTAAATTTAGATTTTATCAATAAACTAATAAATGTTATGTCTGTTATATAAGGTATATAATTAACCCGATATTCATCATTAAGTTATAATTCACATATAATTATTATATGTTTTTTATTTATTTATTTTTTTATTTATTTTTTTTTTAAAAGTTGTTCAAATATAATTTTTATCTATCTTCTTCTAATTTTCTATTTTGTTATTTTTAAGGAACATACTGTATTATAATTTCTTTTGAAGAAAAAATAGTGGATAGGCATCAAATCATATATTTGTTCCAAGACTTTTGGGATGCTTCCATGTCAATACTCATTCCATAGGGAGAATAATATTCTTTCTTCGTGTGTGCGTGTATATAACATTTATGTTATTTTTTAAATAAAAGACATAATATTATTAGACAATTTTACTTATTAAACTAAAGGTTATATATATATATATATATATATATATATATATATATATATATATATATATATATATATATATATATATATATATATATATATATATATATATATATATATATATATATATATATATATATATATATAATCTTAGTGTTTCCTTTATAAAATCATGGATTATGGTTGTGCATTATTTGAATAACATTTTATATTGATTTTTGAGACAATCGAATTATTATTTTTTTATTTTGGATTTGTTGGATTAATAAAATAAGAACTGAATAATTAAAAAACATATATATAATTAATTATTTTTATTTTATATTTTTAATATGTATCTTTCATTTATTATTTTTTCTTTAAATAGATAAGAAAGTCGCATAAAAAAACATTAATATACTTCTTCTCAAAGTTTTCAATATTTAAAATATAAATTATAATATAGGTAAAACTGCAAAATGATCCATGTGGTATGTATTTTTTCTGAGATTTGGTCTAAACATTGATTTTTTTGGATTGAATAAATTTTGAGCTAGTTTTTTCGGCCCTTCAGAAAATTAAAAAGACTAAAATGCCCTTTTATTTTTATTTTTATATTTTTTAATACTTATTTTTATATTTTATTAATTAAAAAACAAGATAGGACTCTCTCTCTCTCCCTCTCTCTCTCTCTCTCTCTCTCTCTCTCTCTCTCTCTCTCTGCTAGCAACCCATATCAAGAACTAGTTTTGGTTCACACACACACACACACACACACACACACACACACACACACTTCTTGCACGATTTCTTTCGATTTTCTAGTTTTTTTTTTAACTACATGTTTGTGTGATTTCAATCAATTAAATTTAGGTAGCATTGAATGAGTTGGTAATAGAAGTCATTGAAGTTGAAATCATGAAACATTACTTTTGAGGATTGTAGATGAAAGGTATTTCTTCAGTTCTTAGATTACATACACCCACATATGAAATAATTTGGGTCCATTCATTCACACATGATTTTCCAGAGTAAAAATCAAAGATCATAGATGTATCCTAGGACATGAACATGAAGATCGATTCATCTTACTGTTCAGCGGAATTGAGTTTAAGAAATTGAAGAACATGGCCATGATCTCTCACGAGTATCTTAAGGTCTTCATCTGTCACAATCATCCGTCTAAAGTACATAACGTTAAAGCATCTAAAAGATCTCGCAAATTCCTCAACCCAGGGTGTCACAAACCTACCCTAATCCTACGGGAAACTCTACCATAGCTGATCTAGTGTCGACGAGTAATAAATGCAGAGAAAACCACCACTACCCACCATAGAAACCCATCCAACCTCCCCTCCCAACCACCTTCGATCTGAGAACCAAAAGCATAATCATATTTGATTAGGGTTTTAATGTTAGACCGATTTCAGATTCTGAGATAATCTCCAAACCATCTTACCCATTTCCTTTTCTCTGATTCAAAACCCCAACCCTTCTTTTCCGTCTCCTTCTTTTGAATCGATAATTCTGGAGATTTATGGTTTAGTTACAGGAAGACAGTTAACTAACAGGAAAATAAACACTCATACACACGTGTTATCACAGATGTGATAATGATGCGATCGTCGTCGGAGAAGCAGATGTGATGTTGGTGTGAATGTGTGATGGTGGTTGTTGGGGGTGCGAAGGAGAAACGTAGGACAAGGATGTAAAGATCATCTTTTTTAGTTTCAAGCACGACTTTAAAGGAGGGAAGACATGGATGGATGAAGCAAACTATGCAAAAGGGTTTCTGAAACATCATATGATCATGAACCAATTTTTGAAAAAAAAAGACATTAATCAATTGTTTATACAGATTCATTAGGAAGGGAGTGTGTGTATATGTGTTCTTGTGTACGAGAGAGAGAGAGAGAGAGAGAGAGAGAGAGAGAGAGAGAGAGAGAGAGAGAGAGAGAGAGAGAGTCCTCTCTTGTTTTTTAATTAATAAAATATAAAAATAAGTATTAAAAATATAAAAATAAAAATAAAAGGGCATTTTAGTTTTTTGAGGGACCAAAAAAAAAACTAACTTAAAAAGACTTCAATCCAAAAAAATCGAGATTTGAACCAAACCTCATAAAAAATACATATTATAATGACCATTTTTGTAGTTTTGTCTATAATATATTCTTTTAGTAGTTGTTTACAAATTTAATTTATAAATAAACAAATTATTTTTGTTAATTTATACAATTAACTAAAAACATGTTCAATAAAACTAGTTGGTTGTTGGAAGTTGATCGTTTGCAGTCGGAAGCTAAAAGATGGTAGCTTAAACTTTAATTTGTGCATAAATGTTCTAGTTTGGACCTTTTAAATATATGAAATTAGATAAAAGCTAATAGATAAAAGCTTAACAACTAAAAGGTTCTAAACACTAATTATATAAAAGCTAATAGATAAAAGCTTAACAGCTAAAAAGTTCTAAAGACCAACTGAAATAGTTTTTCGATTAGAAGTTTTTTATTTAAAATAAAAGCTAAAAACTACTAGAACAAAATTTTTCCGAGCTTTTTACCGAACACACTATAATATTCAAGTTTTATATATTTCTATGTCACCTTTTGAAAAATCTAACTATAATTTGGTTCGTCCGGATCAAATTTGAATTCAGTTTAAACTATTCGGATTAAAGTTTTAAAAATCAAAATCAATTTCAATTCAATTGATTAGATTGGATCGACCGATCCATCCAAACGAACATGTGTAACCTTAGTATTAGTGGTTTTTAAGTTTTTCGATTTGATAAATATAAAAATAGTTAGTTTATAACAAGTAGTTTAATAGTATACGTTACAAAAAAGTAAGAGGAAGTACTTATCCTTACTTTATTTATTTGATTTTGAATCAATTAGAATTTTATTAAATTATAAATACCATCAACAGTTTTAACTACAACCTTAAACAATAAACACATTCCAACATTATATTCTTCAAAACAAACCTTAAACAATAAACACATTCTAACATTATATTCTTCAAAACATTAGATACATTTATGATTTAACTACATGGTAGACTTATTTAATATCATATTAATTATTCAATACCCCAAATTCCAAATTCCAAATTCCAAATTCCAAGCCTTATTTAACAAGGCTAACTCTGCATGTGAAAGAAAAAGGCTTTAAGCCAATTGTTTATTTTAGGTAACTTTAAAAATCAAGGTTTAAGTTGTATGGTACAAACTGAAATTGCTAAATACATTATTTCACTATATATTTATAATACAGATTTCATTTATTAATTCTTAGAAATATGATTTTTAAAAGAAAGTTTGACCACTATATTTCATGTATAGAGTTTATAGTTTTAAAAACAGAATGTGCAGTGCGACTTTAATAAGATGGAATCTTAGGTGTTGCACCATTTACTTGGAAAAGAGAATCTAAGTTGTTAATGGAGGAATTTGTGGAATAAGTGTAAGAATCTGATATGGAATTCCATCTACAATACAACTTTTTAAACAGTGGAATATACCAATTTTATTATTTCAAGAGTTTATATATATATATATATATATATATATATATATATATATATATATATATATATATATATATATATATATATATATATATATATATATATATATATATATATATATATATATATATATGACAACTTCTTAAAATAAATTCATTTTAAAGTTTAAATATGCAATTTGGTCTTACATTTTCATTCAACACTTTATACTCAACTGTTAAGTAATTCAAATACAAGGGTGTTTATAATCTAATATATTCATAAAAGCTTAAATAAACCATACGGATTATGGCATTCTATATATATCCAGGCATGCTAACTATATGTTTCATTTTATTTGTGATTACATGTCAAAATAGTACGTTAGACTTGAGAAGTCTTATAAATAATAGAATCTTACTAGGAAATGAACTTGGATAACGACAATAACACAACTCCTAAGTCTAAATTCCAAAAACATTTGAAAAATCTTTTTCATAAATAACAAACTTTTTCAAAACCATTTTATCATATCATAAATCATTTCCAATCCTTTTAATAATAAATAATAATAGTAGTAAGGTCAAAAGTTTAGGATAACTTGTCAACTGAAAACAATATAAATACATATTCAACTAATCTAAAAACAATCTATTACTTGCACATAAGTCCATGATATTCTAACAGAAAAATGGTCTAAGGCTCTACCTGAATTGACACATCATGTTAATCCAATCTGTTGTCACTGACTCAACAAATGAATCAATTTATGACCACAAAAGTCTTATTGAACGAATCACTCATTTATGTAAATTTTAGAGAATCGTGTAACTATTACCATAACTCTAATTGAATGTAGTTGCAAAATCCATACCTAAACTTGTAGTTTTAGAATTTAGAAACCGCTTACTTCTAAGTCAAGGGAATCACTCCCTTTAAACTAGAATACTTGATCATTTGTCCTCTCCTGAATCACTTGTTTGATATGGACACTCACAAATCTCATCCTATATGCAATGCACATTAAGGATACTTAAACCATTTTCCAAACCAATTCACTTTATGCATTCCAAACATATTCAAAATTCATTATAATGAAATACACAAACAAGTTATAAGTCTACATAATGCACATGAGTATATAAAGTATAAATTATTGGGTTTTATAGGAAACAAAATTGTACAATGCGGACAACAATTAAAAATTAATAGGGTACATGCATCCTATAAAAGATCTATGTCATACACCTTGATAGCAACATACAATGAACAACTAAACATAACATAACCCTAGTGTAATTCGAAATTACCAAGTATAGAGTTGCATACCTTTTTATAGTGTAGGTCTTAGAAAGCTTAGCACCAAAAGTATGATGGTTTTAATGGCTCAAACCCAGACCCTATAACTAGAAGACAAGAGGAGAGAGGAAGGAGAAGATTTTCTGTCACACCCCAAAACCGGAACGGGGGAAACGTTCGGGGGTGGAGGACTTCATGTCAAGTATCACGAGATATGTATATGGTAAGCAAGTAATAAACAACCATTTCATTCAGAAAGAAAGTGTATACAGTGTGTGTGTTCAAAAAACATAGAAGTCATAAACAAATAACAAAACAAGACTTCAAGCTGTAATGCTCCATCTTCTAAATTCCTAGCACGAGCACCTGTCTAATAGTCTCCTGAGAATACAAGTTTTTTGAAAGAGTCGATTAGCAATTAAGCTGGTGAGTTCATAAGATTTTAGTGATGTGATGTGACATCCCCATTTTTACGGCCAGAAAAAACCGATTTTGTTTATGCTTTATAAAAATCAGAGTATCTCTTTTAATAAAAATGTTGCAGAATTTGTTCCCAGAAAAACATGATAATCGCGTTATCAAAGCATTTCTAAAGAAATATATTTTTATTCACTTTTAAAACATTTGAGATGTCATCGTTAATACAGAAACATAAACATAAACAGAACTTACATTCATTTACTCTAGTGATCTACATCTCTTTTAAATCTCTTAGTGTAATGTGACATCACATCAACACCTGTGATATAAATAAACTGAGTGGGTCAGGTTGGGAAACCTGGTGAGTACATTGGGTTTTTAACCCACAATAATATAATTATTATGTTTAAACAATCAAACAATCAACCCAATTATCTATCCCCATTATCTTCTTTATTCTTAAGGATCTACCCTAAGAATCAGCTATTTCTCATTCATTCATTCCTAAGGATCATCCTAAGGAAACAACATGAAGTCCATTGTTGCCAATGACACATTGGTTAAGCGCAACTGCTAATCTTGTCACTTAGGCGCAGCTGCCAGAATTGGGACATTTTCTATGAGGCGCTTCTGCCGGTATTGACCTTTAAACGCTACTGTCATGGTCATAAGGCTCCCTATTAGGCGCAGCTGCCAATACTGTCCTTAGAGCGCAGCTGCTAGGACGTTTACCGCAGATCTAAAACATCTACGGGTTGTGGCGCAGCTGCCAGTGCTCATCTATAGGGTACTAGGTCCACTGCTGCCAATGTATACCTATAGGGCACTAGGTCCATGCTACTAATGTTCCTCTATTTTAGCTTTTATCCCTCATCATTCATCTACCCATGTTTTACCCAACATATTTTGTAGATATAAAATACTTTATACAGTTTACATCATTTAAAACATGTATAAAAATCTTTCACCAGCATAGACAGCAAGTATTCAGACAATATACACACATAACACGTAATTTATAATAAAATACTTCATATCTATGTGTAAGGTGAAAGGGACCATGCACTCACCTGAAAGGTGGTGACTCAGCACTCGGAAAGCGCTTCGATACTTCTCAAAACAATTTCCCTTCGATAAAACCTAATACCAATACCACTAGGGTTTAGTCTAACGATAACCGCGACAATTAATAGTCTAGCTATTATTATTATTATTATATAAGCATTTAATAACACTCAATATAACTCATAATAATAGCCCAAATACTCATTATAAGTTCCTAATAACGTTACTATATTAAAACATAAGCTATACTAAAGATAAGGTAGGCATAGCTCACTTACAACGGGTTTTCTCGAAAACCGGGCTTCGCTGGAGCAGCGTTCCCGAGCCGAAAGGCACTTTTCTCGGGACTCCGGGAGCCTCGGGGCTTCCTTCGGGTGCTAGGGGGTTTACCTAGGCCTTTAGGGGGTTAGGGGCTTTAGAGAGAGAAACTAGAGAAAGAAAGAAGGGTTTGAAGGTGTGAAGAAATGGCAAGACCCGACACTTCTATTTGGACTCGCCGAGTCGGTTCACGGACTCGCCGAGTCAGTGCCACGTGTCATTATCTGATGGCTTTCCTTGGGGAGAAAGCCTTGGCCCATATTCAACCACGTCACCCCTTTTGCAGCAGCACCCTACCGACTTCTAAACCACGTAACTTTCGCATACGAGCTCCGTTTTCGACGTTCTTTTTTTCCACGTTTAGGTAAAAACAAGATCTACAACTTTCATTTAGACTCCGTCGGCTAATTCTCGACCGATCTCAAATTTAACAGTAGGAGACGTTTAAACTGGTAAATGACCGCGAAGAATTCGTAACTCCTTCATACGAACTCCGTTTTCGTCCATCTTTTTACCGTTGAGTTCCTGTTAATGAGATCTTCAACTCTCATTTAGTTCGTGTAAGCCAAAAACCGCTTGAACTAAAATTCGAGTTTCGGGTCGTGCATTGCTAAGCCGAATCTTAGAAAAAGCATAACTTCTTCATACGAAGTCAGATTTGAGCGTTCTTTTTATGGATTTTCTCGGTTTAACATATTCTACGACTTTTGTTTAGGTCGCTAAGGCTAATCTCGTTCTATCGGAAATTCACTATTTACGCTTCCCGGTGTCGTGCCGGTTTTGCCGTAAAACTTCGACGGGCCATAACTTCTTCGTTATAACTCGGATTTCGGCGTTCTTTATACGTTCGAAAACCTTGTGAAATATTCTAAAACTTGGTTAAGATTATTTATGCTAAATAATCTTTTGTCGAAAAGTCATTTTCGACCCCTATTGCCTCTAAATTGACTAGCCCGGATCTACGGGCGTTACATGTGAGTAAGCTGCAAATGTGGTTGAAAATGTATATGCACAAGTGATGTAAGATGTAAGTTCTGTTTTGAAATGTTCGCATGTTCCTCTAGAAAATCCTATATTTCCTATTTGTATGGAAGTTAAGTAAAATGACACTACAAGCCTTTCTATGCGTACTAAGTTGGTACAAGTTATATATACTCAGAGTAAACAAACAATCGATTGTGCGCATCTGCCCTAAGCTCACAACCCAACGGGGAACAGAAAGTAAGACGGATAGCACACATTCAATTGGTTGTTAGATCGTTGTCATATATAACCCTGGTGTATTCACTTGTTACTCATGGAGTTATTTGTAATGGTTCCTTTATATCTAACGAAAGTTATTTAAGAAAACCTATATTTCTTATAGTAAAATAATGACTACGGTGACTACTTTTATAATAGCTTGGTTTATACTGCTATATATAATCTGATATCGGGTAGAAAGTCAATTGGGTGAATCTGCCCTAAGCCCACAATCCAACGAGAATAAGAAGTAAGGCGGAAAACACACATTTAACTATCTATTGGATATTAGTTTTATATATAAACATGGTGTATAAACTAAGGTGTTATAGAGTTACTCACCTAAAGTCTCTAAAATTGTACTGGCTTAATAAAATGGATTATGCCCTTTTCTGGGAAATCTCTAGCTTTTTTATACCAAATGTACTGACTTTGATAAGTAAGTTTTGTACTAGAAAAACTGTGCGTTGACTCTGTGTCCTATGACCTGATCCATACCTGGTACCCTTATGACGACTTAATGTACACTAAGCATATATATATATATATATATATATATATATATATATATATATATATATATATATATATATATATATATATATATAGATTCGGGTAGATAATATATTGGGTGACCTCATTCCAAGCCCACATCCAACGGGAACAGGAAATGAAGCGAAGAGCACACATCCTATTAGCTGTCGGAATCTATTTGTTGGGTTTTGAGCAATCTAACACTTCCTAAGTGTGCATGCAACCCTAATAAACCTTGGATCTATGTTTGTCTAAATACATGCAAAATAATAATTTTCCAAGGTTTATAACCTATCTAACATGGCATGGGGAACATTTCAACATAAAAGAGTTAGAAGAGATTACATACCTTTTGTTGTGTTGGGTTCTTAGGAGTTTGAGGGCCAAGCACCAATAGTGTGAATGCCTCAAATGGAATCACAAACACCACAAACTCTTGGAAAACTTTGAGAGAGTATACACACTCTTGTATTTTCGGCCACACACATGCACACACACACTAGAACACTAGCTTTCTCTTAGGCTATCTTAGGCTCTCTTTCATGCTCCATAAGCATGCTTATATAGTATGCATGGTTAGGGTGAAACCCTAATAACCCATGTCTTTTCCTATTCCAAGGATCCATGGGTTAAAAGCTCCATGGATCATCCATGGACTTCCACATAAGCCTAGCCCATTAACAAATGAGTATTAGCCCACACTATATAAAACAAATAGCCCATAATTTAATTAGTATTCCTTTTAATCTCTAAATTAATCCATAATTAATTTAAGACTAAAACTAATTAAATAACGTAACTTCATATTAATATATTATAACTCATAATATATTAATAAACATATGTGTATAACTCTCATAAAATTATCCATAATAGTTTGGATGAGATGCAACCCAAATGGACCATGCCGGTCGGGTCAAGTATATACCAAATAAGTTATGGACTTAGACACCTTATCCAACAGACTCCCACTTGGATAAGTCTAATAACTATATTTGCCTATAACTTCAGGAACCAACCAACAATCGTAGCTCTCGAAAACTCCCTCGAACAATGAAGACTCTGTCGAACTATGAAGCGCCATTTTAGATAAGTGATCACATAATCCTCTGTTCTCATGATATCAGCCGGACAAACACATGGAACTATGTCTTGCTTATTGTCTAGCAGTTGTTTCTCGATTATCCGATTTGTTTGACGAAGAACTTCACTGAACACATCGGTTTAGTTCTGACCAGGCCTGGTATATGGGTCAACACAAAATCATCGAGGGGCCCGGATATCGCTTCTATTTCTAGAAGGAACAGATAAACTTCGACTGATATGCTTGTTCTACTACTTATTGAATTGTACACAAAGGCACGTTTTATAACATCAAGTTACTGATGCGTTTACGTGCAATCAATGCACAACCAACTCATAGGTAACAACTCATATCTCTAGGTTTAAAGATTTATATGATGTTATCGTCTCACGATCACTCGAGATAAATTCCATGAAGTGATACAAGTGAGCGTGGGTTTATACCAATACTCATAACTTATGAGTACTCATGAATGTTGCAGCAACCATTGCCATGCCTAAACACCTTCAAGGCATCTACAAACCCAATTCATGACAATCTTGATTCATACCTACTTCCGACGTATGATCGATTGTGGAGGTTTGAACAAATTAATTATTCTGGAAGTCAAAACATGCAAAACTGAAACAATAGTAAATAATTGACAATGATAGTAACACTTTACTCATAAATAAATCACAAATTTTATTCATCATCAAACGTCGATTACATTTTACAAGTTTCAGGAAAACTATCTAATCTGTAAAACTAATATCGTCCCTCAGCCCGATGCGTCTCGCATGCTGAAAATGCTTAACCCTCGTCAGTCCCTTCGTAAGGGGATCTGCAGGATTCTCATCTGACGATATCCTCCTTGTCACAAGGAGTCCTTCTTCAATCTTGTGCCTTATGAAGTGATATTTTCTGTCAATGTGTCGGGATCTGCCATGATCTCTTGGTTCCTTGGCTAAGATAACCGCAGCATTGTTGTCACAGAAAATCTCTATAGGTTCCTTAATAGCTGGTACAACTCCAAGGTCTCCGATGAAGTTCTTTAGCCATATCGCCTCCTTCGCTGCTTCACTCGCTGCTATATACTCTGATTCACAAGTCGAATCAGCCACCGTCTCCTGCTTGGAACTCTTCCAAGAAATTGCCCCTCCATTTAAGGTAAAGATCCAGCCCGACTGAGAGCGGAAATTATCCCTATCAGTCTGAAAACCAGCATCACTATACCCTAATATTTTCAAGTCATCACTGCCACCAAGGGTAAGGACCCAATCCTTAGTCCTCCGCAGGTACTTGAGAATGTTCTTTACCGCGGTCCAATGAGCCTTGCCAGGGTTCCCCTGATACCTGCTGACCATGCTCAAAGCAAATGCCACATCAGGACGGGTACAAGTCATAGCATACATGATCGAGCCAACTGCGGAAGCATATGGTAATTGGCTCATCTCAGCTATCTCAGCCTCTGTACTCGGACTCTGAGTCTTACTCAGTTTGGTATTGCTTTGGATCGGTAAATCTCCTTTCTTGGAATTCTCCATGTTGAACCTTTTCAACACCTTATCCAAGTAGATACTCTGACTAAGTCCAATTAGTCTTCTACTCCTTTCTCTTAATATCCTTATCCCTAGGATATAGGTAGCCTCCCCTAGGTCCTTCATAGCAAAGCACTTCCCAAGCCAGGACTTAACCTCCTGCAAGGTTGGGATGTCATTTCCTATGAGTAGTATGTCATCCACATACAGTACCAAGAAGCTAACTATACTCCCACTAGCTCTGACATACACGCAAGACTCATCTTCGCTTCTCAAGAAGCCAAACTCTTTTACCTTCTCATCAAAACAAAGATTCCAGCTACGAGATGCTTGTTTTAATCCATAAATGGATTTCTTAAGCTTGCATACTCTATTAGGGTACTCTGCATTGACAAAACCCTCTGGCTGATTCATGTACACATCCTCAGCCAACTTTCCATTAAGGAAAGCGGTTTTGACATCCATTTGCCATATTTCATAATCATGAAATGCTGCAATGGCTAACATAACCCTAATAGACTTAATCTTGGCCACCGGCGAGAAGGTTTCATCATAATCAATACCTTGAGTTTGAGTAAAACCCTTCGCAACCAGTCGAGCCTTATAAGTATGCACTTTTCCTTCCATGTCGGTCTTCTTTTTGAAGATCCATTTGCACCCGACTGTTTTACGGCCTGGTACATTGTCAACCAAGTTCCAAACTTGATTGTCATACATGGACTGTATCTCGCTGTCCATAGCCTCCTTCCATTTAGCAGACTCCGGGCCTGCCATGGCTTCCTTAACACTGCTAGGTTCATCCAAATTTACTAGTGTACTATCACTAATAAACGTATCACCTTCCGTAGTAATATGAAAACCATAATAAAACGAAGGTGTGTTCCTAACCCGTGTGGAACGTCTCGGAGGTACAGACTCGTTAGCTGGATCAACAGGAGTTTCTTCCTCAGGTTGATTGCTAGTGTCTGAGGTTCCTTCACCAATTGATTCTTGAATTTCTTCAAGATCAATCTGCCTCCCACTGTCTCCTTGGCTTATAAATTCTTTCTCGCGAAAGATCCCTCTTCGTGCTACAAAGACCACATTCTCACTGGGTCTGTAGAAAAGGTAACCGAAGGATTTCTGTGGGTAGCCGATGAAAATACACCTTTCACTTCGGGGTTCAAGCTTATCATGAGTTTCACGCCTCACGAAGGCTTCGCAACCCCAAATTTTGATGTGGTCCAAATTGGGAACCTTCCCAGTCCACATCTCATGAGGTGTTTTGGTAACCTTCTTTGTAGGGACTAGATTAAGGATATGGGCGGCAGTCTTTAAGGCATACCCCCAAAAAGAGATTGGTAACGAAACTCGACTCATCATAGAGCGAACCATGTCCAACAAGGTACGATTACGCCTCTCAGCTACACCATTCAGCTGTGGTGTCCTGGGAGGAGTCAATTGTGAGACAATCCCACACTCCTTAAGATAGTCAAGGAACTCGGTACTAAGATACTCACCACCTCGATCGGATCGAAGCATCTTAATGTTCCTGCCCAATTGATTTTCTACTTCCTGTTTGAATTCCTTAAACCTTTCAAAGGTTTCGGACTTGTGTTTGATCAAGTAGACATACCCATATCTACTATAATCATCAATAAAAGTCACATAATACCGATTAGCGTCCCTTGTGGCGGTTTTGAATGGCCCACATACATCAGTATGTATTAGGTCCAACAAACCTTCACCCCTCTCACAAGTTCTAGTGAAGGGTGATTTTGTCATTTTTCCAAGTAGACAAGATTCACAACTATCATCTGATTTGAGGTCAAATGATTCCAAGACTCCACTCTTTTGGAGTTGGTCTATGCGTTTCTTGTTTACATGTCCAAGACGACAATGCCACAATGATGCTTTATCTAGGCTAGTAGAAGAATCAATATACAACACATTATTTCCTAAGTTGTCTACAATCGACACAGTTTCATACACGCCATCACAAGGTAATGCTTTAAAATAAAATACTTTATTAAAGAAAGCATTAATACCACCACATTCATTATCAAATGAAAAGGTAAAACCTTGTTTGTACAAAGCATGAAAAGAAATAATATTCCTCGCCATTTCAGACGAGTATACACATTTATTCAAATCTAATTTTAACCCATTATTAAGCAACAAAGTATAAACTCCAATCTTGGAAACAGGTGAAGCCTTCCTATTCCCCATGATTAAGTTTATCTTCCCGTGCTCCACATCCTCACTTCTTCTTAGGCCCTGCAAATCAGAACATATGTGAATACCACATCCTGTATCAAGCACCCAAGAGTTAGAATATGTTGAGTAATTAGACAATATAGTGTAAATACCTGCATAGGTGGGTTTCACTTTCCCATCCTTTAGATCCTGCAAGTACTTAGGGCAGTTTCGCTTCCAGTGTGCCTTTTCATGGCAATAAAAGCATTCAGCATCCTTTGGAATGGCAGAAGGAGTGACAGAACCGTTCTTAGTCTTGGATGAGGAGCCTTCAAGAGACTTTCCCTTGGTACCCTTCGAAGGGTGCTTCCTCTTTTTCCCTTTGTCTTGCCCAATAGCTAAAACAGGGGTAGAAGTTGGAGTAGGAGTAGTAGAGGTAACAACCGCTTTACCCTTAAGACCGGTTTCAGCGGTCTTCAAGAGTCCTTGAAGCTTGCTGAGGGTAACTTCCTCCTTGTTCATATGATATGTCATTCGAAAATGATCATAACAAGAAGGCAAGGAGTGCAAAATGATGTCAATTGCTAACTCCTCGGGGATGTTAACATTCAGCTTCAGCAAACGGTCCACATACCTTTGCATCTTTTGCATGTGGCCCGTGACGGATTCACCGTCCTTCATGCGGGTAGTTATTATGGAGGAGATTATTTCATACCGCTCCTGACGAGCACTCTGATGGTACCTTTCCATCAAGTCTTGGTGCATCTCAAAAGGGTAGAAATCTTCATATGACTTTTGGAGCTCGGCTGTCATCGTGGCCATCATGATACATGCCACCTTAGTAGCATCTCTCTCATGAGTCCTGAATTCAGCGATCTCCTCAGGAGTAGCAGTAGACTCATCAAGTTCTTTTAACTCCTTATCGAGGACATATTCCTTGTCCTCGTAACGAGTAACCATCCTGATGTTCCTAATCCAATCCATGAAGTTGGAACCATCAAAGATGACCCTCCCACAAAGATTTATGAGAGAGAAAGAACCAGTTGGGTTAGAGCCTGAAGCATTAGTGTTGGAAGACATCTGAAAGAAGAAAGTAAGTTTAGATTTGATATTTAGGATCCTTAATAAGACACCCAAATGTAATATTAAGGCTAGGATCCAATCACAATATATTACACTTAGAAGAGGGATGCCGTAATCTAAGTAATAATATATTTGAAAGGTAGGCGAATGACGATTCACCAATTTCCACCATGAAAACGAAATGATTAATTAGGTTTAATTGGATTTGAAATTCCTAGATTCTTTTGAGATTCATTGAACTTTTCAATGGCATGTTTCAATCTCGATTGTGGCCTTCAAGTTTTGTGACTGGGATGCCGAGGATCACAAAACAAGGTGTGAATAACCATGCTAACTCACTTGGTACTCCTAATATTATCACCTAATCAATGTGCCGGTTAACCACACACGCTCCATTGATCTATGACAACATTAAGTTACCCTTCGTGATCCTTACTAGTCTAATTAGTGTGCCGGTTAACCACACACGCTCCACTAACGACTTGGTAAGGTACAAAGTGTGAATTCCATGGATTAGCACCATGTTCACATTTTCCTAAAATAACTAAGATTGGGAATTAAAAGAGTTTAGTTATTTTATAATATTCATTATACTTTTAATGAGGATTTAAAGTCGTTGTTCTACCCGTTCGGCTAACGACCCTCCACCGATCAAGCAAGCGGTGGGTGAGAGTATACACCCATTAAGTCGCCATTTTATAGGCAACAACCTTATACCCACCTTATAGACCGGCTTCGTGAATGAGGCCTACTAACGGTAAAACGACTTATTCTTATACATATATATAATAATTAACCATTAATGTTATAAATAGTATAAGGGTTGAATTTTAACTATTAAAACTCTAAGGTTTGGAATTAAAGTTTATTAAAGTGTGTGAAACTTTACAAATTCCAAAACTTGAGGACAAGTTTTGTAACTTTGCAAAACTCTTCATTTCATAACTTATGAATTAAAGGTTCATAAAAATGAAGACTCTTCATTTTCATGTAACTTATGTGTTTTAAGTGTGTGTTAAATGAAAGTGACCTATGGTAATCCATAACTTGAGGACAAATTATGGACTCCATTAAAACACATAAATGATTAAGAATTAATTCTAAACAATTCACCAAATAATTCCTATCATTTTCTAAATTCATAAGAACATGAACATGATCATCAAAAATTCAAGAATTATATGAACACATAAAATCATGGATTTTTGATATATGCTATTGTAAATGGATTAGAACAACCATTACAGCAACTAAAATAAGTTTTACAACACCAAAACAATTTAGGGTAATGTTTCCAGTCCATTTCCAGCAGCAAAAGTCGAGATTCTGCATTCTTTCGATCCTACTCGCCGAGTGCACGAACGGACTCGTCGAGTAGGTTGAAGTTTGCCTTGGACTCGGCGAGTCCCCCCAATGGACTCGGCGAGTCTAGCATGCAGACAGCAACGATTTCGACTTTTTTCACTATTTTGCATCAAGTATCAAACAAGCAAGCCTAGGCTCTGATACCACTGTTGGGTTTTGAGCAATCTAACAATTCCTAAGTGTGCATGCAACCCTAATAAACCTTGGATCTATGTTTGTCTAAATACATGCAAAATAATAATTTTCCAAGGTTTATAACCTATCTAACATGGCATGGGGAACATTTCAACATAAAAGAGTTAGAAGAGATTACATACCTTTTGTTGTGTTGGGTTCTTAGGAGTTTGAGGGCCAAGCACCAATAGTGTGAATGCCTCAAATGGAATCACAAACACCACAAACTCTTGGAAAACTTTGAGAGAGTATACACACTCTTGTATTTTCGGCCACACACATGCACACACACACTAGAACACTAGCTTTCTCTTAGGCTATCTTAGGCTCTCTTTCATGCTCCATAAGCATGCTTATATAGTATGCATGGTTAGGGTGAAACCCTAATAACCCATGTCTTTTCCTATTCCAAGGATCCATGGGTTAAAAGCTCCATGGATCATCCATGGACTTCCACATAAGCCTAGCCCATTAACAAATGAGTATTAGCCCACACTATATAAAACAAATAGCCCATAATTTAATTAGTATTCCTTTTAATCTCTAAATTAATCCATAATTAATTTAAGACTAAAACTAATTAAATAACGTAACTTCATATTAATATATTATAACTCATAATATATTAATAAACATATGTGTATAACTCTCATAAAATTATCCATAATAGTTTGGATGAGATGCAACCCAAATGGACCATGCCGGTCGGGTCAAGTATATACCAAATAAGTTATGGACTTAGACACCTTATCCAACACTATTAACATATATGTATCCTATAGTGTATACATAAAGCTAGAATTATGATCCTAACCTTTAATCGTAGCCTTCTACCAAGGAATCTTTTGTTCTGTGTTAAACCCGATTGTTCCTTTGTCAAATGTACAAGTGTATTCTCCTTAGTTTATAACAATCTTGACTAGAAAATAGATCAACTTTCAAGTGGTACCGACACTTTATGAAAGTAATAGGAAAAGTAACTATATAGATGTCGTTTATAATGACATGTGGATGTACTAATAACCTAAAAACATATTTGTCTTATTACGGTCATAATGTGAAAGCTAGAACCCCTACTAAACGCTCTCAATGAAAAGAGATTTAGGGAACCAAATGCGACCCCAACAAATCCATGCAAGCCGTGTAATTCACATTAAAGTTAAATGATCATGTATACCCAATATAACTATCAACGATCCACTCTACACAGGTGTGGGCTTACAGGGCTCATAAAGCCTTTCATTCATCAATAGGGCCCTGGTCGGTCACTTTTATGGGCCGATTCTGCTCCCTACTAAAGGGGCCCTAAGCCAGCGGATCTTGCCCCCTTGTCCGGGTCGATACCATCCTATCTTCTAAGTGACAGACTTGAGCATGAATTTCTAAAGTTGCTGCTCATCTATGTAAAAATGAGACTTTTCTCTCGGCCTCTTTAATGCCTAAAAAAGATCTGTCTTATCTCAAGCATGTGAAAAGCCCTATCCCATCTAGCAGCAGGGTGGAGAGCGAGACTGACCATTAATTCGACTATTCTAGAGCCTATTCATGCGTTAGTGATTCATTGATATAATTAGATCATGTCTGTGTGTTCTCATGCTATAGCAACTTAACTTGTTATGTTCTGTTCTGGTATTGTTTGATTCTCTTCACTGTTTGTTCTGATATATTATTGATTCTTTGGGTGCTTCATTGTACTAGAAGTAATGAATAGCATTCTCCTAAACTATACCTATAATAGTTTACTAATGCTCTACTTGGACTGTTACTGAAATGACTCATTTCTCTACTAAGTTATGCTTTTACTTTATTAACGGAGTTTTGTATAACTATAAAGTAACCTAACTTTAAACGAGTTTTGAAACTTTTTGGAAACTTATAAATAACATAAGTAACATTTTGCAAGATTTTTAACAACAAACATTTACACAATTATCATTGTGTTCAACCTGTATTCCCCCCCCCCCCCCCCCCCGTTAAAACAGTTAAAATAGTTAAAGATTCATTACGGGGTATGAACTCACCTGATGTGGGTGATTCAAACGGGTATGCGTGTAAGGATGAGAAGTTCCACAAATGAAGTCCCGAGACACAATAAGTCCTAAATTATATATAATGACACATATTGACATGAATATAGTGTTTATAAACAACTATATGAAAGGAAACACCTTCCGGGACTAGGAAAGACCTTGACCAAGTGTTGGAATCACATGTGATTCAACAAAGGAAGGTAGAATGACGCTCACATGAGTTTACTACAATGGGTTTACGGCCCAAAGGAGTTTACGGCCGTAAAATCATGGTTACTCATGTATGAATGCAAGTTTGAAGGCTAGGGAATGATTTAGGGACCTTAGCTCTACCCTAGGATGAGGAAGACCACCTTCTATGGAGTTGTTGAGGTGTTTACGGCCCTAATGAGTTTACAACCGTAAAATCATGCCCATTTATGTTTATGAGGGTCCTAAAGGTCATAATTAAGCATCCTAAATTCAAGTCTAAGCCTTAGGAAGTGTTTGTGGCATCAAAACACTCCTAGCTTGAGTTTTCGGCCCTTGGACCATTTTGGCTTGTGTTTGCGGCCGTAATCACCTATGGCTGATGGTATTTTAATTTTTTTGAGTCCTAAACACATCAAGGTAAAGTGCTAGGCTAGTCTCTTGGCTTAAGGAAGGCATTTGGGGCATTTTGGCACCATAAAAGGGAGTTCATGACCCAAGAACATCCTTCGCCGTGAACTCTCTTCTAACCCTTGTTTCTTAGTGTTTTTAAGGCCTAGACATGTCAAGGGTTGTTCTATGTTTGGTTCCAAGGTCTATAGGGACATAAGGCACACTTTTGGCCTTAAATTTAGTGTTCTCGGTCCAAGAGGATCTTGGGCCGTGAACACCCTTTCCTTGGGTTTTATGGATGATTTCCATGTTATCTAGTCATGTAGTACCCTTTAATACACTCTAGGGTCGAAGTACTTACAATTGGGGGTGAACGGATGAAGATCCTTGAGAGAGAAATCGAGTTTTCTCTGGTTGGAATTGAAAGAAATGAACCAAAATGGCTAAGTCTCCTTATATAGCCTTTAAGGTTTTCGGTCCCAATAACATTTTTGGACCGTGAATTCCAAACTCTTGAAGTTTTGGGCACTTATTGCTACATAATAAACCCTAGGGTATCCTCTATCGTAATATCTTCTGAAGCACTAACTTTAATAACACTCAAACTTATCCCAAAAGTTTGAAAGTTAGCAGAGCGGATTTGACTTCGATTGCTGTGGATGGTTTTACATAATGGAAATTTTTGGGTTGTCACATTTTCGGCCAGAGTATCTTCCAAGGAAGAGTATGCACGAATTTGAGGTCCGAAGGGGTCCTATTCATAGTTTAGGTGACTTAGGGATCAAACAAAATTTAAATGATTAAATAATAGATTTAATATTAATTCAAATTATTTCCTTATTATCATCCAAGAGGCTTTTGGAAACCCTACAAAGGCTCCCAAAATCGTCCACCTTGATTGTAGGTTCTAGAATTGTCTTTCCTAGCTAACTATGAACATTTACAATTCACCCCTTGTACCTTCAATTAACTGCATTTAATTCCATATTAATTCTAATTAATAATTAATTAATTCTAATTGATTTCATATTAATTTATTTAACATATAAATTAACAAATCAATTTTATATTTCCAATTAATATATTAATCACATAATATATTACAAATTATTTTCTCATAATTTGCAATTAGTTTATCAATCATATTGTAACATCTGATGGGTTTTGAGCATAACTTCAACCTATCTGATCATGCAACCCTAATTGTTTTGGATCTAAGGTTTTCATTAGTTGAAAATGAAAATTGAATACCAAAAAAAACCCTAGATTTAGCATATATAAATCGAAATTCAAAGGGTTTAGAAGTTTACCTTACTTGTTATGTTGTAATAACAAGAACACCTTGTAGATCTTGACTCTTGAAAGCTTAGTGCCTCAAATTTTGCACCTCTAATAGCTTACAAACACCACTAGAAAAAGGATGAGAGGATAGATGAGAGAAGACTCTAGGAATTTTGACTCGGGTTTCTTTTTACAAGCATTCACCGAAAATCATAGGTGGTGGGGTCTTTATATAGTTGTGGGCTGCTAGAGTTTTCTGGAGGAAATCCTAATTTCCTACTTTAGGATTAAGTAGCCCATGGATTCCTCATCTAGAGGCCTTGGACGAAACCTATAGGGATTCCCTATAGTTTTCGTCCACTCCCATCTAAGGAGTCCAATAGCCCAGTTTCATAACTATCAATGATTTGCAAACCAGCCCCTGTTCCTTTAAGCAGTTCCTTTAATCCCAAAATTAATTCAAAATTAATTTCTGATTAAATACTAACTAAACAACATGGTTTCTAATTGATATATTATTTTCATAATACATTAATAAATCAATTTGTTATTCAAAATACTAAATTCAACCTCTCTCTCCAAAAGTCATCATGTCGAGTTGCTAGAGTGAAGGCAGCCTAAAAGGACCATGCTACTATCAAATCAAGTACATAACAATTATAGGTATGGGCTTAGAAACCTAATCCAACAGTCTCCTACTTGGATAAGTCTAATAACTATGATTTCAAGTATGAATTCAAAATTTGACCAGCAATCGTAGCTTCCAAAAGCCGCTGTCGAACTATGTGAAATACTAAACACATGATATTTCTTACTGATTTCTGATGATATTAAAAGGAGCCAAAGTGGATTTAAATACAAGGAAACAAACCAATCTAAGCTAATAAACTGGAAGACTACTAATTAAACGGAAAATAGCTATGACTTGGTATATCACATGTGCAGAGCTCCACTTGACCAAGTTTGCTTTATTTGAATTATTTTATTCTCCAACGGACTAATAACTCCATCAAACCCTCCTTCAAACTAGACTAGGCTTCCAAGTCTTGTTTTCCTTTGACAGAACACACATCAAGTCTTTCCCTTAGGCCTTGAAACACATCACGATGCAGCAAATTAGTGAAAATGTCGGCTACTTGTTCTCTAGATTCAACATAATCTAGACCAACAATTCTTTTGCTCACCAAGTTTCTTAGGAAATGAAACCTCACATCAATATATTTGCACCTACCATGAAACACATTATTTTTTGACAACTGGATTGCAGAGGTATTGTCACACTTTATCACACTGCTTCCTGTTTGTTTTAAGCCCAGTTCATCCAAGATTTCAAGGAACCAAATCGCTTGGAAAGCACACGTTGCTACTACCACGTTAGCTTCGGTAGAAGACAGAGCAACAATGCTTTGCTTTTTTGATGACCATGAAATTGCATCTCCATCCCATAAAATTACATAGTCGGATGTGTTTCTCCTATCGGTGAGGTCTCCTATAAAATCACTATCTGTATAAATCTCCATTTTTCATTTCCCTCCTTTTTTTGTACCAGGTTCCATAATCCAATGTGCCTTATATGTATCTCAACACCCTTTTTGCTGCAGCAAGATGAGTTATAGTTGGTTTTGCCATGAATCGACTTATGAAGCTTACCATAAACTAAATGTCTGGACGAGTGGTGGTGATGTACATAAAACTACCAACTAGCTGCTTGAATGAAGTCTCATCGACTCCTTCATTATCAACATGAGTTAACATGCTCCCTGGAACTATTAGATTTACAACTGCATTGCATTCCATCATCTTGAATCGTGTTAGAACTTCAACTACATATTTTCTTATGTGAAATATGTATTCCTGATGAGTTTTGTATTACTTCTATTCCCAGAAAATACCTCATCTTTCCCAAGTTTATCATTTCAAACTTAGCTTTCATGGATGTCTTAAACTCCTCCATAAACTGCTCATCATTTTCTGGTAAAGAGCAGATCATCAACATAAATATTGACGTATAGAACTTTCTCCTTTCCTTGTTCTTTAATGAACAAAGTATGCTCTGTTGTGCTGCTCACAAACCCTTCTTCAATAAAGTAAGCTTATATATGATTATACCACACCCTAGGGGCTTGTTTAAGTATGTATAGAGGCTTTTGTAGCTTATACACCTTATGTTCGTTGCTCTTTCTTACATAGCCTTCGGGTTGTTGCACATACACGTCTTCTTGCAAGATCCCATGCAGAAACGCCAACTTCACATCCATTTGGTAAATGCTCCAACCCTTTTGTGCAGCTAAAAAAGCATCAAACAAATGGTATCCATTATTTCTACTGGTGTATACACCTCTATATAGTCGATCCCAAACTCTTGACCATATCCTTTTGCTACTAACATCGCCTTGTGTTTCTCTATTTCTACCTTCTCATTTATCTTTGTCTTGAAGATCCACTTCACACCAATATATTTTGAATCCTTTGGCAAATCAATCAAACACCATGTTTCATTTTTCTCAATCATTTCAATCTCACGATCCATTTCCATCTTCCATTTACTTCCTTTGATTGCATCTTTATAGCAAACTGGATCAGTCTGAACGACCTCCATGACAACCTCCATGGTATTTACTTCTTCTTCATCAGAGCTTAGATCATCACCAGTCACATAATCATGTAAATAAGTAGGACGTATTCGTTGTCTTCCCTCCCTAACTGGTGTATTTCTGAGACCAAATTCGTTGATTTGTGTCACACCCCAAAACCATGAATGACGGAAGCGTTCTGGGGTGTAGGACATCATGTGAAGTATCATAACAGTGCAAAGTAGTAAACAAGCAACAACATCATCCATTGCATTAAAAGTAAAGTTTTAATACATGTGTGTTCTTTCATTGTAATAAGACACATAAATTTGTAATCAAAATAAAAGACGAGTCTTGTTTGTGCTCCGTCTTCTCAAAACCTGGTCATCGTACCTGTCTATTGGTGACCTGAGAATACAAGTTATTTTGAAAGCGAGTAGATCAGCATAAAGCTAGTGAATTCATAAGTATTTAAGTGTCATTACTCTGTTTTGGAAAGCTGTTATGAATTCCATGTAAATCTTTGAATGAAACATTTGATATAAGTGTGAAAACCCTAGAAAATCCCATATTTCCTACTAGTATAAAAATAGTCTTCTACCAAGACCCGGATGTTTTGCTGTAAAAAAGATGGTTTTTCCCCTGAATGACTACTATTAACAATATATAGACTACCTCATGGTTTATGTGAACGTGTCACAAAATAAAAGTAATAGGGAAATATAAACGTTTAAGTATTATCCCTTGGTACTAGGATAAACACGACATAGAAAATGCCGAGTAGTATTAACCGTAGAAATCCGTGGATGCACATTTACCTCTGTTTCTAACAGCCATGTTTAGGAATAGTTAGTCCCTTAAGTATACCTGTAATGGTAATAACCGTAGACATCCATAGATGTGCATTTACCTCTGTAGCTAACAACGGTTTTAGGAATGGTTAATCCCGTAAAGTATCATTTTGTACTAGGATAGACAGATCTAATCTACATGTATAATATCTAATAGTATCTCATCATATAGTATCTAGGTGAATGTATCCATGTAAGAGGATTCATGTAAGTGTATCTCTTCATATAGCATTTAGTATAGACTCATGAATGAACTGACTTCGGTGTAATTCCTTGTAATAGGAATAATGTTTTGTATCCCCTAAACTATCCATATAATAGTTTACTGGAATGTAATAGACGTCCAAGAAGGTTTATACACCCTTGCTACTCAAGAGTGTGGGAACTGAATGAAGGATGAAAGCTATCATATCAATACATATATTTATGAAAGATAAGTGTATAGATATGGTTTTTAACAATAATTTAAAGAGGTTTTGTAAAACATTTAAGAGTTTTGAACAATAGATAATAATGACTTGATGTCATTTCTTAAAACATTTCAAAAGTAAATCATTTTGATAACAAAGTATATTAGTCAAAACCATTGTATTTATCACATTTTGAAGTATGTGAAATCAGTTGGATGAAAACACAGTTATAAATCACATGCAATTGATTCTATAACATGCTGTTTTCTACTTGTATTCCCCCCACCCATTAAAGCATTTAAAATCATTTAAAACATTGATTAAGGGGTATGAACTCACCTATAGTTGGTGGTTTGGATGAACGGAAGATGTAGGATGCTAAGTGTCAAGTGAGGACTTGTACACACACAATGATCCTAGTTAACATATATGTATCTAATTAGTCATTTAACAGCTAATTAACCAAGTTAAAACACCCTAAGACATGAAAACACTTTGATTCAAGTGTTATAGGTACCAAAGGGTTGCATCTAAAGGTTGTATAAAGACCACTCCGTATGAAGTTTATTACCTAAGGTCATTACCCCTATGAGTTTACGGCTGTAAGCTCATGGTACTAAGTGCAATTTGGTGATTTAAGGTCTTACAATTCAAGATTGAACATCCAATGATCAAGTCCAAGCCTTAGGATAGCATTAAGGGCACAATAACACTACCTAGTAGGGTTTACGGCCTAAGGACCCTTTCCTTAGGTGTGTATGGCCGTAAACTCTTATGGGGAGTTGTTTTGATTGTTGTTTAAGGTCTTAAACACTTCTAGGAAGGATCAAGGTTGGCATCCAAGGCATACGAAGGAACTAAGGTCCAATTTACCACCTTGAAAGGGGTTTACCGCCCAAGATTATCCTTGGCCGTAAACTCCTTTGTTCTATGGTTTCTTGAAGAATTTCAAGTGTTATTAAGATCATACTAAGCATACAAGAAGCTAGGGCATGTGCACTTACAAGATATGAGCTTGATTGTGTGTTTAAGGTCCAAGAACACTAGTGTGTGTTCATGGTGTTTTGAAGATCTAATGAAAATCAACAATTGAACGGATGAAATGATGTATAATGACTAGGAGATAGGTTATAACAACAAATCAAGTCAAGCAATACTTACATTTTTGGACGATCGTGTGAAGAACGGTATGCTACTTGAGAGAGAATGGCTTTGGTTCTTGAGTTTGGAAGTTAGGAAATGAAAGAATGGAGACTAAAATCATGCTTAAGGCATGAGTTTGCGGCCCTAAGAGAGTTCACGGCCCAAACTCTCTTTGTTTGGCTGTTAACACCAATTCAAGGTGTTGATTGTTCCATTACATTCCCGATTAACTAGAAATCACTTCCTTTTATCCGTCTGATTTGTGAATAATTAATTAAAATACTCAAAAGGACTTTAAATTGGCTAAAAATTAGTAGAAAAGTATTTAACTTTTAATTGAAGTGTTGGATTATAGAGTTCGTACGAATGAAAATTTCGGGTTGTCACATCATCCCCCCGTTAGAAAGAATTTCGTCCCGAAATTAGACTTTAAGCAAACATGTAGTTAGAAATAACTAATAAAAAAGATGAGGATATTTCAGTTTCATCTAATCATCTCGTTCCCAAGTGAATTCAGGTCCTCGCTTGGCGTTCCAACGAACTTTCACTATCGGGATACGACTTTGTTTCGTTTGCTTGACCTCTCGGTGCATGATCTCTACTGGTTCTTCCACGAAGTTGAGGCTCTCGTTGATCTGGATCTCGTCGAGTGGGATAACAAGAGTCTCATCGGACAGACACTTTTTCAAGTTCAAGACGTGGAAGGTAGAATGCACGTTGGTGAGTTCGCGCGGTAGATTGAGCTTGTAAGCTACAGGTCCGATTCGGGCAAGGATCTCGAAAGGCCCTATGTATCTTGGATTTAACTTCCCATGCTTTCCAAAGCGTATCAATCCTTTCCAGGGTGAGACTTTCAAAAAAACGCGGTCTCCCACCTGGAATTCCAACGTTTTCCTTCGCTTGTCAGCGTAGCTTTTCTGTCGGTCTCTAGAGGCTTTCAATTGTTCATGAATCTGAAAGATCTTCTCTGTCGTTTCCCGAATGATCTCTAGACCCGTGAGAGTGCTTTTAGGAACTCGTCCTTTAGCTAACTGAGTATCACCCACCTCAGCCCAGCACAGAGGGGATTTGCACTTTCAGCCATACAGGGCTTCGAAAGGAGCTGCCTTTATGCTCGTGTGATAACTGTTGTTGTAGGAAAATTCGACAAGGGGTAAATGAGTATCCCAAGCTTTACCAAAGTCAATCACACATGCTTGCAACATATCTTATAAGGTTTGGATAGTTCTCTCACTTTGTCCGTCGGTCTGTGGATGGTAGGCTGTACTCATGTTCAGCTTAGTTCCTAGGGAACTTTGTAACGACTACCAGAACCTCGAAGTGAATCTATTATCTCTGTTCGAGATAATGGATATGAGAACACCGTGCTGTCGTACAATCTCCCTAATGTAGGTTCTCGTAATGTTCTCCATTTTGTCGGTTTCTTTGATGGGCAGGAAGTGTGCAGGCTTGGTCAATCTGTCGACGATGACCCCTATGGTATCAAGTCCACCCGTTGTCTTGGGCAACTTGGTTATGAAGTCCATAGTGATCCGCTCCCACTTCCATTCCCATATCTCCAGTTGTTGCAGAAGACTGGAGGGTTTCTGGTATTCGACCTTTACTTTGGCGCAAGTAAGGCATTTACTTACGAAGGTAGCAATATCTGCTTTCATGTTAGGCCACCAGTACAAATTTTTAAGATCCAGATACATCTTATCTGAACCTGGGTGGACGGAATAATTAGTGTTGTGTGCCTCGGTCATGACCAAGTCTCTGAAACCACCGTGTTTCGATGTCCAGATCCGATCCATGAAGTATAAGGCTCCGCCACCCTTGACTTCTAAATTCTTATCCATCCCTCTCAGGGATTCACCTGCCACATTTTCAGGTTTCAAAGCGTCGAGCTGAGCCTCCTTAATTTTCATGGACAAGTGTGAATGGATAGTTAGAGTCAAAGATTTGACTCTACGACCAGAGTATTCTTTCCGACTTAGGGCGTCGGCTACTACATTGGCTTTACCCGGATGATAAAGAATTTCGCATTCGTAATCACTGAGTAGATCGACCCACCGTCGTTGTCTCATGTTGAGCTCCTTCTGGTCGAAAATATGTTGTAGACTTTTGTGGTCTGTAAAGATCGTGCTTTTTGTACCATACAGGTAGTGTCTCTAGGTCTTCAGGGCAAACACAACTGCTCCTAGTTCAAGATCGTGGGTGGTGTAGTTAACCTCATGTGTCTTCAACTATCTCGAGGCATAGGCTATAACCTTACCTCGTTGCATCAGAACACATCCGATTCCTTGATTTGACGCATCGTAATAGACAACGAAGTCTTCTATCCCTTCGGGGGGGGGATAGTATTGGTGCGGTGCACAAGGCTCGCTTGAGCGTTTGGAATGCTCTTTCCTGTTTTTCTTCCCAGTCAAAGGTCACGCCCTTCTGGGTCAATATCGTAAGAGGTTTCGCTATGCGGGAGAAGTTCTAAATGAACCTGCGATAGTAGCCAGTGAGACCTAGAAATTAGCGAATTTCTGTAGGTGTCTTCGGTGCTGACCAGTTCTCAATGGACTTGATTTTGGAAGGGTCCACGTGTATTCCCTCTTCGCTAACAATGGAGCCCAAGAATTCGACTCTTCGAATCCAAAAATCGCACTTAGAGAACTTCGCATAGAGCTTCTCCGATCATAATGTTTCTAAGACTCTGCGGAGATGTTGACTATGTTCCTCCTTACTTCGAGAGTAGATGAGTATTGTTGGGTTTTGAGCAATCTAACACTTCCTAAGTGTGCATGCAACCCTAATAAACCTTGGATCTATGTTTGTCTAAATACATGCAAAATAATAATTTTCCAAGGTTTATAACCTATCTAACATGGCATGGGGAACATTTCAACATAAAAAGTTAGAAGAGATTACATACCTTTTTGATGAGTTTGGTTCTTGAGGAGTTTGAGGGCCAAGCACCAATAGTGTGAATGCCTCAAATGGAATCACAAAACACCACAAACTCTTGGAAAACTTTGAGAGAGTATACACACTTTGTATTTTTCGGCCACACACAAGCACACACACACACTAGTTCACTAGTTTCATTTCATGCACCATAAGCATGCTTATATAGTGTACATGGTTAGGGTTTCCAAGGATCCATGGGTTAAAAGCTCCATCGATCATCCATGGACTTCCATCAAAGCCTAGCCCATTAACAAATGAGTGTTAGCCCACACCATATAAAACCAATAGCCCATAATCTAATTAGTCTTCCTTTTAATCTCTAAATTAACTCATAATTAATTTAAGACTAATACTAATTAAATAACATAACTTCATATTAATATATTATAACTTATAATATATTAATAAACATATGTGTATAACTCTCATAAAATTATCCATAAATAGTTTGGATGAGATGTAACCCAAATGGACCATGTCGGTCGGGTCAAGTATATACCAAATAAGTTATGGACTTAGACACCTTATCCAACAGACTCCCACTTGGATAAGTCTAATAACTGTATTTGCCTATATAACTTCAGGAACCAACCAGCAATCGTAGCTCTCGAAAACTCCGTTGAACTATGAAGCGCCATTTTAAGAAAAGTGATCATATAATCCTCTGTTCTCATGATATCAGCCGGACAAACACATGGAACTATGTCTTGCTTATTGTCTGGCAGTTGTTTCTCGATTTCCGATTTGTTTGACTAAGAACTTCACTGAACACATCAGTTTAGTTCTGACCGGGCCCGGTACATGGGTCAACACAAAATCATCGAGGGGCCCAGATATCGCTTCTATTTCTAGAAGGAGCAGATAAACTTCGACTCATATGCTTGTTCTACTACTTGTTGAATTGTACACAAAGGCACGTTTTATAACATCAAGTTACTGATGCGTTTTCGTGCAATCAATGCACAACCAACTCATAGGTAACAACTCATATCTCTAGGTTTGAAGACTTATATGATATTATCGTCTCACGATCACTCGAGATAAATTCCATGAAGTGATACAAGTGAGCTTGGGTTTATACCAATACTCATAACTTATGAGTACTCATGAATGTTGCAACAACCATTGCCATGTATAAACACCTTTGGCCATCTACAAACCCAATTCATGACAATCTTGATTCATACCTACTTCCGACGTATGACCGATTGTGGAGGTTTGAATAAATTAATTATTCTGGAAGTCAAAACATGCAAAACTGAAACAATAGTAAATAATTGACAATGATAGTAACACTTTACTCATAAATAAATCAAAAATTTTATTCATCATCAAACGTCGATTACATTTTACAAGTTTCAGGAAAACTATCTAATCTGTAAAACTAATATCGTCCCTCAGCCCGATGCGCCTCGCATGCTGAAAATGCTTATCCCTCGTCAGTCCCTTCGTAAGGGGATCTGCAGGATTCTCATCCGACGATATCCTCCTTGCCACGAGGAGTCCTTCTTCAATCTTGTGTCTTATGAAGTGATATTTTCTGTCAATGTGTCGGGATCTGCCATGATCTCTTGGTTCCTTGGCTAAGGCAACCGCACTATTGTTGTCACAGAAAATCTCCATAGGTTCCTTAATAGCTGGTACAACTCCAAGGTCTCCGATGAAGTTCTTTAGCCATATCGCCTCCTTTGCTGCTTTACTCGCTGCTATATACTCTGATTCACAAGTAGAATCAGCCACCGTCTCCTGCTTGGAACTCTTCCAAGAAATTGCCCCTCCATTTAAGGTAAAGATCCAGCCCGACTGAGAGCGGAAGTTATCCCTATCAGTCTGAAACCCAGCATCACTATACCCTCATACTCTCAAGTCATCACTCCCACCAAGAGTCAGGATCCAATCCTTAGTCCTCCACAGATACTTGAGAATGTTCTTTACCACGGTCCAATGAGCCTTGCCAGGGTTCCCCTGATACCTACTGACCATGCTCAAAGCAAATGCCACATCAGGGCGGGTACAAGTCATAGCATACATGATCGAGCCAACAGCGGAAGCATACGGTAATTGGCTCATATCAGCTATCTCTGCCTCTGTACTCGGACTCTGAGTCTTACTTATTTTGGCATTGCTTTGGATCGGTAAATCTCCTTTCTTGGAATTCTGCATGTTGAACCTTTTCAACACCTTATCCAAGTAGTTACTCTGACTAAGTCCAATTAGTCTTTTACCCCTTTCTCTTAATATCCTTATCCCTAGGATATAGGCAGCCTCCCCTAGGTCCTTCATAGCAAAGCACTTCCCAAGCCAGGACTTAACCTCCTGCAAGGTTGGGATGTCATTTCCTATAAGTAGTATGTCATCCACATACAGTACCAAGAAGCTAACTATACTCCCACTAGCTCTGACATACACGCAAGACTCATCTTCACTTCTCGAGAAACCAAACTCTTTGACCTTCTCATCAAAACAAAGATTCCAGCTACGAGATGCTTGTTTTAATCCATAAATGGATTTCTCAAGCTTGCATACTCTATTAGGGTATTCTGCACTGACAAAACCCTCTGGCTGATTCATGTACACATCCTCAGCCAACTTTCCATTAAGGAAAGCGGTTTTGACATCCATTTGCCATATTTCATAATCATGAAATGCTGCAATGGCTAGCATAACCCTAATAGACTTAATCTTTGCTACCGGCGAGAAGGTTTCATCATAATCAATACCCTGAGTCTGAGTAAAACCCTTCGCAACCAGTCGAGCCTTATAGGTATGCACTTTTCCTTCCATGTCGGTCTTCTTCTTGAAGATCCATTTGCACCCAACTATTTTACGGCCTGGTACATTGTCAACCAAGTTCCAAACTTGATTGTCATACATGGACTGTATCTTGCTGTCCATAGCCTCCTTCCATTTAGCAGACTCCGGGCCTGCCATGGCTTCCTTAACACTGCTAGGTTCATCCAAATTTACCAGTGTACTATCGCTGATAAACGTATCACCTTCTGTAGTAATATGAAAGCCATAATAAAACGAAGGTGTGTTCCTAACCCGTGTGGAACGCCTCAGAGGTATAGACATGTCAGCTTGCTCAACAGGAGTTTCCTCCTCAGGTTGACTGCTAGTGTCTGAGGTTCCTTCACCAATTTCTTCTTGAATTTCTTCAAGATCAATTTGCCTCCCACTGTCTCCTTGGCTTATAAATTCTCTCTCACGAAAGACCCCTCTTCTTGCTACAAAGACCACATTCTCACTGGGTCTGTAGAAGAGGTAACCGAAGGATTTCTGTGGGTAGCCGATGAAAATACACCTTTCACTTCGGGGTTCGAGCTTATCATGAGTCTCACGCCTCACGAAAGCCTCGCAGCCCCAAATCTTGATGTGGTTCAAATTGGGAACCTTCCCAGTCCACATCTCATGAGGTGTTTTGGTAACCTTCTTTGTAGGGACTAGATTAAGGATATGGGCGGCAGTCTCTAAGGCATACCCCCAAAAAGAGATTGGTAGTGAAACTCGACTCATCATAGAGCGAACCATGTCCAACAAGGTTCGATTACGCCTCTCGGCTACACCATTCAGCTGTGGTGTCCTGGGAGGAGTCAATTATGAGACAATCCCACACTCCTTAAGATAGTCAAGGAACTCGGTACTAAGATACTCACCACCTCGATCGGATCGAAGCATCTTAATGTTCCTGCCCAATTGATTTTCTACTTCCTGTTTGAATTCCTTAAACCTTTCAAAGGTTTGTGACTTATGTTTGATTAAGTAGACATACCCATATCTACTAAAATCATCAATAAAAGTCACATAATACCGATTAGCATCCCTTGTGGTGGTTTTGAAAGGCCCACATACATCAGTATGTATTAGGTCCAACAAACCCTCACCCCTTTCACAAGTTCCAGTGAAGGGTGATTTTGTCATCTTTCCAAGCAGACAAGATTCACAACTATCATCCGATTTAAGGTCGAATGACTCCAAGACTCCACTCTTTTGGAGTTAGCCTATGCGTTTCTTGTTTACATGTCCAAGACGACAATGCCACAATGATGCTTTATTTAGGCTAGTAGAAGAATCAATATACAACACATTATTTCCTAAGTTGTCTACAATCGACACAGTTTCATACACACCATCAGAAGGTAACGCTTTAAAATAAAACACATTTTTAAAGAAAGCATTAATACCACCACATTCATTATCAAACGAAAAGGTAAAACCTTGTTTGTACAAAGCATGAAAAGAAATAATATTTCTCGCCATTTCAGACGACTACACACATTTATTCAAATCTAATTTTAACCCATTATTAAGCAACAAAGTATAAACTCCAATCTTGGAAACAGGCGAAGCCTTCCTATTCCCCATGATCAAGTTTATCTTCCCGTGCTCCACATCCTCACTTCTTCTTAGGCCCTGCATGGGTGGGTTTCACTTTCCCATCCTTTAGATCCTGCAAGTACTTAGGGCAGTTTCGCTTCTAGTGTGCCTTTTCATGGCAATAGAAACATTCAGCATCCTTGGGAATGGCAGAAGGAGTGACAGAACCGCTCTTGGTCTTCGATGAGGAGCCTTCAAGAGACTTTCCCTTGGTACCCTTCGAAGGGTGCTTCCTCTTTTTCCCTTTGCCTTGCCCGATAGCCAAAACAGGGGTAGATGTTGGAGTAGGAGTAGTAGAGGTAACAACTGCCTTGCCCTTAAGACCGGTTTCCGCGGTCTTCAAGAGTCCTTGAAGCTTGCTAAGGGTAACTTCCTCCTTGTTCATATGATATGTCATATGAAAATGATCATAACAAGAAGGTAAGGAGTGCAAAATGATGTCAATTGCCAACTCCTCAGGGATGTTCACATTCAGCTTCAGCAAACGGTCCACATACCTTTGCATCTTTTGCATGTGAGCCGTGACGGAATCACCGTCCTTCATGCGGGTAGTTATTATGGAGGAGATTATTTCATACTGCTCCTGATGAGCACTTTGATGGTACCTTTCCATCAGGTCTTGGTGCATCTCAAAAGGGTAGTAATCTTCATATGACTTTTGGAGCTCGGCTGTCATCGTGGCCATCATGATACATGCCACCTTAGTAGCATCTCTCTCATGTGTCCTGAATTCAGCGATCTCCTCAGGAGTAGCAGTAGACTCATCAAGCTCTTTTAACTCCTTATCGAGGACATATTCCTTGTCCTCATAACGAGTAACCATCCTGATGTTCCTAATCCAATCCATGAAGTTGGAACCATCAAAGATGACCCTCCCACAAAGATTCATGAGAGAGAAAGAACCAGTTGGGTTAGAGCCTGAAGCATTAGTGTTGGAAGACATCTGAAGGAAGAAAGCAAGTTTAGATTAGATATATAGAATCCTTAATAAGACACCAAATGTAATATTAAGGCTAGGACCCAATCAAAATATATTATACTTAGAAGAGGGATGCCGTAGTCTAAGTAATAATATATTTGAAAGGTAGGTGAATGACGATTCACCAGTTTCCACCATGAAAAACAAAATGAATTATTAGGTTTTAATTGGATTTGAAATTCCTAGATTCTTTTGAGATTCATTGAACTTTTCAATGGCATGTTTCAATCTCGATTGTGCCCTTCAAGTTTTGTGACTGGGATGCCGAGGATCACAAAACAAGGTGTGAATAACCATGCTAATTCACTTGGTACCCTTAATATTATCACCTAATCAATGTGCCGGTTAACCACACATGCTCCATTGATCTATGACAAACATTAAGTCACCCTTCGTGATCCTTACTAGTCCAAGTTAGTGTGCCGGTTAACCACACACGCTCCACCAACGACTTGGTAAGGTACAAAGTGTGAATTCCATGGACTAGCACCATGTTCACATTTTTCCTAAAATAACTAAGATTGGGAATTAAAAAGGTTTAGTTACTTTATAATAATCATTATACTTTTAATGAGGATTTAAAGTCATTGTCCTACCCGTTCGGCTAACGACCCTCCACCAGTCAAGAAAGCGGTGGATGAGAGTGGACACCCATTAAGTCGCCATTTTATAGGCAACAACCTTATACCCACCTTATAGACCGGTTTCGTGAATGAGACCTACTAACGGTAGAACGACTTATTCTTATACATATATATAATAATTAACCATTAATGTTATAAATAGTATAAGGGTTGAATTTTAACTATTAAAACTCTAAGGGTTGGAAGTAAAGTTTATTAAAGTGTGTGAAACTTTACAAATTCCAAAACTTGAGGACAAGTTTTGTAACTATCCAAAACTTTTCATTTCATAACTTATGAATTAAAGGTTCATAAAAATGAAAACTCTTCACTTTCATGTAACTTATGTGTTTAAATGTGTGTGTTAAAGAAAGTGACCTTTGGATATCCATAACTTGAGGAAAAATTATGGACTCCATTAAAACACATAAATGATCAAGAATTAATTCTAAAGAATTCAGCAAATAATTCCTATCATCTTCTAAATTCATAAGAACATGAACATGATCATCAAAATTTCAAGAATTATATGAACACATAAAATCATGGAATTTTGATATATGCTATTGTAAATGGATTAGAACAACCATTGCACCAACTAAAACAAGTTTTAAAACACCAAAACAGTTTAGGGCAATGTTTCTAGTCCATTTCCAGCAGCAAAAGTCGAAAATCTGTACTCTGTCGCTCCTACTCGTCGAGTGCATGAACCTACTCAGCGAGTAGATTGAAGATACACATGGACTCGGCGAGTCCCCCCATGGACTCGGCGAGTTCATCAGTCAGACAGCAAGTTTTTCGACTTTTTCAACTATTTTGCATCAAGTATCAAACAAGCAAGCCTAGGCTCTGATACCACTGTTGGGTTTTGAGCAATCTAACACTTCCTAAGTGTGCATGCAACCCTAATAAACCTTGGATCTATGTTTGTCTAAATACATGCAAAATAATAATTTTCCAAGGTTTATAACCTATCTAACATGGCATGGGGAACATTTGAACATAAAAAGTTAGAAGAGATTACATACCTTTTTGATGAGTTTGGTTCTTGAGGAGTCTGAGGGCCAAGCACCAATAGTGTGAATGCCTCAAATGGAATCACAAAACACCACAAACTCTTGGAAAACTTTGAGAGAGTATACACACTTTGTATTTTTCGGCCACACACAAGCACACACACACACACACACTAGTTCACTAGTTTCATTTCATGCACCATAAGCATGCTTATATAGTGTACATGGTTAGGGTGAAACCCTAATAACCCATGACCTTTCCTTTTCCAAGGATCCATGGGTTAAAAGCTCCATGGATCATCCATGGACTTCCATCAAAGCCTAGCCCATTAACAAATGAGTGTTAGCCCACACCATATAAAACCAATAGCCCATAATCTAATTAGTCTTCCTTTTAATCTCTAAATTAATTCATAATTAATTTAAGACTAATACTAATTAAATAACATAACTTCATATTAATATATTATAACTTATAATATATTAATAAACATATGTGTATAACTCTCATAAAATTATCCATAAATAGTTTGGATGAGATGCAACCCAAATGGACCATGTCGGTCGGGTCAAGTATATACCAAATAAGTTATGGACTTAGACACCTTATCCAACAAGTATGTCATCAATGAAGACGATGATGAACTGATCCAAGTAAGGATGACACACCCTATTTATCAGATCCATGAATATTACGGGCATGTTAGTTAATCCGAATGGCATCACTTCAAACTCGTAGTGTCCATAACGAGTTCGGAAGGTTGTCTTGGGAACATCCTCCTCTAGCTCTTGTAGTAGGTGATATCCGGATCGTAGATCTATCTTCGAGAATTAGTTGGCTCCTTGAAGTTGATCAAATAAATCGTCTATACGGGGCAAGGGATAACGATTTTTAATGGTAAGCTTGTTGAGTTCCCTGTAGTCGATGCACGTACGAAATGATCCATCTTTCTTCTTGATGAACAAGACCGATGATCCCCATGGTGAGAAGCTTGGACTAATGAATCCCTTCTTGAGAAGTTCGTTAAGCTGACTGGAAAGTTCTTGCATCTCTGCCGGTGCCAGACGGTAAGGAGATTTGGCTACGGGAGTAGCCCTTGGCACTAAGTCGATTCTGAACTCGACTTGGCGTTGTTGTGGTAATTCTGGGAGTTCTTCCGGAAATATGTCAGGAAAGTCACGTACCTCTGGGATGTTCTGAATGTCTTTTACTTCTTGACTCATATCGACGATGTGTGCGAGGATTGCATGATATTCCTTTCGTAAGCACTTCTGGGCTTGGATGCACGAAATGATGCGAAGGCTCATACTAGATTTTTCTCCATAGATAACTAAGGTTTCGTTGTTAGGGAGGTTAAGACGAACTGCTTTTTCAAAGCACATGATGTCGGCGCGAAGAAGACTCAACCAATTCATGCTGATAATAACATCAAAACATTTAATTGGGACCGGCATGAGGTCTATCTTGATAGTATGACCATCTAAAGTTAGAGTACAACCTACGTATATGCAATTAGTACTTTCCTTTTTCCTGTTTAGCATTTCTACCGTGAATGATTTATCTATGGCACATGGTTTTTGTTTAAGTAGGTGTGCAAATTTATGACTTACGAAACTTTTTTATGCTCCACTGTCGAAAAGTATGCAAGCGTATGAGTTATCGAGGAGAAACATACCAGTAACTATCGTAGGATCAGCTACGGCTTCCTCGTGGCCTATGGCCATAACTCTTCCTACTCTGCCAGCCATCCCCGCTTTAGGGTAGTTCCTCTTGTAGTGGCTCACCTCGCCACAACTGTAGCAAGCCTGGCCCACACCGGCGTTAGGAACTTGAGCGGTTGGCCTTGCTGGAATTTTGCAGAAACGGGCTGTAAGCCCCTTTCTGTTACAGTTAGAAAACTGCATTTCCTTGTAAGGTCCTTGGTGATGGAAGTTGCATTTTTTGCCCCTCGGAAGATTTCTAGCATAAGTTTTTGCTGGTAAGGGGTTTGCAGGGACAACAAGGGTTACCGTGGCAACATTGATTGCCACAAGTTGTTGCTTCTTTGAGGATTCTTGCGAAGCCCCACTTTTCCTCTTGCTCCACACCTTTTTCTTCTTGTTGTTGCTGTCCTTTTGTGGCCCGGGTGTAAGGATTGTTGGGTTCTGGTGTTTCCTGTGATCTATGAGAGATTGTGCCAGCTCATTGGCGCTGTCAAAAGTAACAGGCGTGGATGCTAACACACTCGACTGGATCTGGGGGGACAGTCCCCAGATGTATCTCTCTATTCTTTTGCTCTCCAGAGCAACCATATCAGGGCATAGAATTGCCAGATCACATAATCTATTCGTATAGGTTGATATGTCGGAACCAACCATTTCTAGACCCCAGAGTTCCTGCTCGAGTGTTTGAATTTCACCTCGAGGATAGTAATCCCTCATCAGCATGGCTTTCAAGTTTTCCCAGCTGATAGCATTTTCCACCATAATAGTCAGAGAATTAACATAGCCATTCCACCAAGTTAGCGCTCTTTCAGAAAAGGTACAAGTAGCAAACCTGAACTTGTTGCCCTCCGGGCAGGCGCAGATTTCAAAGACCGCTTCTGTATTTTCAATCCATTGCCTTAAGACCATAACCCCACCAGTTCCATTGAAGTTTCGGGGTTTAGCATTTGTAAAGTCCTTGTAGGTGCATTTCCTAGGATGGCCATGGCTCTCGCCGTGGTTGGAAGGATGTGCACCTGTTCCCGATCCACTAGGGACAAGAGTATTGATGGCTGACACGACAACTGCTATGGCTACTGTGAAGGCTGCCTGGAACATAGTAGCATCGAAAGGAGGAGGTGGTTGAGGTGGTGGAGGAGGTGGTGTTATTGGTGTTTCGTTATTAGGGTTACGCCTTGGATTTCTGCGAGGCGACATCTTTTAACTATACGTTTAAAAAGATGACAACATGGATAAGAATAAATGAATAATGAGAGTGACTCATGGACTAACTCTCTATAGTCCAACAACACAATGAATAGTATGCTTGAATGAAGATGATAACATTTGGATAATAATTTCCATATGATTAGATATCTGTCAATAAAACCGGAATTATAGATGTAACAAGTTTGGGAAAAATGGCCTAGAACTAGGCCTTACATCAACCAAGACAAGAAAATTTTGACAGACCTATGACTAGATCAAGACCTAATGGGTCTAAGATTTACAAGGATAGGAAATTAAACCAAAGTTTTTACATAAACTAGGTTATATCCAAAAGATGAGTCGATGAGATTCTTTCGGCGACGAGAACTGCTAGCATGAGTTCTTGATCCCGAAAGTAGGCGTTCTATGTCCCTCATACGCCTGTCAGCTCTCACCTACTGAGCTCGAAGTTCCCTAACTTCAGCTTGGGTTTCAGCAAGCTCTCTCTGCAGAGCTGCATTGCGGACCGGAGTCCTTTCATGAGCAGACTCTAGTTGGCGAATGTGGACTTTGTTAACGCCAGAGTTGCCGTCAATCTCCACGAATCGATTAATGGTTGATTGACCCAGTATTGTGTTCCGAGAAATCCTACAAACCATGATGGGTAGGACCCTGTTAGCAGAACCTCCCCCAGTGAGGTTGTAGAAGCTTCTGTCTCCATTGTAGGGGATAGGTTAACCCTGTTCCTGACTCCACCTATTCAAGTTTTGTGGCCCACAGAGGTGTGAGTCCTTGAAATGCGGGACGGGGGTTCAGGTTTGGGTTTTGGGCAGTTGGAGGTAGGTTGTTGACTTCAGGCTCCGAGTCAGAACTATCAAAAAATCGTTCAACATGGTGATCATCCAAAGGGATTGGGTGATCATCTTCTAGTTCTTCCTCTATCCATCCAGAGTTGCCTTGGTTTGGGAAGTACGGGTCGCCGTGAGGATAGAATCAAGCCATGTTATCTACGCGAGAAAAGGGATATAAGAAATAACTAAATAGACGAACTAACTAAGATAATTATAAGATGATCTTTATCAGTTGCTTCAGTACTTGTTTAGTGCATACCAGTTATATGTAGTTAGGATAGGATAGACCTTCGAATAAATGACCCTAACCCTAAGCCCCCAACCCAACGAGGACAGGACATAAGGCAAATATTTCACACATTCTAAGTCTATGGCATCCTAGTATATATAACTTTAGTGTACCCACTAAACGACTATTGACATACTAATAAAAATCTATTTAGTTCTCAGATAAGTAATTACAGTTAGACCAAATACCCCTATGGTATTTCTGTGTGGTTGTGTTAGTAAGTTTTTAGACTTGTTGCCACATCACAACCATTCTTGGGCATATGCTAATCACTCCTCGGACCAGCATAGTTGATCAGACTATGCCATTCCCAAGACTGAACATACATCCCCAAGCTTACTTGTGATATTCAGTAATTGTAATACTTTTGTTCTTGTCATTGTGACACTGATTTTAGTATGAATGCAGGCATGTATACTTACTTAAATATTTTATTATTTAAAAGTGTAAACTCTTAGTCAGAGTGTTTTAATCCCAATGTATTTATAGTTAATATATATTTTATGGGTTGATATACTTAATTCACTATAAACAAAGCTCTGATACCAATCTGTCACACCCCAAAACCAAGAACGGCGGAAACGTTCAGGGGTGTAGGACGTCATGTGAAGTATCATAACAGTGTAAAGTAGTAAACAAGCAACAACATCATCCATTGCATTAAAAGTAAAGTTTTAATACATGTGTGTTCTTTCATTGTAATAAGACACCAAAATTTGTAATCAAAATAAAAGACGAGACTTGTCTGTGCTCCGTCTTCTCAAAACCTGGTCATCGTACCTGTCTACTGGTGACCTGAGAAGACAAGTTATTTTGAAAGCGAGTAGATCAACATAAAGCTGGTGAATTCATAAGTATTTAAGTGTCATTACTCTGTTTTGGAAAGCCGTTATGAATTCCATGTAAATCTTTGAATGAAACATTTGATATAAGTGTGAAAACCCTAGAAAATCCCATATTTCCTACTAGTATAAAAATAGTCTTCTACCAAGACCCGAATGTTTTACTGTAAAAAAGATGGTTTTTCCCCTGAATGAGTACTATTATACAATATATAGACTACCTCATGGTTTATGTGAACGTGTCACAAAATAAAAGTAATAGGGAAATATAAACGTTTAAGTATTATCCTTTGGTACTAGGATAAACACGACATAGAAAATGCCGAATAGTATTAAACGTAGACATCTGTGGATGTACATTTACGTCTGTTGCTAACAGCCGGGTTTAGGAATAGTTAGTCCCTTAAGTATACCTTTAATGGTAATAACCGTAGACATCCGTAGATGTGCATTTACCTCTGTAGCTAATAACTGTTTTAGGAATGGTTATTCCCATAAAGTATCATTTTGATAACAAAGTATATCAGTCAAAACCATTGTATTTATCACATTTTGAAGTATGTGAAATCAGTTGGATGAAAACACAGTTATAAATCACATGCGATTGATTCTATAACATGCTGTTTTCTACTTGTATTCCCCCCCCCCCCCATTAAAGCATTTAAAATCATTTAAAACATTGATTAAGGGGTATGAACTCACCTGTAGTTGGTGGTTTGGATGAACGGAAGATGTAGGATGCTAAGTGTCAAGTGAGGACTTGTACACACACAATGATCCTAGTTAACATATAATCAAACATATATGTATCTAATTAGTCATTTAACAACTAATTAACCAAGTTAAAACACCCTAAGACATGAAAACACTTTGATTCAACTGTTATAGGTACCAAAGGGTTGCATCTAAAGGTTGTATGGCATGACATTGGAGTTTATGGCCCAAAGACCACTCCGTATGAAGTTTACGGCCTAAGGTCATTACCCCTACGAGTTTACAGCCGTAAACTCATGGTACTAAGTGCCATTTGGTGATTTAAGGTCTTACAAGTCAAGATTGAACATCCAATGATCAAGTCCAAGCCTTTGGATAGCATTAAGGGCACAATAACACTACCTAGTAGAGTTTACAGCCTAAGGACCCTTTCCTTAGGTGTTTACGGCCGTAAACTCTTATGGGGAGCTATATTGATTGTTGTTTAAGGTCTTAAACACTTCTAGGAAGGATCAAGGTTGGCATCCAAGGCATACGAAGGAACTAAGGTCCAATTTACCACCTTGAAAGGGGTTTACGGCCCAAGATCATCCTTGGCCATAAACTCCTTTGTTCTATGGTTTCTTGATGAATTTCAAGTGTTATTAAGATCATACTAAGCATACAAGAAGCTAGGGCAAGTGTACTTACAAGATAGGAGCTCGATTGGGTGTTTAAGGTCCAAGAACACTAGTGTGTGTTCTCGGTGTTTTGAAAATCTAATGAAAATCAACAATTGAATGGATGAAATGATGTATAATGACTAGGAGATAGGTTATAACAACAAATCAAGTCAAGTAATACTTACATTTTCGGACGATCGGGTGAAGAACGGTATGCTACTTGAGAGAGAATGGCTTTGGTTCTTGAGTTTGGAAGTTAGGAAATGAAAGAATGGAGAGTAAACTCATGCTTAAGGCATGAGTTTGCGGCCCTAAGAGAGTTCATGGCCCAAACTCTCTTTTTTTGGCCGTGAGCACCAATTCAAGGTGTTGATTGTTCCATTACATTCCCGATTAACTAGAAATCACTTCCTTTTATCCGTCCGATTCGTGAATAATTAATTAAAATACTTAAACGGACTTTAAACCGGTTAAAAATTAGCAGAAAAGTATTTAACTTTTAATTGAAGTGTTGGATTCTAGAGTTCGTACGAATGAAAATTTCGGGTTGTCACAATTTGTGAGTTTGATTCTGGTGGGTCATGTATTTCTACACCATCTTCATCATTGAGAACATAGTCCTCATCAATAAAGTCATAATTACCCCAAAAAATCTCTTCTTCCTCCTTCAACATTTTTGTCACTTGATTCCAGTTCCAACCTTTATATTCCTCGAAGACCAGATCTTTGTTTATGACAACCTTCATTGTTTCCGGGTTTATGAGACGATAAGCCTTTGATTCTTTACTGACACCTATTAAAATACACACAAAACTTTTGTTATCTAGCTTAGTTCTCTTCTCCTTAGGGATGTGCACATGAGCTAAACACCCCCAAACTCTGAAGTGTTCAACTATTGGTTTCAGTCCACTCCACGCTTCCTGTGGGGTAACATTTGAAAGAGCTTTTGTTTGGTCCTGTTCAACGCATAAAGGCTCCAACTAACTGCTTCAGCCCAGAACACCTTAGGCATGTTTTTAGCATACAGTAAAGTGACCACCATATCAATCACTGTTTTGTTCTTTCTTTATGCAACCCCATTTTGTTGGGAAGTAAAACATGTGGTTAGTTGTCGTTTGATTCCATGGAGTTTACAAAATTTGCTGAATTCAGTTGATAAATATTTTCCCCCTCTATCGGTTCTAAGAGCCTTGACCTTCTTCCATGTTTTTGTCTCTACTTTAGCCTTGAATTCCTTAAAACTTTCAAAGGCTTGAGCCTTTTCTACCAATAAATAAACCCAACCCTTGCAGATGAAATCATCAATGAAACTTAAGAAGTATCTCTTGCTTGTGTGAGATATGGGTGTTATTGTTCCACATATATCGGAATGTATTAGTTCCAATATCTCACTTGCACGCCATGAGCTTGACCTTGGAATAGCCTCTTTGTTTTGTTTGCCAGTCATGCAATCCCCACATATAGTAGTATCTATAGTGAAGTTGGGTAAGTCACGTACCATTCCCTTTTGTTGCATGGTTTTCATGCTTGTTTTGCTGATGTTGTAACATACACGTTCAGTTATTGTGTTTTGTTAATTTTAAAATGAATATTATTAAATAATATATGGTTTTGAGCAATGAGTTCTAACAAGATAGTTTTATGAGAATTGAAGTAAAACTATGTTTAGAATCACTCAGAATCCGAGTTATAATGAATAAGTTATGACTTATTGAAGTTTTGCGACAGAACCGACACGATGCCATAAGACGTAAAAAGTGAGCTTACGGTAAGCTACTTTTTAGCTTTAGTGATCTAAATGAAAGTCGTAGTATTCGTTAAACCGAAAATTTTCATAAAAAGACGTCCAAATCTGACTTCGTATGAGAAGTTATGATTTTCAAAGTTTCAGTATAATAGTATATAGCTAAAAACTCAAAATAAAGATCGAGAGATTTTTAGCCGACAGAACCTAAACAAGAATCAAAGATCTCGTCAATAGTAATACAATGGTAAAAAGACAGACGAAAACGGACTTTGGATGAAGAAGTTATGAATTTTTAACGGACTTTTCCTGTCCCGGCCCGTTAAAAGTATAATATTAAAAATGAATTCAAAATTAGACGACGGAGTCTAAACGAAAGTTGTAGAGCATAATTTAACCTACGCGTGGATATAAAGAACATCAAAAATGGAGTTCGTATGCGAAAGTTAGGGAATTTTGAAGTTTATGGCACAAATTATGAGGTTGGCCGGAGAAGTACACCCGGCGTTCTACGAAGACACGTATTAGCCACCAAGCGCCTTCGCATGATGACGCATGTCCTAACTCAGCCACGTCTGAGGCCCAGGTTCTGATCAGAAGACATGAATGGTACGCCCAACATATCGAAGTTACGCTCAGTGTAGAACACCTCCACGCAGTATGCCCAGCGTACCGGAGATTTATGCCCAGCGTAATGCAAACTCTCAGTCCCCTATCAATAGCAATTGAAGGCAGCCGATTTTTGTTTACAATTTTCACTTCTCTTACCCTATTCTTTCCCTTAAGTTGCAATAAATACCCCTAACCCTAAAATACTATCCTAGAATCATAAGGAAGTCCCGAAGAGCCTGAGAAAATGATATTTTCAACTTGAAACTCTGCCCGCGCAAGGCCAGATTTTCAATTAAAATCCCCGGTTTTGTCAAAGAAAGTCATTTTTAGAGGCGAAGTAGTGCCCAAATTACCATTTTATCAATCGATTATTTCGCGGTGAGTTCAATATATAGGAACAATTATATGTTATGTGTTATATGTGCTATGTGCTTTTCCATGTTATTTTCCCATGCTATTATAGTAGCAAAGCTATACCTTTGACCATGTGATCAGTGAAAGGACTAGTATCAGAGTGGTATTGGTATGTAGCCTTTGGCCGTGTAGAGCATGTCTCGTGAGAGAGTAACTTCTACCACTATGGCATTGGCAGAAGGTTAGATAGGGCTAAAAGCCTGCAAAATCTACCAAAATGTTAATCAGAAATTGTATGTCTTTTGTGTCATTTGGGCCGAATTTTTATTGATGTATATCAAGTATTGAAATTGTTATGTCTCATTGATTGTATATCTTTGAATCAAATCATTGATTGATATGGAAAGCTTGTCACATGATTCACATATGCCTTTGTTGTTCCTTTTTCCTCTTTGCTTCTGCCACATTGATGTACATATATGGCATAACATTATATTGTATCTATTATTGAACTCACTAAGCGTCACTGCTTACCATCTTAGTGTTTGATTATTGCAGGTGATAAGCATCTAGTATAGTTATGTACTATTAGAAGATGTAGAATAGATAACATTATAGCTTTTTGTATTTAGTGTATAAATTCCTAGGAAATTATGAAATATATATATATATATATATATATATATATATATATATATATATATATATATATATATATATATATTGTAACGACCCAAAAATACGACCCAAAAATTTCGTTTTTAATACCATCAAAACTATAATCAGAGTATCATATAGATAAACCATGCGTGATATGTCCCCAAAAGATAATAAAGTACTGTGCGGAAAATGTAACATGCTATGTCCAAAACAACAACTAAATCAAATCCAACTAAAGCTGAAACGGTGGTGTGTGCGATGCCGTCATCCAGAGCTCTTCCCTTTGCTTGCGGAAGTACCTGAAACCAAAACTGAAACTGTAAGCACGAAGCTTAGTGAGCTCCCCCAACTTACCACATACCATACAACAACATATAAACACATATTGGGCCTTGCCCACTGCATCGGGTCGGGACCCGGAAAACTGCATCGGACCGAAGTCCGGAACTGACTGGGACCTTGTCCCCTGCATCGGACCGCAGTCCGGAACTAACTGCATCGGACTGAAGTCCGGAACTGACTGCATCGGACCGAAGTCCGGAACTAACTGGGACCGTGTCCCCTGCATCGGACCGAGGTCCGGGACTGACTGCGCATAGCATAGCATATCATAACAATTTATACTGCATACTGCATCGGGCCGTGGCCCGGAACATAAACACATACACATAGCACATAAGACATGTCTGTACCACGAAGGCATCAAACATACTAACTACTACATCGGACCGAAGTCCGGAAACTACTATTAACTGGACGGGTCGGCATTGTGGCCTTAGACCCGCCCCTACGGGAAGGAAACTCACCTCGTAAGCTAGCGGATGAGAGTGCGGCTCGGAAAGCTAACGGCTGCTGCTCCTGAATCTCCTCGGCTACAAATCCATAAACACACTCAATCAATCACTAGCACTACACTCAGGGTAAAATGACTCTTTTACCCTTGGTCAAAGTTGACTTACTCAGGGCTGACTCGCCGAGTCGGGATACCCGACTCGCCGAGTCCTAGACTCTCCGTTCAACTCTTACCAGCTGTTACTCGTCGAGTGTGGCATCGACTCGACGAGTATCCTCTGGATCCAAAAACTCAGATGATCTTCATCCGACTCGCCGAGTCAGATGAACAGACTCGACGAGTTGTTCTTAATCCTCAAGGAGATTGCCTTGGACTCGCCGAGTTGCATGAACAAACTCGCCGAGTCCCTCCATTACTGAGTCTACTCTTAACTCGCTGAGCCCACTCCCTAACTCACCTCGGACACTCGACACTGAAGAAACTGAAGAACTCGGGACTCGCGACATGACTCGTCGAGTCGTTCCTCCGACTCGCCGAGTCGCCGCCATGCAACATATTTTTACTCGATTTTTCTTGGATCCAACACATGCAAATGATAGATCTAGGTCCATTAAGCTGTTTTACCACGTAAAGTTTCCAACTTTACGTGCACAACCACATGAATGAGGGAAATAAGACTAAAATATGCACAATAAGGGTAGATCCATGGCTAATAAGCAATGTAACTCCAAAAAGACGGTGGATCTGGACTCTTCAACACCCCAACACTCAGATCCAAAGGTATTTCGGCTCAATAACACAATCAAGCAAGCATAAAGCTTGGAACAAGCATCAAATAGCCCTTAAAAGAGCTCTAATGGAAGTTTAAGCATGAAACCAGAAGAGAACTCCGAAAATACCTCAATAAGTTCACACTTGATCTTGGATCTTGGCACTAGAACTCGTTTCCTTGCTTCCTTCTTCTTCTCCTTCTTCACCCCTTCACAAAATGGAATAAGATCACTTATAAGCTCACAAGAGGAAGGTTTAGGGTTTCTCACAGTGCTCTCAGGAGGAAAGTGACGAGATGGAGGCTATAATGGGGTTTAAATAGTGAGCAAACCCGGGGAGTTAGGGTTTCACCCAGACGGACGGACTCGCCGAGTCCAGGATATGGACTCGCCGAGTCGCCGGCTCCCGCGTGCACAAGATGCGCGTCCTGACTCGGCGAGTCAGGCTAGAACTCGCCGAGTCCCTCTTGAAAACTTAGCCCAAATCAAATTAATTAACATACCGGAAATGGGTCGTTACAATTCTCCCCCACTTGTTTCAGACTTCGTCCTCGAAGTCTGCTACGGCTGGATCTGCGAATAACTCCGGGTAGTGCGTTCTCATTTCTTCTTCAGCCTCCCATGTCCACTCAGACCCCTTCCGATGCTGCCACTGCACCTTTACCAGCTGAATTACCTTGTTCCTCAAGGTCTTGGTCTTCCGTTCCAAAATTGCTATCGGCTTCTCGATATAATTCAAGCCGCTATCGACCTGGATATCCTCCAAGGGAACGACCGCTGTCTCGTCCACTAGACACTTCCTCAACTGCGACACGTGGAAAGTGTTGTGTATCAAACTGAGCTCCTCAGGAAGATCTAACCGGTAAGCAACCCGACCCACCCGGGCCAAAACCCTGAAAGGACCAATAAATCTGGGGCCCAATTTGCCCCTCTTCCGGAACCTGATGACACCTTTCCAAGGTGAGACTTTCAGAAGAACCATGTCTCCTACCTGGAACTCCAAGTCTGAACGCCTCTTGTCGGCGTAGCTCTTCTGCCGACTCTGCGCAGTCTGCAGTCTACTACGGACCTGCTGGATCAGTTCCGTCGTCTTGAGCACCACTTCAGTGCTCCCCATAACCCGCTGACCGACCTCGCCCCAACAAATCGGGGTCCTGCACTTCCTGCCATATAACATCTCAAAAGGAGGTCGATCAATGCTCGCATGATAGCTGTTGTTATACGAGAATTCCGCTAAGGGAAGATACGTATCCCAACAGCCCCCAAAATCCAGGACGCATGCCCTAAGCATGTCCTCGAGAGTCTGAATCGTCCTCTCGCTCTGCCCGTCAGTCTGAGGATGAAAAGCGGTGCTGAAATGGAGACGAGTACCCATCTCGTCGTGAAACCGCTTTCAGAATCTGGACGTGAAGCGAACATCTCGGTCCGACACTACCGATACCGGCACTCCATGACGTGCCACAATCTCTAGCACATAGATATCGGCTAACCTTTCCGCCGATATACTCTCCTGGATCGGGATAAAATGGGCACTCTTCGTCAACCGATCCACCACTACCCATATCGAATCTACTCCACGTGCGGTCCTGGGAAGTTTGGTGATAAAATCCATGGTGATGTCCTCCCATTTCCACACGGGGATATCCAACGGCTGCATCTTGCCGTGAGGTCTCTGGTGCTCCGCCTTGACCTTCCGGCAGGTCAGGCACCTCTCAACGTACCAAGCGACGTCCCGCTTCATGCAGGGCCACCAATAATCAGGTCGAAGATCTCGATACATCTTCGTCGCCCCTGGATGGATAGAAAATCGAGACTTATGAGCCTCGTCCATCAATACCTGCCGTACCCCACCCCAGTACGGTACCCACACCCTACCATGAAGCGTCATCAAACCCCGACTGTCGTAGTCGAACGAAGCTACTCGACCCACTATCCTCTCGCACTTCTGCCTCTCCTCCTTGAGACCCTCCATCTGAGCCTCCTTGATCCGCTCCAACAAAGGAGTGATTACCGTCATCCTCATGCACAAATCCCTGATAGGGGCCGCCGACACCTTGCGGCTCAGGGCATCGGCCACCACGTGGCCTCGCTGCATCAACACTGCTCCCATACCTGTGATCGAAGCATCACAATAGACCACGAAATCCTCAACACCCTCTGGCAAGGTAAGGATCGGAGCCTCGCACAATCTCTGCCTGAGAGTCTCGAACGCCGCCTGCTGCTCAGGCCCCCAACGAAAAACTACCGACTTCTTGGTTAGTCGGGTGAGCGGCACTGCTATCTTGGAGAAATCCTGAATAAACCTCCGATAATACCCTGCCAATCCTAGGAAGCTCCGAATCTCAGATGGAGACCTCGGGACCTCCCACTGCATCATGGCCTCAATCTTGGCCGGGTCAACCAAAATACCCTTCTGATTAACGAGATGCCCAAGAAACTGCACCTCGCGTAACCAGAACTCGCACTTGGAGAACTTAGCGAACAGTCTCTCCCTCCTCAAAGTCTCCAACACCTCCCGCAGGTGCTCCTCGTGCTGTCCCTGCGTCTTGGAATACACCAAGATGTCATCGATGAACACTATCACTGACCGATCCAGCATCGGTCTACACACGCGGTTCATGAGATCCATGAACGCGGCTGGGGCATTGGTGAGCCCAAATGGCATCACCACAAACTCATAATGACCATACCGGGTCCTGAAAGCAGTCTTCTGTACATCCTCATCCCTGACCCTCATCTGGTGGTAACCGGAGCGTAGGTCGATCTTGGAGAACCAAGACGCTCCCTGGAGCTGATCAAACAAGTCGTCTATCCTCGGAAGTGGGTAACGGTTCTTCACCGTTACCTTGTTCAACTCTCGGTAATCAATACACATCCGATGCGACCCGTCTTTCTTCCTCACAAATAAGATCGGCGCTCCCCAAGGCGAACTGCTCGGTCGAATGAAACCCTTGTCTAACAGCTCCTGAAGCTGTGTAGACAACTCCTGCATCTCAGGGGGAGCAAGTCGATATGGTGCTTTGGCTATCGGAGCCGCACCAGGAACCAGATCGATCCTGAACTCAACCTGCCTCTCAGGAGGTATCCCCGGCAAATCCTCGGGAAACACATCCGGGTAATCTCGAACAATAGGAACATCATCGATCGTCGTCTTGCCCTTATCCCGGGCATCCAAGACGTAGGCTACATAACCGGCGCAGCCCTGCTGAACGTAGCGCCTCGCCCTAGCGGCAGAGCAGAAGGTCAATCCTCGTTGGGGCCTCTCGCCCTGAACCACTATCTCTCCCCCACTGGGAGTACGAACCCTCACTAGCTGAAGCTCACAATCAATCACCGCCCCATTGGGGCTTAGCCAATCCATTCCCACAATAACTTTATTCCCGCGCAGGGGAATCGGAACCAAATCCACTGAAAACTGCTCCTCAAATATCTGAAGGGAACACCCTCTATATACTTTGTCGACCCTCACGGTCCTATCATCTGCTATCTCAACCTCTAACGGACAATCCAGTTCCCCCGGAGCTCTGCTAAATCTCTTGCTAAGCGCAAGCGATACAAATGATCGGGTGGCCCCCGAGTCAAACAATACCAAAGCAGGGATGCCGTTCACCGAGAACGACCCTAAATAAAACGTACCATTAAATAATATTCAAACGATATATTAATAATTAAGAGATGAAAGAAATATACATACCCGTCACCACATCAGGAGTCGCTCGCGCCTCCTCTGCTGTCATCTGAAATGCCCTGCTCTTCGCCACCGGCGCATCAGCTCGGCCCTGACGGCCATCTGTGATCCTCAAAGTAGCAGGGGCGGGTGCATGCACCTTCCCTGCTGCAGCTAAACTGGGACACTGGGACCTTTTGTGTCCCCTCTGATTGCACTGAAAGCAAATCAGATCCGATGCTGTAACCGTAGTGGCAGGGGCCGTACAATCCCTACTCATATGCCCGGTCCGACCGCACTTGTAGCAGCCGGAACTCCCTGCCTTGCACGCCCCCTCGTGCAACCTCCCACACTTGCCACATCGACCGTGGCTCTGCTGACCCCTGGACCTGTGATCTGAAACCTTGGGCTTTTTGCCCACACTGCCTGCACCCGAAACCGCCTCCGGCTTCCTCTTCCTCTCCATCTCGAGATCAATCTCCCTCTCTCTGGCTCTAGCAATCATGTCGTCCAGTGTTTTGCAACTGGACCGGCTCACAAACATACGAATGTCGCTCCGCAACATCTCGTGATAATGGGCCTTCTTCATCTCCTCGTCTGCTGCATACTGAGGAACAAGAAGGGCCCGCTCCCTGAACTTGGCGGTGATCTCCGCCACTGTCTCGGTAGTCTGGGTAAGATCCTGGAACTCCCTGGCTAACTGTTGCACCTCAATGACCGGTGCGAACTCCGCTCTGAACCTGGTAGAGAAATCAGCCCAGGTCATGGCATCCAATGCCGCATCATCCCCAATGGTATGTCCTACCTCCTCCCACCAGTCACGTGCCCTGTCCTTCAGAAGACAGGACGCCAATCTGACCTTGTCCCCCTCGGGACATCTGCTAGTGCGGAATGCGTTGGCCACATCCGCCAACCACCTGGTACTCGCTATGGGGTCCCGTGCCCCGTGATAGTCAGGAGCCCCGCATGCCCTGAACTCCCTGAAAGTGAGTGTGCGCGACCCCATCACGGCCGCCATCTCAGTACGGAAGGTACTCAGTCTCTCATCCATCATCTCCAAAATGCCCTCCTTGATCGAACCAAAGATCACAGGAGTCTGCTCAAGTATGATGCGAGTAATCTCAGAAGAAAGGAACTCTCTGGTCTGCTCATCGATCTGTCCGACCTCCGGGTCGGATCCCGTTCCTGATCCTCCTCCGGCATCTGAACTGCCGGCTGCTGGCCTCGGACGCAAAACTACCATTCTGAAACATATCATAACAACATCAGAACATGGAAATATTTCCAGGAATCATGATACGACTACTAGCTTCCTGGTCTAATCTTGGCCTTCCTTGATTCGAATACGGATCCTCTGCTTCCAGTAGTATGGGCCCCTACTACCTTCCACATCTATCCATACTTTCCTCAAGAACTGCCTCGACTTCCCCAAGTCACTTCTACTGCTGCTATTCCCTGCTACTCTCTCCCTAGGCTTGCCCTAGAGAAAACTCGAGCTCAATACGACTGGTCCTCAGCTGCTGTAGGTCTCCTTGCACTGCCAGTTAGCCATCACCTGAACACCATCACATGTGATGAGGATCGGATAATCCTTCAAGTAAAAGATCCGTCCCTACAACGGTTGGACTCAAACAAGAGCTGCGCAGTAGGGCCAGTTCCAGCACTCTGGGATTATTCAAACCTAATTACATGTGGTGTGACGTGTCCACCTAATGGCTAACTCCCATTACTCGGAATCCCACTAAGCACAAAGCAAGCAGCATTCGGACAAGGGAAACAGACTCACGCAAGCTATTCTTATAACAAGAAACTGCACTAGCATAGGATGCTAAGCTCATACGATCAGGCGTAACCTAAACAGGCTATCCTACTGCTGTCTACTCAATTCTAGCATGCAATATTCATAGAGCTGTAGCACATAAGCAGGCACATAAGGCGTTCTCCTACACCCTTAGTCCCATTCTAGCATGCTGTTCTACTAAACTGAAATTGAACAGATAACTTGTATGGGTAATTTGGGAGTACTTACTTGAGCTCGGTTGACCGCATGCACACACCTTTTTCTTAAAACAATTCTTTTCCTTTTAAGTGTTTTCAAAATTCTTTTGTAAAAACATTTTATTAAAAATCTTTTATTTCCCTTTAGTTTGAGTTCAGATACACCCGAGAGTGTATCCGAATCCCTCAAACCAGGGCTCTGATACCAACTTGTAACGACCCAAAAATACGACCCAAAAATTTCGTTTTTAATACCATCAAAACTATAATCAGAGTATCATATAGATAAACCATGCGTGATATGTCCCCAAAAGATAATAAAGTACTGTGCGGAAAATGTAACATGCTATGTCCAAAACAACAACTAAATCAAATCCAACTAAAGCTGAAACGGTGGTGTGTGCGATGCCGTCATCCAGAGCTCTTCCCTTTGCTTGCGGAAGTACCTGAAACCAAAACTGAAACTGTAAGCACGAAGCTTAGTGAGCTCCCCCAACTTACCACATACCATACAACAACATATAAACACATATTGGGCCTTGCCCACTGCATCGGGTCGGGACCCGGAAAACTGCATCGGACCGAAGTCCGGAACTGACTGGGACCTTGTCCCCTGCATCGGACCGCAGTCCGGAACTAACTGCATCGGACCGAAGTCCGGAACTGACTGCATCGGACCGAAGTCCGGAACTAACTGGGACTGTGTCCCCTGCATCGGACCGAGGTCCGGGACTGACTGCGCATAGCATAGCATATCATAACAATTTATACTGCATACTGCATCGGGCCGTGGCCCGGAACATAAACACATACACATAGCACATAAGACATGTCTGTACCACGAAGGCATCAAACATACTAACTACTACATCGGACCGAAGTCCGGAAACTACTATTAACTGGACGGGTCGGCATTGTGGCCTTAGACCCGCCCCTACGGGAAGGAAACTCACCTCGTAAGCTAGCGGATGAGAGTGCGGCTCGGAAAGCTAACGGCTGCTGCTCCTGAATCTCCTCGGCTACAAATCCATAAACACACTCAATCAATCACTAGCACTACACTCAGGGTAAAATGACTCTTTTACCCTTGGTCAAAGTTGACTTACTCAGGGCTGACTCGCCGAGTCGGGATACCCGACTCGCCGAGTCCTAGACTCTCCGTTCAACTCTTACCAGCTGTTACTCGTCGAGTGTGGCATCGACTCGACGAGTATCCTCTGGATCCAAAAACTCAGATGATCTTCATCCGACTCGCCGAGTCAGATGAACAGACTCGACGAGTTGTTCTTAATCCTCAAGGAGATTGCCTTGGACTCGCCGAGTTGCATGAACAAACTCGCCGAGTCCCTCCATTACTGAGTCTACTCTTAACTCGCTGAGCCCACTCCCTAACTCACCTCGGACACTCGACACTGAAGAAACTGAAGAACTCGGGACTCGCGACATGACTCGTCGAGTCGTTCCTCCGACTCGCCGAGTCGCCGCCATGCAACATATTTTTACTCGATTTTTCTTGGATCCAACACATGCAAATGATAGATCTAGGTCCATTAAGCTGTTTTACCACGTAAAGTTTCCAACTTTACGTGCACAACCACATGAATGAGGGAAATAAGACTAAAATATGCACAATAAGGGTAGATCCATGGCTAATAAGCAATGTAACTCCAAAAAGACGGTGGATCTGGACTCTTCAACACCCCAACACTCAGATCCAAAGGTATTTCGGCTCAATAACACAATCAAGCAAGCATAAAGCTTGGAACAAGCATCAAATAGCCCTTAAAAGAGCTCTAATGGAAGTTTAAGCATGAAACCAGAAGAGAACTCCGAAAATACCTCAATAAGTTCACACTTGATCTTGGATCTTGGCACTAGAACTCGTTTCCTTGCTTCCTTCTTCTTCTCCTTCTTCACCCCTTCACAAAATGGAATAAGATCACTTATAAGCTCACAAGAGGAAGGTTTAGGGTTTCTCACAATGCTCTCAGGAGGAAAGTGACGAGATGGAGGCTATAATGGGGTTTAAATAGTGAGCAAACCCGGGGAGTTAGGGTTTCACCCAGACGGACGGACTCGCCGAGTCCAGGATATGGACTCGCCGAGTCGCCGGCTCCCGCGTGCACAAGATGCGCGTCCTGACTCGGCGAGTCAGGCTAGAACTCGCCGAGTCCCTCTTGGAAACTTAGCCCAAATCAAATTAATTAACATACCGAAAACGGGTCGTTACATATATATATATATATATATATATATATATATATATATATATATATATAGGGTTAGGTTCATGTGAGACGGCCTAATTTTGTGAGACCGTGAGACACATTTTTTAATTTTTTTTAGTTAATTCAAGTTCCGAAAATAATATTTAAAAAAAGAATTTTTTGATTTTTCCATTTATTTTGCATTTTAAAATTATTTTTAGAATATGTACAGTGTAATATTCTATTTAGAATATTTCACGTATTTTTTCAAAAAATTTATTTATTTTTTATTTTTTTTAGTTAATTCAAGTTCCGAAAATAATATTTAAAAAAATAATTTTTAGATTTTTCCATTTATTTTGCATTTTAAAAATATTTTTTAGAATATGTCAGTGTAATATTCTATTTAAAATATTTCACGTATTTTAAAAAAAAACGGGATTTTATTTATTTTTATTTATTTATTTATTTATTTATTTTTTAGTTAATTCAAGTTCCGAAAATAATATTTAAAAAAAAGAATTTTTGGATTTTTCCATTTATTTTGTATTTTAAAATTATTTTTAGATTTGGTCTCACGGTCTCACAATGTTAGAATGGTCTCAAATGAACCTGGACCTATATATATATATATATATATATATATATATATATATATATATATATATATATATATATATATATATAACTTTGTAAAAACCTCGTTAGTCGGTTTGTATCCAGTCTTTTGTAATAAGACCATATATGTAAAATATGTTTATGAATATGCATGTAGCATGTATGTAATTATAATGTAAATTATGAAAGGGGTTCTTTTAGATGTGACCTAACCTTTCATGCCATAATTTTGCTGCATTATCATCACTAGAATACCAACACCCATCTGTCTTTTGTGCATGAGCTTTATTTGTATCCTCATTGAGTGGATACATACGATTGGTGCTCATGCTAGACTGAAACACCAATCCTCTGTCTAGGTGAAACACCTTGCAACTATTATCTTGGAATAAGAAAGACAAACCTTTTTGCTGAAGTTGCCCAATAGTGAGTAGATTGTTCTTCAGCTCTGGCACAAAATATACATATTGTATTACGTATGTTGCTCCATTCAGAATCAACTTCATGTTACCTTTTACTTCAACATTCATATGGGTGTTGTTTCCAAGTTTCACAGTGTTTGAAATGGTCTAGTCTAAATCAACAAACCTTTCTTTATTCCCACACATATGATTTGAGCACCTAGAGTCTAGAAACCACAACAGGCCTTTGTTTTCATTTTGTTCTTGAGCCATGAACACAAGGTCTTCTTCTTTACTTACATCATCCATTAACATGACTTCTTCGTTTTCATCGAACCCAACATAGTTGGCTTCTTTTGCATTTGGGTATTCGTATGCATAATGTACTAACTTGTGGCGGTTATAACATTCGATGGTTTCTTTGTTAACAAAGTCCCGTCCTCTGCCTTGTCCTCTTCCTCAATAACTGCTACAACCTCTGCCTCGTCCTTTTGAATTCGAGCCATCACCAACATCCATCTTCAAGGCTTGCTCTTCTTCTTTTTCATTCTTCTTAAACTTCTGTTCAAGGACAATTAAGGTGCTCTGCAACTCTTCTATAGACATCTTGTCTCTTTCTTTTGATTCTTCAATTGACACTACTACATACATATACTTCTCTGTGAGCGTACGAAGAATTTTCTCAACAATCTTGAGATTAGTCAATGATTCTCCATTACTTCTCATTTAATTAGATATTGATAGAACCCTAAAAAAGTATTCTGGTATGGTTTCATTTGCTTTCATCTCCAAAACTTCAAAGTCATGTCGAAGTTTTTGTAGCATGGACCTCTTTACTCTGTCATTTCCTGTGAATCTCTTTTGCATGGATTCCCATACCGCCTTTGAAGTTTTTTGATCCAGAATTTGCTCAAACGTAACCCTATAAATGGCTTGGTACAAGTAGTCAGTGGCAGAGCTTCAATATTCCATTTGGGGGGGGGGGGGGGGGGAACATAATTTGTATAAAAATTAGTGAACAGGGGGGCCATAGTCAAAATTTTATATTTTTGGACTAAATCTGTATAAAGTTAAAGCATAGGGACTATTAATGCCAAAAAAATCAGGGGGGGCCACAACCCCCCTAGCCCTTGAAAAGATCCGCCCATGCAAGTAGTGCTTGACCTGTAGGTCCTTCATGCATAACTCTTCTAGCTTTTTCTTTTCTGCTTCACTTTGGTTCTCTGATTACTGGATCAATTAGGTTCCACACTTGCTTGGCATGTAGCAAGTTTTCCATCATTTCACTCCAATGCTCGAAGTGACCATCGAACACTGGCACCTTCACCTTATCATCATTCATCTTGTTTCTCTCTTTGATTGGAAATTCGCTCTGATACCACAATGAAATACTAAACACTGGATATTTCTCACTGATTTCTGATGATATTAAAAGGAGCCAAGGTGGCTTTAAATATAAAGAAACAAAACAAACTAAGCTAATAAACTGGAAGACTACTAATTAAACGAAAATAACTATGACTTGGTATATCACGTGTGCACAAATCCACTTGACCAAGTCTGCTTTATTTTAATTCTTTTATTCACCAACGGACTACTAACTCCATCACTATGATCTAGTCAGCTATGTTTCCTTTAGATAAGGGATCAAATATTCCTCCATTCTACAAGATATCGTATGAACATGAGACATGGATTATAATCATTCTCTCTTTTCAAGATTTGTTACCCGATTTCTGATTTATGACGACTAACATCAGACTACTAACTGAACACATCAATTCAGTCTAGGCTTGGCCAAGTGCTTTATATGTCATTATTAAATCATCGAGGGGCCCACAAATATCGCTTTTACCGTTAGGGCAAAAGGAATGGATAAACTTTGACTCATATGCTTGTACTATTTACTCATCAAATCACACACAACAATATGTTTTATAACATCAAGTTACTGACGCGTTAATGTATTATCAATGCACAACTGGAGAAGACCGCATTTCAAACTCATTATGGTCATTATGAGTTCGTAGTGATTCCGTTTGGGCTCACCAATGCGCCTGCGTCATTTATGGATTTCATGAATCGGGTATGCAGGTCGATGCTTGATTGATTATTTATTGTTTTCATCGATAATATCATGGTCTATTCGAAGACCAAGGAGCACCATGAGGAACACCTATGAGAGCTTCTAGGAGTTTTAAGGCGAGAACGATTGTATGTTAAGTTCTCGGAGTGTCAGTTTTGGTTACGAGAGGTCCAGTTCTTGGGACACCTCGTTAACCAAAACGGGATTTTGTTCGATTCGGCCAAGATCGAGGAGGTTATGAAGTGGGAGGTCCCAAAGTCTCCTTCTGAGATCAGGAGTTTTCTGGGATTGGCAGGGTATTATCGGAGATTCATTTAGGATTTCTCCAAGGTTGTTGTACCCCTCACTTGTGTGACGAGGTAGAGCATGGATTTCCACTGGGGGCCTGAGCAGCAGGCTACGTTCATGACCTTGATACATAAGTTGTGTGAGGCCCCAGTGTTGACCCTTCTTGAGGGTGTTGAGGGTTTTGTAGTGTATTTTGATGCATTGATCATTGGTTTGGGGGCGGTTCTTATGAAATGAGGGAGAGTTATTGCTTATACTTCTCGACAGCTGAAGCCGCATGAGGGTCGTTATCCAACTCATAATTTAGAGTTAGGAGTATTGGTGTTCAGGATTTGGCGGCATTATCTGTATGAGGTCCATTTTACCATTTACACAGATCACAAAAGTTTGAGGTATCTCATGGATCAACTGAATCTAAACATAATGCAGCACAGGTGGCTTGATGTGGTCAAGGATTATGATTGTGAGATTCTATACCACCCGGGGAAAGCAAATGTGGTTGATGATGCTTTGAGCAGCAAGACGGCTAGTTCTATTATTGGGGGCTTTGTATGAGGAGTTTGATTGATTCACAATTATTGGGTATAATTAGGGAGGCTCAGGCTGAGAGAGTCAAGAAAGAGAACTGGAAGGAGGATCGACTCAGAGGCGAGATTGATAGGTTTTCTACCGATAACCGTGGATTATTGACTCGATATGGTTGCGTATGGGTACCATAATTTGGTGCGGTCAGACAGGATGTGCTGGAGGAGGGACACAAGTCCAAGTTTTCGATACACCCTTGAGCCACCAAGATGTATCGGGATTTGAGACTTAGTTATTGGTTTTTGTGCATGAAGAAAGAGATGGCCTTGTATGATGAGAGATGCTTGACTTGTCAGATGGTCAAGATCGAGCACCAGAGACCACATGGCAAATTGTTGTCATTGGAGGTTCCCATATGGAAATGGGAACATATTACTGTGGATTTCATCACTAAGTTTCCTCAGACGACTAAGGGATTTGACATAATATGGGTTATAGTGGGCCACCTGACCAAGAGCGCCCGCTTTCTAGCCATTCGAGAGAGCTCTTTTGCTAAGAAATTGGCCAATTTATATGTGCACGAGATTGTTGCTTGGCATGATATTCTAGTCTTCATTGTATCTGATCGATATGTTCCGTTCACATCCCGTTTATGGCAGAATTTCCACGAGGAGATGGGTACAAGGTTGCATCTTAGCATTACTTATCATCCGCAGAGTAATGGTCAGAGTAAGCGGACCATTCATACACGTGAGGACATGTTGAGAGCTTATGCTATAGATTTTAGTGGGAGTTGGGACTCCTACCTTCCCCTGGCTGAGTTTTCTTACAACAGTTATCACTCTAGTATCGGTCCGCCGCCATTTGAGCTCCCCTATGGGAGAAAGTGTCATACCCCAGTCTTTTGGGGAGAGGTTGGTCACAGGGTCATGGGGAGGATTGAGGTAGTCCTTCAGACAATAGAACTTATTCAACAGATCAGGTAGAGATTGCAGACAACTCAGATTCGACAAAAAATTTATGCTGACAAGCACCGATCAGAGTTGGAGTTTCTAGTTGGTGACACAGTGCTATTGAAGGTATCACCCTAGAAGGGTGTAATATGCTTCAGGAAGAGGGGAGATTTGGTGCCCCAGTATATTGGGACATTTCGGGTGATTTCCAGGGTAGGTAAGGTAGCTTATATGCTAGATTTTCCTAAGGAGCTTAATCAGATCCATAACACATTCCACATTTCACAGCTTCGGAAGTGTATGGCTGATGATTAAGCGATTATTCCTTTAGATGATATTCAGGTTGATGACCGTCTGAATTATGTTGAGAGACCAGTGGTGATTTTGGATCAGAAGACGAAGGCCTTGGGCAACAAGGTGGTGTCTTTGGTCAAGGTTTAGTGGAAACATACAAAAGGTTTTGAATAGACATGGGAACCCAAGACGGCGATGTGGGAGCGTTACCCTGAGTAGTTCACATCGGAGGACTTCGAGGAAGAAGTTTGATTCAAGTGGGGGAGAATTGTAACATCTTGATATTAAGGTATTTCCATTTTAACCCTAAGTATGATTGCATTTTAACCCTTATGTGTGAAGATTATTGTCAAAATGGCCCATAGTGGCATTTTTGTAATTCTTGGGCGTAGGGCACGTACATTGGGCGTACATAGTGTACGCATGGCGTACGTGGCAGGATCCCAAACCCTAAATATTAGGGTTTGGAACCTATTTAAACATCCTTAACTCCCATATCTTCTTCCTTTCATCAGCCTTCAGACCCATTGCGACCACTTTGCAAACCCTAATCCATTTAAGAGAATTTGTGAGTCTTGAGTGTGTTTTATTGAATTTGAAGGAGGGGGAAATAGGAGAAGGTTATCTTGGAGAAGTGGAACTCTTTGGATCCAGAATAGCAACATCATTTGGCACCATTTGAAGGTAAAAAGCTCTGAACTTGATGAAGCATTGATTAGATCTTATTTATCCATGTAATTGTGTTCTTTTGGTCCCATAAGCTTGGTATTATGAGTATGGAATACTCTAGTCCATATAGTTGTCCTTCACATGTTTTAGAGCATTTAGAAGCATAAAAATATGATCCTGATTGTTAGTTTCCTTCCATGCATGAGTTACATGGTCTTAATGGGTTAAGTAGATAAGGTTTTTGTTATTGGGCAATTATTGGTCATGTAATACCATAAAGTTGGAAACTTTATGTTTAAGGACGTTATTTTAGAGCTAGATCTGGAATCTGGACAATAGAGCTTAAGGATTGAGCTCTTAATAAGAAAGGAAGGAACACATCGAGTACATTGGGTGTAACCCAGGTACGTTGGGCGTACGACATCAAATCCTCGCGTTTTGGTCAAGCCTCGTGTACGCCATGTGTACTAGTTGAGTATGTTGGGCGTACTCAGCTCTGCGGACAAAGTTTGACCTTTTGACCTTTTTGACTTTGACCAGGGTTTGACCAAGTTTGACCTAAGGGCATTTTCTGTATTTTGAGTTGTATTTGAGATTGGTCACTATTTGATGAATAGGTGATGGGTAGAGCATAGATTCGGAGCAAATACCTATATAGCTATTTGTTTATTGAGAGGTGAGTTTTCCTCATTGTACTTGTGGGTCGAAGTCACCAATACTGGCCCACTAGGTTATGTATCCTGGTATGTTGGATGGTGTTGTTGAGAAAAAACTTTGAGACACACTTGAACAAACGTTAGAACAAGTATATAGCGGAATAGTTAATCTCGAAGGATCTAAAGCTCAACAATAATATTAAGAGTTAGAAGTTAGAGAGTTAGTTGCAGAAAAGTAAAGAAATGTAAATGACAACAATTGTTATATCAATTATACACATAAGCTGATTCATAACGAGGAGTGCATTCAAACCAAGTTAATAAGTGAGATCAAACTTAGTGATTAAGTCACACGAGACTTGCTCCGAAGAGAGATGATGATTCATTATGAGAGTAAGAAGATCGAGTAAGTAAGATAGAATGAGAACTTCTGAGATATGTATTAGAATTAGATGAGATGTTCAATGTGTACTTAATACATGAGAGTGAGCTCTATTTATATAGACTCAAAAGATAACAGATTTACAACTCTAAGAGTAGCCATGCAAGGCATATTGGACAATAGAGTGTTTTACAGAAAAGACAAAGTAATATAAATAAAGATAGATACTGCGGTGTTGAAGACTTCGGATGATTATTAACGAAGAGACTGCTTGACTGCGGTGGCTTGGATGCTGCGGTAGCTAAAGTTCAAGAGGGTCACTTATTTTGCTTCAACAGGTGTTATGCTGGTTATTGTTGGATTGGGTGTCTAAGCCCAAAAACTATAATTGGTATGTACTTGATTTAATAGTAGCATGGTCCTTTTGGGTTGCCTTCACCATAGCAACTAAACATAATGAGTTTTGGAGTAAGAATTTATTTAATGGTTTCTTAATATATTATAAGAATAATATTAATTGAGAAATCATATTATTTAATTAGTATTGATCCCAAATTAATTTGGAGTTAATTTAGTGATCAAAAGAAACTGAATAAAAGAACGGGGACTGATTATGTAAATCAATGATCGTTGTAGTTTGGGCTAATGGATCATACTGATAAGGAGTGGACGAAAATCTATGGGAAGCCCATAGAGTTTTCGTCTAATGCTTATCATATGGGGGTATGTGGATTGTTTAGGGCCTAAGCAAGGGAATTAGGGTTTCCAGTTGAAAACCCTAATACCCTAAACTATAAAAGGAACCCCAAGGCTCATGAAATAGGCCACTTGATTCCTTAGAAGAAATCCTAGTCGGTTTCATACTCCTTCTCCCTCATTCTTTGCTTGTGGTGTTTGTGACTCCATTAGAGGTGCAACGCTTGAGGCACTAGGCTTTCGAAGGTCAATGAATTGAAGTGAGGATTGCTTGTTACTACTAGCTAACTAGAAATGTATTCATCTAAACCCTAATATGATTAGATTTCATTTTCTTGTATGCTAGATTAAGGTTTTGCTTTGGAAAATTAATTTGCATGTATAACTTGAGAAAAACCTAGATCCAAAGCAAATAGGGTTGCATGTGCACCATAGGAATGTTGTAATGCTCAAAACCCATCAGTGGTATCGGAGCTTAGGGTGTTTTTATGTTATATATGATGCAATTGTAACTTGTTCAAAGTTGAATCAAATTCGTTTTTGGTCTCTGTCTGATGAACTCGACGAGTCCATGCCCTGACTCGACGAGTTGGTTCGTCTGTTGGAAATTGTTTTGGATTTCAAGCCTAAATTAGATAAGGATCATTACCTTAAATTGTTTTAACTGTTTAAATTCGAATTTTCTGATATGGTAATGAATATCCTCATCTAATTGAAAGATAATGGTCAAATTTTAAGATAATGTTCAAAATTATGTGATTAGTTTAATTATTTAAAATTTGATATAGAGGTTTTGAAAAGTTTCAAAATTTGCCCTCAAGTTTTGGAATTTAAAATCTGATTAAAAGTTTTAAATTTGAAATATTAAATTCTAAAACCCTAGTGCTTTAGAAGTTTAAAATACAACCCTTATACTATTATAATATTAGAAGATTAATGTGTGTGTGTGTATATATATATATATATATATATATATATATATATATATATATATATATATATATATATATAAAATAAGTCAGTCTTACCGTTAGTAGGCCTCATTCACGAAGCCGATCTATAAGGGGGGGGGGGGGTATAAGGAAACTACCAATAAAATGGCGGTTGAATGGGTGTCCACTCTCGCCCACCGCTTCCTTGATTGATGGAGGGTCGTTAGCCGAACGGGTATGATAGGACATTAATTCCTCATTAATACGTATAATGAATATTATAAAGTAACTAAATATATTTATATATTCCCAATCTTAGTTACCTTAGGAAAATGTGAACATGATGCTAGTCCATGAAACTGCACTTTGCACCTTGTCAAGTCGTTAGTGGAGCGTGTGTGGTTAATCGACAAACTAACTTGGACTAACAAGGGTGGCAAAGGGTAGCTCGAGAATTACCATAGATCAATGAAGTGTATGTGGTTAAACGGTACATTGATTAAGTGGTAAACGACATCGATAGCGCCAAGATAATTTGCATGGTTATTCACACCTTGTTTGTGATCCTCGGTATCCTAGTCACAAACTTGAAGGGCATAGTCGAGATTAAACATGCCATCGAAAAGTTCAATGAATCTCAAAAGAATATATAAATTTCATTTCATTTAAAACCTAATTCTTCATTTCATTTTTCATGGTGGAGTTGGTAAATCGTCATTTACCTACCTTCAAATAATTTGCAATTGGATTACAACATCTCTCTTCCAAATTATGAATTATTATGTTGGGTCCTAGCCTTAATATTTCATGTGAGTGTTATATTAAAGATTCTTTATCTAATCAAAACTTTGTTCCTTTTCTATTTTAGATGTCTGGCTCAAACAACGCTTATGGATCGAACTCCAACTCCTCAAGCTCCTTTTCTCTTTTGAAAATTTGTGGGAGGGTCACTTTTGATGGATCCAATTTCAATGATTGGATTCACAACATTCAAATGGCCCTACGATACAAGGAGAAAGAATACGTCCTCAACACAGAACTCAAAGAGATAGATGAAACCAAAGCTACTGCTGAACAAATAAATGAGTATAAGGCTCATGAAAAAGACGCGACAAAGGTGTCGTGTATTATGGTAGCCAGTATGACTCCTGAGCTGCAGTGGTTCTACAAGGACTACTGGCCTTACGACATGTGCCAAGATTTAATGGAAAAGTACCATCAAAGCGTGCATCAAGAAAGGTACGAGATTTTCGCCTTGCTAATAACAACCAAGATGAAAGATGGAGAGTCCCTCACGAGCCACTTGCAAAGGATGCAAAGGTATGTGGATTGTTTGCTCAAGTTGAATGTCAACTTTGACAAAGAGTTGGTGATTAATTTAATCCTACACTCTTTACCTCCTTGTTATGATCAGTTCAAGATGACTTATCATATGAACTATTGGATTAGGTGTCTAAGCCTATAAGTATAATTGGTATGTACTTGACCCGAGAGTAGCATGGTCCATTTGGGTTGCATATCACCACGACAATTTGATAGGATGGACTTTTGAGAAAAGGTTATTTATGATTTATTAATATATTATAAGTTCTAATATATTAATATGAAATCATATTATTTAATTAGTATTGATCAAGAATTAATTTGGAGTTAATTTAGTGATCAAAAGAGACTAATTAAATGTAAGGGGGTTGATTTTGTAAATCAATCATTCTTATGGTGTGGGCTTATGGTTATTTAGGATGGGCTAAACCAATATGGTAGTCCATGCTGGTTTTAACCCATGGATCCTAAGTAAGATGAAAAGACATTCAAATTAGGGTTTACATGGATGTAACCCTAATCCTAGCCACACTATATAAGAAGACCCTAGGCTACTAAAATCGACACCTAGTGATCTTTGGAAGACTATAACCGATTCTTAGTGTGTATAAACTCTCTTAAAAGTTATCCTTTGTCTAAGGTGTGTTGTGAACCATTTGAGGTGTCATACTTGGGGCACTAAGTTCTTAAAGGCCAAATACAACAAGTTTTACAAGCTACATAAAGAGGTAAACTCATAAGTAGTATTTTATGTTGTTTATGTCAATTGCATGCTAGTTGTAGGCCTATTGCTTTGGAAACAATATGGCATGTATAATTAGAGAAAACATAGATACAAAGCATTTAGGGTTGTATGTGCACCATAGGATGTTGTAGTATACTAAAACCCATCAGTAGTATCAGAGCCATGGGTTGTTTTTCTATTATATTTGATGCAAATATGTTATTTTTCCAAAACTTAAAAGCTATTTGACAGCCCTACTCGATGAGTCCATGTTTGAACTCGACGAGTAGGATGATTTTAGACATGAACTCGACGAGTCCAGTATGGGGCTCGACGAATTGCATGTCCAGACAGCAATTTTTCAAGTTTTTTTTGGCCTGTTTTGGATTAGAATCATTACCACAAAATGTTTTAGTTCATAAAATTTGATTTTGTTGATATGGTAATGATGATTCTTATTCAATGAAAAGATAATTGTCAAAATTTTAAGAGAATTGTGAGTTTAAAGTTGATCTTAAATGTTTTTAAAGAGAATTGTGAGTTTAAAGTTGATCATAAGACAATTTTAAGATAATTGTCAAAATTTTAAGAGAATTGACAAAATGTTTTAGTTCATTATGTGTTAATTTTTTTTTTGAAAAAATGATCTTAAATGTTTTTAAAGTCTTCCGTAACTTGTCCTTAAGTTATGGAACATGAAGAGTCTTTTACATAAATGTTTTTATGAACTCCATAACTTGTCCTCAAGTTATGGAGTTTCTAGAGTCTTTTCATAAAAACCACATTAACTCATAAGTCATGGAAACAAAGAGTTTTGAAAAGTTTCAAAACTTGCCCTCAAGTTTTGGAATTTGTAAATGTAAAGTCTAACTTTTGAAACATTTAATTCCAAACCCTAGAATTTTAAAAAGTTTAAAAGTCAACCCTTATACTATTATAATATTATAGGTTTAATATATATATATATATATATATATATGTATGTATGTATGTATGTATGTATGTATGTATGTATGTATGTATGTATGTATGTATTAGAACAAATTCAGTCTTACCGTTACTAGGCCGCATTCACGAATACGGTCTATAAGGGGGTATAAAGTTACTGCCTATAAAATAGCAGTTTAATGGGTGTCCACTCTAACCCACTGCTTCCTTGACTGGTGGAGGGTCGTTAGTCGAACGGGTAGGATAGGAAATTAATTATCATTATAAGTATAATTATAATTATAAAGTTACGAAACTTTTATTAAATTCCCAAGTTACTTTAGGAAAAATATGAATTTGGTGCTAACCCATGAAATTGCACTTTACACCTTGTTAAGTCGTTAGTGGAGCGTGTGTGGTTAACCAACACACTAATCTGGGACTGACAGTGCATGGTAAATGGTAGCTTGATGTTAATCATAGATCAATGGAACGTGTGTTGTTAACCGGCACATTGATTAGGTGGTTTGTAACATTGGGTGTACCAAGCTAATTTGCATGGTTATTCACACCTTGTTTGTGATCCTCGGCATCCCAGTCACAAACTTGAAGGGCACAATCGAGATTTGAACAGGCCATTGAAAAATTCAATGAATCCCAAAGGATCTAGGAATTTCAATCCATTTAAAACTTAATAATCAATTTCATTTTTTCATGGTGGAAATTGGTAAATCGTAATTTACCTACCTTCAAATATTTTGCAATTGGATTACGGCATCCCTCTTCCGAATTCTAAAATAATGTGTTGGATCCTAGCCTTAATATTTCATTTGGGTGTTATATTAAGGACTTAAATCAACTAACGTGAATTTCTCCCATTGTAGATGTCGAGTTCAGACTACTATGCTCTTCCCGTATCCTTTCTTCATAAAGATGATATTCCACAAGACGATCAAGGTGAAAAAATAATCCTTTCTTCGTGCTATAGTGGAACTTCACTTCCTCCACCTCCTCCAATTATTCTCCCTAATCCACAAGTTTGGAGACTTGAAAAGTTCAAGGTCACTCAAGCCCTATTGGCAAGTAAACACCAAGATGGAAGGTCTGTGTGTACTCATGTCTTGGAGATGAAGTCACATATTGACAGACATAGAGTATTGGGTGTCGTTGTCTCAAGGAAGTTGGATGTTGATTGGGTTCTTCAATCACTTCCCGAGTTATATAATGAGTTCATTAAGGACTACTATATGACAGACCACGACATGACCCTTATTGATCTTACCTATTTGCTTGTTGTTGTTGAATCAGCAATGATTTGGCGCACTGGAAAAGCAAATTTGATTGGAAGATCTACTTCTCAAACTTCAATGGACATTGAAAATGGTAAAATTGGAAGTCCATAAAAGATTTCTCTTCCCAATGGAAAGGGATCAGCCATAGTTAACTCAGTTAAACAAATAGTAAAGAGAAAGGCTAAGTCTGAGATTGTCCCATGTGCCAATGCAAAAAAATCCATTTGTTTCTATTGCCATTTGAAGGGACATTGGAAGCGAAGCTGCCCTGACTACCTGAAAGATCGGAGAGAAGGTAGAATCAAAAAGTTTGACTTTGCTTCAAGTAAGTCTACTGCGTCACTCTATTAAGTTCCTAATTGTTGATTCTTAATATATGACGTGACAAGGTTGCATTTTGATGTTTTATAGGATCATGCAAAAGGAAGGAATCTTAAAGGGAGAGTATGCTGAATTTGGTCGCGAAGATGGATTTTAATCGCATGGTTCGATGATCGGATTTTTGAGATGCTGCTTAAGAGTTATGATAGATTGCGTAGAAAGTTGTAATAACATAGTTTTGATTTATAATTGCATTGTAAGAAAAAGTTTTTCCACATTTTATAAATAAATATAAATTTTGTTTTTATTTTATTATATCTCTTTGCAAGGACATTTGTGAAAATTAATGTTTGCATGTTTCTATTTTAGCAATATGAATTTGATTCTTTCGTTTGTGGTAGTGTCCAGAATTTGCAAATAAGGAAAGATTCTCATCACCCAAGTTTCAATTGGATAGAAACTTGGAATCATGCAACTTGTAGTGTATAATGAGTGAGAACCTTTGCCTTTGGGAAATTAAGACTAATTCCTTGTTCACATGAATATGTGAGTCAAGTGAAGGAGTAGGAGATTGGGTACACTTGGTTGTGTACTGCTCGAGGTCCACCACAAAGATCGATAAAACTATTCGTCATGATTTACTAAAGTTTGGTTATGCTTACAAGTTAAAGTATAATTCTAAACATTGGAAAATTTTCAATGTATGCCAGAACGAATGAAAAGAATCAAATTAGGCAGAAAGATAAAAGTTTCTCCAATCTGAAAAGATAGGAGAGTACTTGATTATCGTGTTTTATGATTATCTTAGTGATTATGAAACCATATCACAATTGATTCTCTAAGGACATCTTAGTGCATTTGTATGGCTAAGAAGAGGAATCGTGAATTGTTGAAATGGTTAAATCAAAAAGGTGAATCATACTTCGTACCAAAATCGAGTCTTAGAGTAACACTCCAAGATCGAGCCTCGAGTGACATAATCTTAAGAAAGATTTATAGCACATATCAAATGTAGAGTAAAATGTTTTCTACTCTTTTACTTTTGAAATTGGTAAGGTCTGATGTTTTAGATAAAACAAAGACCAACTAAGGCCAATTGTGTGAAGTGTTAGTCTTGATTAGAATCTGCACTAACTCTTGAATATTCGTTTGTCAAGGAATGGTTCTTGACAAGAGATTCTTATATGTCAAGAGGTCAGTGTGAATCTTAAAGATCTTGAAAGTTTCAAGAACTAATCAAGAGTAAACCTATTGTTAAACACTAGCACACGACTTGAGGTTTGTAACCTATCATGTTGACATATTCTTGTTTCTGTGGCCAATCTAGTTAAAGTTGACTATGTATGTGAATTCTATGAGTTCTTAATTGGTTGTATAACAACTCGGAAGCAATGGTAGGCCCTCATGCTGCCGGGTGGCAAGAAATTAAGATTAAACAAGTTCAGTCCATATGAGTTTGGATTTGTCACTAACCTTGTCTTGTGGTCATGGTTTTGACAAATTCACATGGATAGGAACACATACATCATAAAATCTAAGTGTCATAAGGTTTCTCTCCAATTCAATAAAATGATTGTGAGGAAACGCTTTCACTAAGTAGATTTTAAGGAGATAGAAATTATGATATTTGCATTCTCAAATTTGATTATGATTACAACATCCCTCTTCATAGTACGAATTGTGAGAAATGGCAAAAGGTTTTAACATTTGAGACTTATTGCTGTAAGTTCTAAAATTGTTTAGACACACATGTGAGTTATCTAAGGAAAGGTGTATGAGTTTGAGAAACCCATATAAAGTCTTATCAAAGCATCTCGTATTAGAAATCTGAACTTTGGTAAGAGTGTCAACAAGTATTGATTTCTAGAAGTCCAACTTATTTCTGGGTACATGTCAAATTGTCAAAGCTAGTGGGAGCATAAGTGTTATGCTCATAAGAATGTAATTACTATGTTAGTAGGAGCACAATTAATACGTTAAGTGTTGCAAGTTAGCAATGTTAATTATAGAAAACAAAAGTTTCAAATCGCAAAGTTGCAGGGTTTGAAAAGTTGTTTTGCTATAATTAAGGGAGAGAAATTCATACTTCATTTCAATTCTAAAAGCTTAGATTGAGATTTTAATCAGGTTTAGTCAAAAAAATATATATATGAATGTTATGTTCAAAAGTGTAACAACGTGATTTTTCACCCAATTTTTTTATTTTTAAAACATTTATTTAACAGAATACGTTGCAGAAGACTTATTATGTTTATTACAAAACATCACCATTGTTACTTTCATGTCAAAATAGACCCATCAAAATTCAAAGTTCACAAAAACATAAAGATGAAAACCCAACATGTTAAAATGGTACCATAACTAAAGATACTAACTAAGACTACCCATAAGTTTCCATCCTCACCAAGGCATCATGTCAAGCTACTTGTGTCAACACACAAAGAAATCCAACAAGCAAAGAACAAGTGTTAGCATAAGCTACATGAGTCAATATAGTACAGTGTCAACAGAACACACATATCATAGATAGAATCCACAAAACATCCACACATAGTCAAAGACTCACTAGCAAGACATATAACATCACACCTCATAACAAACACATGTTTAGCTCAGTTTATTTTAGTTCTCCAGTTAGAGCTTATTTTATTAGTTACTCTCATCAACACCGCTGTAAATAACTTAATCTTATCGATTCACCGCTTGAATATTAATATATAATATTTTGTTCTTCTGCTTTACATTAATAATTACTCACGGCTCATTGCTATAGTTATTAAAGTATTACCTCTTATTTAGGGTCTATTTATTCACCGCAACCCCCCCCCCCCAAAGCAAGACCCAATTCACTACTAACGTGACCGACACGACCCAATGCACTAAGTGAGGCATGACTCTCACCCGTAATCATTGCTCCCGGTGCACTGCGTTCGCTACACCGACTATACACATACATGTACATGCGTTGTCGTTAAGGATTGGTACGAGCGGTGCCAATTCCAATAGATACACCTCCCAAATCCCACGTGATGTTTGCGCTAGTACCACCGCTTGACCAACATCACTCCAGTCCTGGTATACCAAGGTGTACCAAGACCATGTCCCGAGCGGTTGTCTAGAAAAACCAGTTGGCGTCACAGTTGGCTTAAGCTCTTTATCCTATAGGTATCTTTCAGTCCACTAGGTCATCATATATCCAGATTGCATATATACCTATGTCTAGGTTACTACCCTTCGCCCCGCTAGTGTGTTCCCTTTTTAATTTAATAATGATTAATTAAATAAGGAGTTATATTTTTACCCTTTCAAGTAATCATGTAAATATTATTAATTTTCTTTTATTAACATATTACCTCTTTAAGGGTTATTTTCATGCAAACATGTAATTTTATGAAGTTATTACATTTCACATCACACACTACCTTCGTACACAACACATCTATTAAGTTGATACAACATTAGCATGCTTGTCCTAAAACATTTTAAACAACTATCTTCAAACAAAAAATAACATGCTTGCATCACATAAAGTTCATACACTTCTCTCAATCTTGCATGTCCCTAGCTCACATCTCACACCAAACAAAGAGGAGTCTAACATGTAATATCCTAGATACAATTACACATAAAACATTTCAACAATAATAGCATAGCATTCAATCATCAAAAGGGGTACATGCATCCTAGATAACTAGGTTCATCCCAATCAATCTAAGATATGAGATACTCCTAACAATGTACTTTAAAAACAACAAAGTTGACTCACCTTTGCCAAAGATGTGACCAAATCACACTTCAAATCTTGTATTGGTTGAAATATCACCCTTTCCCCTACTAAATTTCAATTAACAAGGTTATTGGAGTTCTATAATGCCAAATATGACCAATTTATAATCCAAACACATAAATCAACTAACAATTAAAATTCTCAGTTTTGAACCCAAAACAGCCACGTGTTTAGAGCTGATTTAGCACACTTGAAACCTGTATAACTTCCGTTTTTATTTCATATTCCAAGATTTCAGACCTTTATCTTTTCATAATGTACTTTTGAAGGTCCAAAATATTTTTCTACAATTTTATATGATTTTTACAAAACTGCCTATCAATGCAGCTAAATTCTGATAAGCTGGTGAAAAAGGCGATTTTCACCTAAGTTAGAAGCAACAACAGGTTCTTGAAAAAATCATGGATAAAATAGACTCAAAATGGAAACTATGAGATTTTACATATCATTAATTCTATTCCTGGTAATTTTTCTATAAATTTTCCAATACAGGGACAGATTGGTAATTTTTGCTGAATTTTCCAGCTTTGGGTTTCAAGGCTTTTTGATCACTTAACACATTAAACCATTACTAAAAACACCCATAAGGGTAAAAATTATCCTCTTAACAGAGGTAACATGTCAAACAATAAAAATATGAATCGCACTCAGAACCCACTTATTAAGGTACATAACATTAGGTGGAAAGCAAAGTAAGTTGCACAGATAGGAACTTGGATTTCTTCGCACTCAGAACCCACTTGTCTTTTACTTCAATGCATTACCTTGTAATGGGATTTATGAATCTGTGATGGTTGTTGATAATTTAGGAAATGATGTTTTGAATATTGATTCGTCTACTAGTCTATACAAAGCATGCTTGTGGCATTGTCGCCTTGGCCATGTCAACAAGAAACGCATAGCCCAACTCCAAAAGGATGGAGTGTTGGAGTCATTCGACCTTAGGGACGATGACACGTGTGAATCTTGTTTACTTGGGAAGATGACCAAGTCACCCTTTACTAGCACTTGTGAAAGGGGTGAGGGTCTATTGGATCTCATACACACCGATGTGTGTGGACCCTTTAGATCCACCATAAGGGATGCTTGCCGCTTTTATGTGACTTTTACAGATGATTATAACAGATATGGATATATCTACTTAATCAAGCAAAAGTCGAAAACCTTTGAAAAGTTCAGAGTTTAAGAATGAAGTGGAGAATCAGCTGGGCAGGAAAATCAAGATGTTTCGGTCAGATCGAGGAGGAGAGTACCTAAGTCTTGAGTTTCACGACTATCTAAAAGAATGCGGAATTGTTTCACAATTGACGCCTCCGAGGACGCCACAATTGAATGGTGTGGCTGAGAGACGTAATCGGACCTTGTTAGACATGGTTCGTTCTATGATGAGTCAGAATTCTTTACCAATAGCTTTTTGGGGGTATGCCTTAGAGACTACTGCCCATATCCTTAACTTAGTTCCCACCAAGAAGGTTACCAAGACTCCTCACGAGATGTGGATAGGCAAGGCTCCCTCTTTGGCACATATTAAGGTTTGGGGTTGCGAGGCTTTCATAAGGCGAGAGACTCACGACAAACTCGAACCTCGTAGTGAGAAGTGTTATTTCATCGGCTATCCACAAAAGTCTTTTGGCTATCTTTTCTATAGACCGAGTGGCAATGTTGTCTTCGTTGCTAGAAGAGGAGTTTTCCGAGAAACGGAATTGATAAGCCAAGAAGACAGTGGGAGGCAAATTGAACTTGAAGAGATTCAAGATCAAAGCGATGAAGGAACCTCTGACACTAGCACTCAACCTAAGGAGGAAACTCCTGTTGAACCTGTTGACGAGTCCTTACCTCTTCGACGTTCCACTAGGGTTAGTGTTCCACCCCAATTGTATGGATTTCATATTACTAATGAAGGGGATACATTTATTAGTGATAGTACACTAGTAAATTTGGACGAACCTAGTAGCTACAAGGAAGCCATGGCAGACCCGGAGTTTGCTAAATGGAAAGAGGCAATGGACAGCGAGATTCAGTCCATGTACGACAACCAAGTTTGGAATTTGGTTGATAATTTACCGGGTCGCAAGACAGTCGGGTGCTAGTGGATCTTCAAGAAGAATATGGACATGGATGTGAAAGTGCATACTTATAAAGCGCGATTGGTTGCGAAGGGCTTTACTCAAACTCCCGGTGTTGACTATGATGAGACCTTCATACCAGTTGTGAAGATAAAGTCTATTAGGGTAATTCTTGTAATAGTTGCGTTTCATGATTATGAAATATGGCAGATGGACGTGAAAACTGCTTTCCTTAATGGAAAGTTGGCTGAGGATGTTTAGATGAATCACCCAGAGGGGTTTGTCGATGCGAAGCATCCAAATAGAGTATGCAAGCTTGAGAAATCCATTTATGGATTGAAACAAGCGTCTCGCAGATGGAATCTTTGTTTTGACGAGAAAGTTAAAGAGTTTGGTTTTCTGTGAAGCGAAGATGAATCTTGTGTATATGTCAAAGCCAGTAGGAGTATAGTGAGCTTCCTCATATTGTATGTCGACGACATACTACTCATAGGAAACGATGTCCCAACCTTGTAGGAGGTCAAGTCGTGGCTTGGGAAATGTTTCGCTATGACGGACCTCGGAGAGGCTGCTTATATTATGGGAATAAGTGATGGGTTTAGAGCATTCTAACACTTCCTAAGTGTACATGCAACCCTAATAAACCTTGGATCTATGTTTGTCTAAGATACATGCAAATAATTATTTTTCCAAGGCTTATATCCTAACTAGCATGGCATGGGGAACTTGAATCAAATAAAGCTAGTAGAAACACTTATTTGCATGTAGTTGTAGTTGATTCCTTGGAGTTTTAGAGCCTAGCACCAATAATGTGGATGCCTCAAATGAAAGTCACAAATCACCACAAACTTGGAACTTTGAGAGAATAGTTACACTTCTCTTGAAATCGGCCCTCACCTCAACATGTGTCAACTAGTCGTGATTTCAAGAGCCAAAGCCTCCTTTATATAGTGTGGTGGATTAGGGTTACATCCATGTAAACCCTAATACCCATGTCTCTTCATTTCCATGAGATCCATGGGTTAAAGCTCCATGGAGTCTCCATGGACTTCTTCATCCAAGCCTAGCCCATTCCAAATAAGCATAAGCCTACACTATATAAATATAGAAGCCTATATTTAATTAGTAATATCTTTGATCACTAAATTAATCCTAGATTAATTATAGATCACTACTAATTAAATAATATGATCTTATATTAATATATTAGAACTTATAATATATTAATAAATCATAACTTGTACTATTCTCAAATATTATCCATAAATTGTTCGGGTGAAGTGCAACCCAAATGGACCATGCCGGGTCGGGTCAAATATATACCAAATATAGTTATGGACTTAGACACTATATCGAACAGTCTCCCACTTGGATAAGTCTAGTAACTATATTTGCAAGTATAACTTCAGGAACCGATCAGCAATCGTAGCTCTTTAAACTCTGTTGAACTAGAACGCGCCATTTAGATAAGTGATCATATAATCCTCTGTTCTAGATATCAGCCGGACAAATACATGGAACATTGTCTTGCTTATTGTCCAGCATTTGTTTCCCGATTTCCGATTTGTTTGACATAGAACTCAACTGAACACATCAATTTAGTTCTGACCGGGCCCGGTACATAGGTCAAAACAAAATCATCGAGGGGCCCAGATATCAGCTTCTAATCCAAGAGGGAACAGATAAACTTCGACTCATATGTTTGTTCTACCACTCATTGAATTACACACAAAAGCATGTTTTATAACATCGAGTTACCAATGCGTTTACGTACAATCAATGCATAACCAACTCGTAAGTAACAAATCATATCTCTAGGTTTGAAGACTTATATGATATTACCGTCTCACGATCACTCGAGATAAAATTCCATGAAGTAATTCCAGTGAGCGTGGGTTGAGTCCAATGCTCAGAACTTATGAGCACTCATGATTGTTGTAGCCATGTCCAACACCTTAGACCTCTGCAACCAATCATGACAGTCTTGATTCATACCTACTTCCAACATATGACCGACTGTGGAGGTTTGAATAATATCATATACCAAACATAATTATTCTGGAAGTCAAAACATGCAAAAGAAATATAGTAAAAGATCGACAAGAGATAGCAACACTTTACTCATAAATAAAACACCTTTTATTCATCATCAAATGTCAATTACACTTTACAAATTTCTGGGTTATCTAACTACTAAAACTTATATCATCCTTCAGCCCTATGCTCCGAGCATGCTGGAGATGCTTAACCCTACTCAGTCCCTTCGTGAGGGGATCTGCCGGGTTCTCATCCGATGATACCCTCTTCGCCATGAGGAGTCCTTCTTCAATTCGATGTCTGATAAAATGGTATTTTCTGTCGATGTGTCTGGATCTCCCGTGATCCCTTGGTTCCTTGGCTAAGGCAACCGCATTATTACTGTCACAGAAAATCTCCATTGGCTCTTTTATAGCTGGTACAACTCCAAGTTCTCCGATGAAGTTCTTTAGCCATATCGCCTCCTTTGCTGCCTCGCTTGCTGCTATATACTCTGATTCACAAGTGGAATCAGCCACTGTCTCCTGCTTGGAACTCTTCCAAGAAATTGCTCCTCCATTTAGGATAAAGACCCAGCCTGACTGAGAGCGGAAATTATCCCTATCAGTCTGTAAGCTAGCATCATTATACCCTACAACTCTCAAGTCATCACTCCCACCGAAGGTAAGGACCCAGTCCTTAGTCCTTCGCAGGTACTTGAGGATATTCTTTACCACAGTCCAGTGTTCCTTGCTAGGGTTCGCCTGATACCTGCTAACCATGCTCAAAGCAAAAGCTACATCAGGTCGAGTACACGTCATGGCATACATGATCGATCCTACAGCTGAAGCATAAGGAAAACGACTCATTTCTGCTATCTCAGCCTCACTACTAGGGCTTTGTGTCTTACCCAATCTGACGTTACACTGAATGGGTAACTCACCTTTCTTGGAGTTATGCATGTTGAATCTTTACAACACTTTGTCCAAGTAGGTACTTTGACTAAGTCCAATTAGCCTTTTACTACTGTTTCTCAGAATCTTTATCCCTAGGATATAGGCAGCTTCACCAAGGTCCTTCATAGCAAAACACTTCCCAAGCCAGGACTTTACTTCCTGCAGGGTTGGGATGTCATTTCCTATGAGTAGTATGTCATCCACATACAGTACCAAAAAACTGACTATGCTCCCACTAGACTTGATATAGACGCAAGATTCATCTTCACTCCTTGAAAAACCAAATTCCTTGACTTTCTCATCAAAGCAAAGATTCCACCTGCGAGGTGCCTGTTTCAATCCATAAATGGATTTCTTGAGTTTACACACTCTATTAGGGTACTCGTTGCTGACAAAACCCTCTGGCTGATTCATGTAAACATCTTCAGCCAACTTTCCATTAAGGAAAGCGGTTTTGACATCCATTTGCCATATTTCATAGTCATGAAATGCAGCTATGGCTAACAGAACCCGAATAGACTTAATCTTGGCTACTGGAGAAAAGGTCTCATCATAGTCCACTCCAGGAATTTGAGAGAAGCCCTTTGCAACCAGTCTCACCTTATAAGTGTGTACTTTACCATCCATGTCGGTCTTCTTCTTGAAGACCCATTTGCACCCTACAGTCTTACGACCAGGTACATTCTCAACCAAGTTCCAAACTTGATTGTCATACATGGATTGTATCTCGCTATCCATGGCCTCTTTCCATTTAGCAGCCTCAGGGCCTGCCATGGCTTCCATGTAGCTGTTAGGTTCATCCAGACCTACTAGTGTCTCATCACTAATAAGTGTCTCACCTTCTGCAGTAATATGGAAACCATAGTAATGCTCAGGTGCATTCCTAACTCTCGTGGAACGCCTCAGAGGTACAGGCTCATCAACTGGCTCAACAGGAGTTTCCTCCTCAAGTTGAGGGCTAGTGTTCGAAGTTCCTTCACCGCTTGATTCTTGAATTTCTTCAAGATCAATTTGCCTCCCACTGTCTCCTTGGCTTATAAATTCTCTCTCTCGAAAGACTCCTCTTCCTGCTACAATGACCACATTGTCACTAGGTCTGTAGAAGAGGTAACCAAAGGATTGTTGTGGGTAGCCGATGAAAATACACCTCTCGCTTCGACGTTCGAGCTTACCATGAGTCTCGCGTCTCACGAAAGCCTCACAACCCCAAATCTTGATGTGGTCTAGCTTAGGTACTTTTCCAGTCCACATCTCGTGAGGAGTTTTGGCAACTTTCTTTGTAGGGACAAGATTAAGAATATGGGCGGCAGTCTCTAAGGCATACCCCCAGAATGAGATTGGTAGCGTAGCTCGACTCATCATGGAACGAACCATATCCAACAAGGTTCGATTACGCCTCTCAGCCACACCATTCAACTGTGGTGTCCTGGGAGGTGTCAATTGTGAGACAATCCCACATTCCCTAAGATAGTCGAGGAACTCTGAACTAAGATACTCACCTCCTCGATCGGATCAAAGCATCTTAATGTTCCTGCCCAATTGATTCTTGACTTCCTGTTTAAATTCCTTAAACCTCTCGAAAGTCTCTGACTTATGCTTGATTAAGTAGACATATCCATATCTACTGTAATCATCAGTAAAAGTCAAATAATAACGATTAGCATCTCTTGTGGCATGTTTGAATGGTCCACACACATCCGTGTGTACAAGGTCCAACAAACCTTCACCCCTCTCACACGAGCCTGTGAAGGGTGACTTTGTCATTTTTCCAAGTAAGCATGATTCGCAACTATCATCTGACTTTAGGTCAAACGACTCCAAGACTCCATCCTTTTAGAGTTGGCCTATGCGTTTCTTGCTTATATGTCCAAGACGACAATGCCATAATGATGCTTTATCCAAGTTATTATGATTAGTAGAATCAATACGCAAAACATTATTTCCTAAGTTATCTACAACAGATACAGCTTCATACACACCATCACAAGGTAATGCTTTAAAATAAAAAACATTATTATAGAAAACATCTATAGAACCAACTTCATTATTAAATGAAAAGGTAAACCCTTATTTGTACAAAGCATGAAAGGAAATAATATTTCTTGCCATTCCTGGCGAATAACAACATTTATTCAAATCTAAATTAAACCCACTACTTAGCGATAAAGTATAAACTCCAATCTTGGTGACAGGTGAAGCTTTCCTATTCCCCATGATCAAGTTTATTCTTCCTTGCTTCACATTCTCACTTCTTCTTAGTCCCTGAAAGTCACAACAAATATGAATACCACAACCGGTATCAAGGACCCAAGATTTAGAATGGGGTGACTTATTAGAAATGATAGTGTAAGTACCTGCATGGTTGGGTTTGTCTTTCCCATCCTTCACATCCTGCTGGTACTTTGGGCAGTTCCGCTTCCAATGAGATTTTTCATGGCAATAGAAGCATTCAGCCTCTTTTGGGTCAGAAGAAGGAGTGACGAAACCTTTCTTGGTTCCACTTGACGAAGAGCCATCAAGGGTCCAAGCCTTGGTACCCTTCGAGGATCTCTTTCTCTTCCTCCATCGACTTTTCCCATTGCCAAAACCAGAGCTGAGTTTGGAGTAGGAGTGATAGCAACCGACTTCCCCTTAAGACTTGATTCTGCGGTCTTGAGAAGTCCCTGAAGTTTGCTGAGTGTGACCTCTTCCTTATTCATGTGATATGTCATGCGGAATTGATCATAGCACGATGGTAAGGAGTGCAAAATGATATCTATTGCAAGATCCTTAGGGAAGTTCACATTAAGCTTCAGCAAACAATCCACATACCTTTGCATTTTCTGCATGTGGCTCGTGACGGATTCCCCGTCCTTCATCATGGTTGTTATCATGGAGCAGATGATTTCATACCTCTCTTGTCTTGCACTTTGATGGTATCTTTCCATCAAATCTTGGTGCATTTCATAAGGGTATAAATCCTCATAAGACTTTTGGAGTTCCGCTGTCATCGTGGCCATCATGATGCAAGCCACTTTCGTAGCATCCCTTTCATGTGCCCGAAATTCAGCGATCTCCTGAGGAGTTGCAGTGGTCTCATCAATCTCCTTAAGCTCCTTGTCAAGGACATATTCTTTGTCCTCGTAGAGGGTAATCATCCTGATGTTTCTGATCCACTCATTGAAGTTGGATCCATCAAAGGTGACTTTCCCACACAAGTTCATAAGGGTAAAGGAGCCATTAGGATTAGAGCCAGAAGCAGCGTTGTTTGAAGACATCTGAAAAGAAGAGAACAAGATTAGTTTAGATATAAGAGAGTCCTTAATAAAACACCCAAATGTAATATTAAGGCTAGGATCCAATCACAATATAATATAACTTAGAAGAGGTATGCCATAATCTAAGCTATACCATATTTGAAAGGTAGGTGAATGACGATTCACCAATTTCCACCACGAAAACCGAAATATTTAAGTATTAGGTTTTTTATTGGTTCTTAGAAATTCCTAGATACTTTGAGATTCAATGAACTTTTCAAAGGCATGTTTCAATCTCGAGTGTGCCCTCCAAGTTTTGTGACTGGGATGCCGAGGATCACAAAACGAGGTGTGAAGTAACCATGCAAATCACTTGGTACCCTTAAGGTTTATCACTCAATCGATGTGCCGGTAAACCACACACGCTCCATCGATACTATAATAAACCCTAAGTCACCCTTTACCTACCTTGTTAAGTCCAAGTTAGTGTGCCGGTTAACCACACACGCTCCACCAACGACTTAATCAAAGTGTAAAGTGTGATTTCATGGATTAGCACCTTATTCACATTTTTCCTAAAGTAACTAAGATTGGGAATTTAATAAAACATTTAGTTACTTTATAATATTCATCATACTTTGAATGAGAATTTATAAGTCCTTGTCTTACCCGTTCGGCTAACGACCCTCCACCAGTCAAGCAAGCGGTGGGTGAGAGTGGACACCCATTAAGTCACCATTTTATAGGCAACAACCTTATACCCACCTTATAGACCGGCTTCGTGAATGAGGCGTACTAGCGGTAAGACGACTTTGTTCTTATACATACATATATATATATATATATATATATATATATATATATATATATATATATATATATATATATATATAATTATAAGTATAAGGGTTGAATTTTAACTTTTAAAATTCTAAGGGTTGGAACTAAAGTTTTAACTTGACTTTACTTGTTCCAAAACTTGAGGGCAAGTTTTGTAAACTTTCAAAACTTTTCATATCTTGTAACTTATGAGTTTAATAGAGTAATAAAATGAAGACTCTTCACTTTTCTAACTCTTGTGTTCTTTTAATGGTTTTCAATCCAAGAGACTTTTGGTTTTCCATAACTTGAGGACAAATTATGGACTCCATTAAATAACATTATGATCAAGAATTAATCTACCACATCGGTTACAAATAATTCCTATGATCATCTAAACATCATAAGAACAAGATCATGAACATGAACACTTTTATATATCAAAATCACACTTAATCTTTGTAATTTTGATAACTAGTTGTTGTAAATGAGTTAGAAAAGACATTACACCTTCTAAAACAAGTTTTCAAGTACCAAAACAGTTTAGGGTAATGTTTCTAATCCATTTCCAGCAACTAAAGTCGAAAAACTGCACTCTGTCGACCCTACTCGCCGAGTGCATGAACCTACTCGGCGAGTAGGTTGAAGATACAAGTGGACTCGGCGAGTCCCCCCATGGACTCGGCGAGTCCATCAGTCAGACAACAAGATTTCGACTTTTTCAAGCATATTGCAACAAGTATCAAACAAACAAGCCTAGGCTCTGATACCACTGATGGGTTTAGAGCATTCTAACACTTCCTAAGTGTACATGCAACCCTAATAAACCTTGGATCTATGTTTGTCTAAGATACATGCAAATAATTATTTTTCCAAGGCTTATATCCTAACTAGCATGGCATGGGGAACTTGAATCAAATAAAGCTAGTAGAAACACTTACCTTGTAGTTGTAGTTGATTCCTTGGAGTTTTAGAGCCTAGCACCAATAATGTGGATGCCTCAAATGAAAGTCACAAATCACCACAAACTTGGAACTTTGAGAGAATAGTCACACTTCTCTTGAAATCGGCCCTCACCTCAACATGTGTCAACTAGTCGTGATTTCAAGAGCCAAAGCCTCCTTTATATAGTGTAGTGGATTAGGGTTACATCCATGTAAACCCTAATACCCATGTCTCTTCATTTCCATGAGATCCATGGGTTAAAGCTCCATGGAGTATCCATGGACTTCTTCATCCAAGCCTAGCCCATTCCAAATAATCATAAGCCCGCACTATATAAATATAGAAGCCCATATTTAATTAGTAATATCTTTGATCACTAAATTAATCCTAGATTAATTATAGATCACTACTAATTAAATAATATGATCTTATATTAATATATTAGAACTTATAATATATTAATAAATCATAACTTGTACTATTCTCAAATATTATCCATAAATTGTTCGGGTGAAGTGCAACCCAAATGGACCATGCCGGGTCGGGTCAAGTATATACCAAATATAGTTATGGACTTAGACACTATATCGAACAATAAGGATAGTAAGAAACAGGGAAAAGAGACTGATAGGACTCAGTCAGGATACATACTTGGATAAGGTACTAAAGCGTTTTAGTATGGAAAATTCCAAGAAAGGGGAGTTGTCAATCCAAAGAAATACCAAGCTGAGTAAGACTCAGAGCCCGAGTACAGAGGCAGAGATAGTTGATATGAGCCGAGTACCTTACGCTTCCGCAGTAGGCTCTATCATGTATGTTATGACTTGTACTCGCCCTGATGTAGCCTTCGCTTTGAGAATGGTCAGCAGATATCAGGGGAACCTTGGTAGAGCCAATTGGATTGCAATTAACAATATTCTTAAGTACCTACGAAGGACCAAGGAATGGTTTCTAGTCCTCGATGGGAGTGATGACTTAAGGGTACAAGGGTACAGTGACGCTAGTTTTCAGAAGGATTGGGATAATTACCGATCGTAGTCAGGCTGGGTCTTTACCCTAAATGGAGGAGCAGTGACTTGGAAGAGTTCCAAGCAGGAGACTGTAGTTGATTTAATGTGCGAATCCGAGTACATTGCGGCGAGCGAAGTGTCAAAGGAGGCTAAATGGTTGAAAAACTTCATTGGAGACCTTGGAGTTATGCCATCCATAAAGGAGCTGATGGAAATTTTCTGTGATAATGAAGGAGCAGTTTCCTTAACCAAGGAACCGAGAGATCATGGTAGATCTCGACATATCGACAAAAAATACCATTTTATCAGACATCGGGTAAAAGAGGGACACCTCATTGTAAAGAGGGTATCATCAGAAGAAAACCCAGCAGATCCCCTTATGAAGGGACTGAGTAGGGTCAAACACTTGCGGCACGCTAGGAGCATTGGGCTGAAGGATGATATAAGTTTAGATTAGATAGGAAACGTGTAATAGATAGTTTGTACTTGACATTTGATGAATAAATAAAATTGTGTTATTTATGAGTAAAGCTACTATCTTGTGTTGGTTATTTATCTATTGTATCAATTTTGCATGTTTTGACTTCCTGAATGATAGGATTATTCAAACAGTCCACAGTCGGTCATATTTTGGAAGTAGATATGAATGAAGGCTATCATGAATTGTTTGTAGATTGTATAAAAGGTTTTGGGCATAGCAAAGGTTTGCTGCAAAGTTCATGAGTGCTTATGAATATGATTTGAGCATTGGAATAAACCCGAGTTTGCTGGTATCACTTCGTGGTGTTTTATCTTAAGTGATTGCAAAGCGATAATATCATATATTCTTAAAACTTAAAGACATGATTATTGTTTGTTGGTTGGTTATGCATTGATGATGTGTAAATGCATCAATAACTTGATGTTATAAAACACATTGTTGTGCATAATTCAATTAGTGAACAATGGATGCATATGAGTCGAAGTTGATTTGTTCCTTTTATTCTATGAGAATAAAAGTGATATCTTGGCCACTTGATGATTTGCTTTGACTTATGTGTCGGGCCCGGTCAGAATGAAGTTGATGTGTTCAACTAAATTCTATGTCAAACAAATTAGAAATCAAGAAAAAAATGTTGGACAATAAGCATTGTCGTCATGATATCTAGAACAGAGTATTATACGATCCCTTATCTAAAGGACAAGTTGCCGATCAGAGTTGACAACGAAGTATAAGAGCTATGATTGCTAATCGGATTCTGAAGACATATATGAGATATAGTTACTAAACTTATCCAAGTGGGAGACTGTTGGAATAGTGTCTAAGCCCGTAACTGTATTTGGTATGTACTTGACCCGGTTGTGCATGGTCCTTTTGGGTTGCCTTCTCCAAAGCAACTTGACAAGGTAATTTAAGGAGAAAGATAGAATATTATGGTTTATTAATATATTATAAGAATAATATATTAAAAGAGAAATCATATTTATTTAATTAGTATTGGTCATAAATTAATTAGGAATTATTTTGGTGACTAAAAGAGATTAATTAAATAAAGGGGTATAAACTGTCAAATGTATGATAGTTGAGTTTTTTGGGCTGGTAAACCTAATGGACTAAGGCGAGAAGAAAAATTATGATGGGGATCCATCATATTTTCGTCCAAGGCCTTATTCCAAAAGGTTCCCTGGGCTGCTTGGTGGCTAAGTTGTCCATTAGGGTTTAGACTGAAACCCTAGCAGCCTGTAAGTATAAATAAGACCCCTAGGCTATGAAAATCGGCTACACTTGATTCCAAGAGAACCCTAGGACCGATTTTAGCATCTCTCACCCTTTCTCATATTGCCTTCTTGCTTTTGGGGTTTGTGAACCATAAGAGGAGTTACAATTGTGACTCTAAGCTCAAGAGCAAGAAGATTACAAGGATTCAAGCTACTTGAAAGAGGTAAAACACTTAGATCTTTTTTCTTTATGATAATTCTGAATTATATATGATAGATTTTGGTTTTTAAGTCTTGGATTCAAATCATGTACAATAGAGAAACCTAGATCCAAGCATTAGGGTTTGTATGAACACATAGGATTGTTCTTATGCATAAAACCCATCAGTATTTTATGTTGTTTATGTCAATTGCATGCTAGTTGTAGGCTTAATGATTTAGAAACAATATTGCATGTATAATTAGAGAAAACATAGATCCAAAGCATTTAGGATTGTATGTGCACCATATGATTTTATAGTATACTAAAGCCCATCATGAACAAGGAGGAAGCCACCTTAAGAAAGCTTCAAGGTTTGTTGAGAACTGTTGAGATTGGACTTAAAGGAAAAGCTATCGAGCCCACTCCTACTGCTGCTGTCCCGGTCCTCTCTATAGGACATGGTAAATGGAAAAAGAGGAAAGCTCCCTTTAAGAGCCAAAAGGGAAATTCCCATGATGTATCCTCTTCAAATGGATCCAAAGGTAAATCTGTATTTGCTACTCCCTCATCTGATCCTAAAGAAGAAAATTTCTTCTACTGTCACGAGAAGGGGCATTGGAATCGAAGTTGCCCGGAATAGTTGCAGAACATCAAGGATCGGAAGATAAAGCCCTCTTTCACAAGTATTTATACTATTCAATCGAATAACTCATCACATTCTAGTTCTTGGGTCCTTGATATAGGATGTGGTTTTCACATTTGTTCTGATTTTCAGGGGATAAGAAGAAGTATGGATGTGGAGCATGGGAAGATGAACTTGATAATGGGGAATAGGAAATCGTCACCTGTCACCAAGATCAGGATTTACTCTTTAGTGCTTAGTAGTGGGTTAGGATTAGACTTGAATGATTGTTGCTACTCATCATAGATGACGAGGAATATTATTTCTTTTCATGGTTTGTACAGATAAGGTTTTAGATTTTCATTTAACAATGAAATTGGTTCTATTAATGCTTTTTATAATTGTACTTTTTATTTTGAAGCATCTCCTTGTAATGATGTATATGAAACTGTGATGTTGTAGATAACTTAGGAAATAATGTGTTGCATATCGATTCGTCTATTGGTTTAGACAAGGCATGCTTGTGGAATTGTCGTCTTGGATATGTCAACAAGAAGCGTATAACCCAAATCGAAAAGGATAGAGTCTTGGAGTCATTTAACCTAAATTCGAACGCCACATGCAAATCTTATTTACTTGGGAAGATGAATAAATCGCCTTTCACTAGAACTTGTGAAAGAGGTGAGGGATTGTTGGATCTCATACACACAGATGTGTGTGGGCCCTTTAGATCCACTATAAGGGATGCTAACCGCTTCTATGCGACTTTTACCGATGACTATAGTAGATATGGGTATATCTACTTAATCAAGCACAAGTCGGAAACCTCTGAAAAGTTCAAAGAGTTTAAGCAAGAAGTGGAGAATCAATTGGGCAGGAAGATAAAGATGCTCAGATCCGATAGGGGTGGTGAGTATCTTAGTATCGAGTTCCACGACTATCTTAAGGAATGTGGAATTGTTTCATAATTGATGCCACCTAGGACACCGCAACTCAATGGTGTGGCTGAGAGGCGCAATCGAACCTTTTTGGACCTGGTTCATTTCATGATGAGTTGAGCTTCCTTACCTATCTCATTTTGGGGGTATACCTTAGAGATTGTCTCCTAGGGGAACCCTGGTAGAGCCCATTGGATTGTAATTAACAATATTCTTAAGTACCTACGAAGGACCAAGGAATGGTTTCTACTCCTAGGTGGGAGTGATGACTTAAGGGTACGAGGGTACAGTGACGCTAGTTTTCAGACGGATCGGGATAATTACCGATCGTAGTCAGGCTGGGTCTTTACCCTAAATGGAGGAGCAGTGACTTGGAAGAGTTCCAAGCAGAAGACCGTAGCTGATTCAACGTGCGAATCAGAGTATATTGCGGCGAGCGAAGCGTCGAAGGAGGCTATATGGTTGAAAAACTTCATTGGAGACCTTGGAGTTATGCCATCCATAAAGGAGCCGATGTAAATTTTCTGTGATAATGAAGGAGCGATTGCCTTGACCAAGGAACCGAGAGATCATGGTAGATCTCAACGTATCGACAGAAAATACCATTTTATCATACATCAGGTAGAAGAGGGACACCTCGTTGTAAAGTGGGTATCATCAGAAGAAAACCCAGCAGATCCCCTTACGAAGGGACTGAGGAGGGTCAAACACTTGAAGTACGCTAGGAGCATTGGGTTGAAGGATGATATAAGTTTGGATTAGATAGGAAACGTGTAATAGATAGTTTGTACATAACATTTGATGAATAAATAAAATTGTGTTATTTATGAGTAAAGCTACTATCTTGTGTTGGTTATTTATCTATTGTTTCAATTTTGCATGTTTTGACTTCCTGAATGATAGGATTATTCAAACAGTCCATAGTCGGTCATATTTTGGAAGTAGATATGAATGAAGGCTGTCATAAATTGTTTGTAGATTGTCTAAAAGGTTTTGGGCATAGCAAAGGTTTGCTGCAAAGTTCATGAGTGCTTATGAATATGATTTGAGCATTGGAATAAACCCGAGTTTGCTGGTATCACTTCGTGGTGTTTTATCTTAAGTGATTGCAAAGCGATAATATCATATAGTCTTAAAACTTAAAGATATGATTATTGTTTGCTGGTTCGTTATGCATTGATGATGTGTAAACGCATCAGTAACTTGATGTTATAAAACACATTGTTGTGCATAATTCAATTAGTGAACAATGGATGCATATGAGTCGAAGTTGATTTGTTCCTTTTATTCTATGAGAATAAAAGTGATATATTGGCCACTAGATGATTTGGTTTGACTTATGTGTCAGGCCCGGTTAGAATGAAGTTGATGTGTTCAACTAAATTCTATGTCAAACAAATCAAAAATCAAGAAACAAATGCTGGACAATAAGCATTGTCAACATGATATCTAGAACAGAGGATTATACGATCCCTTATCGTAAGGACAAGTTGATGATTAGATTTGACAGCGAAGTATAAGAGCTACGATTGCTAATCGGATTCTGAAGACATATATGAGATATAGTTACTAAACTTATCCAAGTAGGAGATTGTCGGAATAGTGTCTAAGCTCGTAACTATATTTGGTATGTACTTGACCCGGTTGTGCATGGTCCTTTTGGGTTTCCTTCTCCAAAGCAACTTGACAAGGTAATTTAAGGAGAAAGAGAGAATATTATGGTTTATTATATATTATAAGAATAATATATTAAAAGAGAAATCATATTTATTTAATTAGTATTGGTCATAAATTAATTAGGAATTATTTTGGTGACTAAAAGAGATTAATTAAATAAAGGGGTATAAACTGTCAAATGTATGATAGTTGAGTTTTTTGGGCTGGGAAACCTAATGGACTAAGGGGAGAACAAAATTATGACGGGGATCCATCATATTTTCGTCCAAGGCCTTATTCTAGAAGGTTCCCTGGGCAGCTTGGTGGCTAAGCTGTCCATTAGGGTTTAGACTGAAACCCTAGCAGCCTGCAGGTATAAATAAGACCCCTAGGCTATGAAAAACGGCTACACTTTATTCCAAGAGAACCCTAGGGCCGATTTTAGCATCTCTTACCCTCTTTCATGTTGCCTTCTTGCTTGTGGGGTTTGTGAACCATTAGAGGAGTTACAACTGTGACTCTAAGCTGAAGATCAAGAAGATTACAAGGATTCAAGCTACTTGAAAGAGGTAAAACACTTAGATCTTTTTTCTTTATGATAATTCCAAATTATACATGATAGATTTTGGTTTGTAAGTCTTGGATTCAAAGGATGTACAATAGAGAAACCTAGATCCAAGCATTAGGGTTTGTATGAACACATAGGATTGTTCTTATGCGTAAAACCCATCAGTATTTTATGTTGTTTATGTCAATTGCATGCTAGTTGTAGGCTTAATGATTTGGAAACAATATTGCATGTATAATTAGAGAAAAGATAGATCCAAAGCATTTAGGATTGTATGTGCACCATAGGATTTTGTAGTATACTAAAGCCCATCATGAACAAGGAGGAAGTCACCTTAGGCAACCTTCAAGGTTTGTTGAGAACTATTGAGATTGGACTTAAAGGAAAAGCTATCGAGCCCACTCCTACTGCTGCTGTCCCGGTCCTCGCTATAAGACATGGTAAAGGGAAAAAGAGGAAAGCTCCTTTTAAGAGCCACAAGGGAAATTCCCATGATGTATCCTCTTCAAATGGATCCAAAGGTAAAGTTGTATTTGCCACTCCATTATCTGATCCTAAAGAAGAAACTTGCTTCTACTGTCATGAGAAGGGGCATTGGAATCGAAGTTGCCCAAAATAGTTGTAGGACATCAAGGATGGGAAGATAAAGCCCTCTTTCACAAGTATTTATACTATTCAATCTAATAACTCATCAAATTCTAGTTCTTGGGTCCTTGATACAGGATGTGGTTTTCACATTTGTTCTGATTTGCAGGGGATAAGAAGACGTAGGGATATGGAGCATGGGAAGATGAACTTGATAATGGGGAATAGGAAATCGTCACCTGTCACCAAGATCAGGATTTACTCTTTAGTGCTTAGTAGTGGTCTAGGATTAGACTTGGATGATTGTTGCTACTCGTCATAGTTGACGAGGAATATTATCTCTTTTCATGGTTTGTACAAACAAGGTTTTAGATTTTCATTTAAAAATGAAATTGGTTCTATTAATGCTTTTTATAATTGTAATTTTTATTTTGAAGCATTTCCTTGTAATGATGTATATGAAACTGTGACATTATAGATAACTTAGGAAATAATGTGTTGCATATCGATTCGTCTAATGGTTTAGACAAGGCTTGCTTGTGGCATTGTCGTCTTGGACATGTCAACAAGAAGCGTATAGCCCAACTCAAAAAGGATGGAGTCTTGGAGTCATTTGACCTAAAGTCGAACGCCACATGAAACTCTTATTTACTTGGGAAGATGAATAAATCGCCTTTCACTGGAACTTATGAAATAGGTAAGAGATTATTGGATCTCATACACACAGATTTGTGTGGGCCCTTCAGATCCACCACAAGGGATGCTAACCGCTTCTATGCGACTTTTACCGATGATTATAGCAGATATGGGTATATCTACTTAATCAAGCACGAGTCGGAAACCTCTGAAAAGTTCAAAGAGTTTAAGCAAGAAGTGGAGAATCAATTGGGCAGGAAGATAAAGATGCTCAAATCTGACAGGGGTGGTGAGTATCTTAGTATCGAGTTCCACGACTATCGTTAGGAATGTGGAATTATTTCATAATTGATGCCACATAGGACACCGCAGCTCAATGGTGTGGCTGAGAGGCGCAATCGAACCTTTTTGGACATGGTTCGTTCCATGATGAGTCGAGCTTCGTTACCTATCTCATTTTGGGGGTATACCTTAGATATTGTCTCCCATATCCTTAATCTAGTCCCAACTAAGAAGGTTTCCAAAACACCTCACGAGATGTGGACAGGGAAGGTTCCCTCGTTGGCACATATCAAGGTTTGGGTTTGCGAGGCTTTCGTAAGACGAGAGACTCACGACAAGATTGAACCTCGCAGTGAGCGGTGTATTTTCATCGGCTATCGACATAAATCTTTTGGATATCTTTTCTACAGACCTAGTGACAACGTGGTCTTCTTAGCAAGGAAAGGGGTTTTCCACGAGAGAGAGCTCATATGCCAAGAGGACAGTGGAAGGCAAATTGATCTTGAAGAGCTTCAAGAGTAAAGAGGTAAAGGAACCTCTAACAGTAGCACTAAACCTGAGAAAGAGATCCCTATTAAACTAGTTGAAGAGTCCTTACCTCTAATACGTTCCGGTAGAGTTAGTGTTCCACCTGTGTTGTATGGTTTCCATATAACTGTTTAAGGTGATACGGTTATCAGTGATAGTACACTGATAAATTTGGATGAACCTAACAACTACAAGGAAGCCATGGTGGGCCCAGAGTCTGCAAAGTGGAAGGAGGCAATGGACAGCGAGATTCAGTCCATGTATGACAATCAAGTTTGGAACTTGGTTGACAACGTATTGGGTCGTAAAACGGTCGCGTGTAAGTGGATCTTCAAGAAGAAGACCGACATGGATGGGAAAATGCATACGTTCAAGGAACGACTGGTTGTGAAGGGCTTTACTCAAACCCTGGGGGTTGACTATGATGAGACCTTCTCACCAGTGGCCAAGATCAAGTCTATTAGGGTTATGTTAGCAATCATTGTGTTTCATGATTATGCAATTTGGCAGATGGATGCCAAAACTACCTTCCTTAACGGGAAGTCGGATGAAGATGTTTACATGTGTCATCCAGAGGGTTTTGTGGGTACTAAATATCCTAATAGAGTGTGCAAGCTTGAGAAATTCATCTATGGATTAAAGCAAGTGTCTCGTAGATGGAATCTTTGTTTCTATGAGAAAGTCAAAGAGTTTGGTTTTTCGAGAACCGAGGATGAGTCTCGTGTGTATGTCAAGGCTAGTGGGAGTATAGTTAGCTTTCTAGTTTTGTATGTTGATGACATACTGCTCATACGAAACGAAATCCCGACCTTGCAGGAGGCTAAGTCCTGGCTAGGGAAGTGTTTCGCTATGAAGGGTCTAGGGGAAGTTGCTTACATTCTGGGGATAAGGATTTTGAGAAATAGAAGTAGGAGACTAATAGGACATAGTCGAAGTACTTACTTGGATAAGGTGCTGAAACATTTTAGCATGGAGAATTCCAAGAAAGGGGAACTGCCAATCCAAAGCAATACCAAGTTGAGTAAGACTCAGAGTCCGAGTACTGATGTCAAGATAGTGGAAATGAGTTGAGTGTCATATGTTTCCGTCGTTGGCTTGATCATGTACGCTATGACATGTACTCGCCCCGATGTGGCTTTTGCGTTGACCATGGTTAGCCGATATCAAGGGAACCCGGGTAGAGCTCACCTGGGTAGAGCTCATTGGACAACAGTTAAGAACATCTTACGTACCTGCGAATGACTAAGGACTGGATCCTTACACTTGGTGGGAGTGATGACTTGAGAGTGATAGGGTATAGTGACGCCAGCTTTCAGATCGACAGAGATAACTTCCAATCTCAGTCAGACTGGGTATTTACCCTAAATGGAGGAGCAGTTACTTGGAAAAGTTCCAAACAGGATACTATGGCTGATTCAACGTGCGAATCAGAGTACATAGCAGTAAGTGAAGCGTCGAAGGAGGCAATATGGTTGAAGAAATTCATTGAATACCTTTGAGTTGTACCAGCCATAAAGGTGTTGGGTTTTAAGCACTATAACACTCCTATGATGCATATGCAACCCTAGATGCTTTGGATCTATGTTTCTCTAATTATACATGCAATTTGAATTTTCCAAAGCATACATCCTAACTAGCATACAATAGAGGATATACAAGATAAAAACCAAGTTAGATGAATACCTCTTGATGTAGTTTGTAGTTCTTGGACTTAGAAAGCTTTAGCACCTCAAGTGTGATGCCTCTAATGTGTCACAAACACCAAATGCAAAAGGAGGCTTGAGAGAGTGGGCTAGTTAACTCAAAATCGATTATCACTCTCTTAGAATGAATAGGCAACCAAATTTAGCTCTAGGGGTTTGCTTTTATAGTGTTACAAAGGCTAGGGTTTCATCCATGCAAACCCTAATGCACAATAACCCTTCATATTTCTTAGACTCCATGGGTTAAACCTGCATGGACTATTATATTGGTTTATCCCATCCTAATCAACCATGGATCATTGGCACACACTATAAGAATCATTGATTTATTTAATCAGTCCCTTCTGACCAGTAAATTAATTCCAAATTAGTTCTTGATCAATACTCATTAAATAATTTGATTTCTCAATTAATATATTATACTTATAATATATTAATAAATCACAAATAACCTTATTCTCAAAAGTCCATCCTATCAAATTGCACTGGTGAAGGCAACCCAAAAGGACCATGCTACTATCGGGTCAAGTACATCCCAGTTACAGTTATGGGCTTAGACACCTAATTCAACAGTCTCTCACTTGGAAAACTCTAATAACTATAACTGCCAATGTAACTTCAAAATCCAATTAGCAATCATAGCTCTTAAAAGCCGTTGTCGAACTCTGACCTAATCAGTGACGCGTCCTTTAGATAAAGGATTGTATAATCCTCTGTTCGGGGCTCAGCCAAGCACTTCAGATGTCGGCAACAAATCATCGAGGGGCCCAAAGATATCGCTTTTCTGGTTAAGAAAAAAGGAATGATATACTTTGACTATATAATCATACATTTTACTAACCAAATCATGCATGAAATTACTCTTTATAACACTCAGTTACGAGATACGTCTGGGTAAACCAATGCATAACTGATTCGTAAACTATGAACTATATATCTCCGCTTAAGACTAGTAGATATTATCATCTTAGAATTATACATGATAAAATCCATGAACTAATCTCTAAGCGTGGGTTTATCCAATACTTAAAATTTATATTTTCAAATTGTCAAGTCTATTCCTAAAGGGACATTTAAGGGGACCAAAAATCTTCTTGTAATGTTGTTGAAGAAGATCCCACTTAAGTAAGCACCCATTGCTTGCAAAAGATTGGAAAAACTTCTTGAAGGCTAAAATTCAGCAACTGTCGCTAAAAGCCAACAGCCATTTGGAAACAGCATTAGTGACACTTTTCAGAAAATGTCACTGAAAATCCTGCACACCTTTTAAAATTGAAAATTGCTCTTTTTTTTTTCAAAAATGGTTCCAACTTGATTTCTTGTTACATTTTTGTACAAATAAATTAATTCTAAAAACCAATCTATTACTTTACAAAAACAACCAAGAAAAGCTAATCTATTTAATTATTACATACCATATGAATAAATAAATCATTACAACCATTTTATAACAAAAATAACCAACACAATAACATAACAACACATTGGTCCTTGGCTAGTTTGTGCACATCATATACATCAATATACATATCGAACAACATTTGTTTTTCTAAGACAACTTTAAATGACAAAAGATGCATGAAAATTTTGTCACATAAAATTAAAAAAAAAAGTTGTCATAGAAATATGTATGAACTTATTTTTATACAAAAACAAGTTATCCATATTCTCCATAAACTAAGATTTCCAAAAATCAAAAAATCTAACCAAACTTGCAAGATGGATCTGATACCAATTGTTGGGTTTTAGTTCAAAAATAGTTTCATAAACTTGAAAAATATGGCAACAGAAGACTTTAATTTTGAAGTAACATAAACATTTTATACCCACCAAGGATCTTCTTGCAAGTTATAGAAAGATTTAAACACCAACAAAAGAAGAGGTGAAGAAATAACAACCTTTGTAGTCCTTTGGGTCCTCTTGGGAGGTTTGGAAGTTGATAAAGAATGTGGAACCTTTGAGACACCAACAATGACTCAACTTGATGTGGATGCTAGTCCAAAACTCTTCAACTCTTAAGATTGAAGTTCATAACCAAAGTATGCACTTCAAGAGATTATAAATGCAATTAATCTCCAAGTCTTCAAAGCAAAACTAGAGAGAATGAGAGAAGAAGAGGAACTTTCGGCCATATGCCTCAAGGAAGGAATGAGCACTCTTGCCAAATCCAAGCCCTCTTATTAATATGCATAAGGTGAAGCTATTAACCATTAGTCCTTAGCACTTTAAGCAAACTAGTCTCCATTGTCATAAGCATGTCTCCCATGCCTTTAAAGCATGATTAGACAGGTCATACATTTCTTCTTTTTATGCATATCTCGAAAATTGCATAAAGAAAAGACAACAAGTTTTTAACTAGTCCAAAAAGTTGTGCATGACTTATTAATTCATACCATATGAAATAGTATAATGTTACTTGCTAATGAAAATTATTATTTCCATGAAACAAATAATTCTAATTTAATTATAAGAGTTTTATTGAATATTTATTAAAATCAATTTCTAATAAATAATCAATTGTATCAAGTTGTTATTAGTGTGACCCATTAGTATCATATGTTATTTAGCAATATCACTTTAATATGACTCTTGAGCATACTAGATCTTTCATGACTCCCACTGACTTCTTGATATGTGAGTTTACTCTCAAGGAACATTCCTTGATGAGCTAAAACAAACATTCAAAAGGTCATGTGGAAACACTTCGTAGAATAGGATTTAGTTTATCTTTTGTTTCCCAATGAAAACTCCAATTCTAAATGTGCTAGAGTAAGAAAACATTATTACTCCACATGTTACAAGGTGTTATCATCCTTCTTAGTTTTGAAAATTGAGTTTCAAGATACGATTCATAGTTACTAGAGCATGGCTCTAAACCTCAATTGGAACAAAGTATGACTCATCCATGATCGAACCATTTCCAACAATGTTTGATTCCTCTTCTTAGTCATACAATTGCACTAAGATGTTATTGGAAGATTAATTGTGATACAATTCTATAATTACTAAGATGATCATAAAACATGATACTAAAGTACTCTCCTTTCTTTTCAAATTGGAGAATCTTTTAACTTTCTACCTAATAGATTCTTCTATTCATTCTGTTACTCATGAAATTTTCAAAAAGTTTCAGAATATGCGTAATCTTATAAACATAATCATATTTATTAAAGTATTTGTAAATCATTACGAAAAGAGTTATTGTCCCTTGTGATGGATCTGAAGAGTCCATATCAACATGTACTAGCACATGGAAAGATCCCATAATTGAACTTTCTCTTTTCCATATGATCAAACGGTTTGATCTTGGATGGCCCCTCCCATAGAGAAGAGAAATCTTTTTCTGAATTACCAATGTTACCATTGTCAACGCCCATGGAACTGTTCGAACTATACCCTTTAAGTAAATCTACTTCAGATGTGTTCTTAATCATTTCTACTTCATTAACTATCAACTTCTCGGTCAAATCAATTAAGGTCACGTCAAGATTCCTCATATGAAAGTTCTCTACGAACTGACCATATGACCTATGAAGCAAAAGAAGAACTGATGAGATTAAAACTTAATCTTGAAGATCGATTAGATCTTAAACAGGTGAATAAATATTTAAACAGTAAGAACGAAAGCAAAAGTATGAACAACTCAACGATGAATCAAACGAGTCGAATGATTATAAACAAAACCCTCAGAAGAGCTCGATCAAGAACATCAACTGTAGAGAGTTGCAGGTTTACAAGAACGATAAAATAAATCTGCAATGCTATCGTAATCGTTGCTTCTGAATTGTTAACCTAATATGCATGCAAGCATATCTTTATATAATAAACCTAGCAAACTCACGGTTGGACAGGCCCAATACCGGAGTACAAAATAAATGGACTATCAGCCGAGCCCAATGACGCAATCTTCAAACGAGTCTTCAACTCAACAATCTCCCCCTTTGCGTCAATTGGAGCGAGATCTTCACTTTTTACTAGGGCCAGCAGCAGCACCGGGTACCTTCTTCTTCACGGTCTCAAACAGACGAGATATCAGAGCAAGTATCGTTTTCCTGAATCTGATGTACCATTGGATCATGTCGTTGAAGTACTTGACATCGTCTGCTGCATTCTCCTTACACCTTCGGATGATTGACAAAACATGCTCAAGGCAAGTATTGGTGTAAAGATGCTTATCCGCCAAAGCAAAGAGACATTTGTGTCCTTCTGCTCTAGTGAACATGACCGAATTACGTCTCGGATCGATCTTGCCCATCTTCATTTGATTGAGATCACTGGCCGATCCCACAGGAGCTATCTTCGGTTTCTTCTTGAAGACTATGGCAATCTCCTGATCCATAAGGGCAACCTCCATGATGTAACAAACAATCATCCTCTTGAGATGGTCTATAATAGGACCATATTCTGCTTCGTTCGTCAAAAGGATGTTGTGTAAAACAATCCAATCATGAGGGTTTAAGTTCGGTAAGTCTGCCAAAGATATAAGATGTTCGGTTTTAGCAGATCCTCTTATCACCCTGAACCGAACGTTGATGAATCTCCCTTCGGTGTAAGGCTTTAAGACCTGAACGTTCACGATCTTCTGAGCGCTCCATGTCTGATATTGTGGTTGAGCAGCTTTCAGATAGAACTCGATAAGCTCCCTATCGACCTCAGCATTCGGATGAGGGACTTCATAAATATTGGAGAAGGCGTGGAAGATAAACGCCTTTCGAGTCAACGGCATATCGAACTGCGAATCAACAGAGTTATTGCAGTCGAACGATATCACTAGTTCGAGCCATAGGATGCTAGGTGTGTCTATGGCCTCCTTGATCATTCTCTCCCGAGTCCAGGCAGGGAAGAGAGTCTTCCTGCTCTAGAGGAGATCGTGGGCTTCCTTCTGCTTGCGTTCGGCTTCTTCAGCCTCTCGCGCCACACGAATGTTATTGTCTTCCACATTGCGACTGTTTTTGCGTTTAAGCAAGTCAGCAATGGTTTCCTTGTCATCTTCATCCTCTTCCTCAGCTATGTTCTTTCCTTTGTCCTTCACACCCGAACCCGAAGCTTGACCAGACGGAGGTGGTTCGGTTGTGTGAGCAGCTGTTGAGGAAGGAGGTGGTTTCGATCCGGACTTCTTCCCTTCCCTCCCTTGTTTCGGATTGGACACAAAACTGGGTAAGCCTTCGATTTTGCTAAGAAGGTCCATGGCAGGAGTAAGTTTCTCAGCAAGGGTTTGCCTCACCGAGTGATTGAGGATGGGATCGTGTGCTTCCAGGATGTTAGATAGGGCAGCGTGTACATCCGAAACACAAGTTTTTATAACCTCCCGTTCGGATCGAAGAGCTTCAAGCTGTTGCTGATAGTTTGAAATCTGAGAGCTCTTGACCTTGAGGGCGGTGGTTTTGCTTGCCAAAACGTCCATTAACGAATTTTCTGCTGCGAGATCCTCCTGAATCTTAGCGAGGCGCTTGTCAATGGAGGCACGAAGGGCCGAGTTGTCATCGCTGATGGATTGGCGTAAGGTAGCGAATGACTGTAACTCCGTTGAGACGAAATTGGCCAATTGCTGAACGATTGGTTCCAAAGTTGTCTTGGTGGCATCAGCGCTCTCCTGTAAGGACTTCAACAGGGAAGAGGCGTCTGAGAATAGTTTATCGACTTTTGCGGTCGCAGCCTCATAGGCTTTTGTGGAGGCGTCTATAGCTGCTGTAGCTGAAGCAACAGAATCATGCTGAGCCCTGGAGAAGGCGTCAACAATTTTCTGAAGAGCGGCTTCAGAGAGAGAGGACTGAGAGTTGGTGGATGACGCAAGAAGTAAGTCAACCTTCTCGTTTAGCTCCTTGAGATGCTTCTTTGTCACTGGAGCATCGTCCTCATCGTCACTAAGAACCTGAAACGGACTAAAGTAGACCGAATCGAAGGTCATGTTGTCTCCGCCAAGAAATGGGTTATCTCCATTAGAGGCATGATCTGGAGATGGTGGGGGTGGTGAAGCTGGGGGTGTTGTGGTGTAGGTAGGTTCAGGTTGAGTGTTTGTAGGTGGGGTTTCGGGTGGTGGTTGAGTATGGGTAGGTTCGGTTGTTTGTTGGGTTTCGGTTTGAGGTGGTTCGGTTACAGGAGGGGTTTCGGTTGCACTGGTATGAACCCCCGTATCAGATACGTTGGTTGTACCCTTAGCAGTTGTGGTAGTGGTATCTATGAAAATGGGTGGTGGTATAGGGAAAGAGGTTTTAGGTAGGGTGGTGGAGGGGTTTATGGTGGGAATGGAAGTAGGGATGGTTGGAGGAGGTGAACAAACTGGTGAGACATGAAGTTCCATGTCTGGGGTAGGTGATCGGGGTGGGGTGTTGCCTCTGGGAGGGGTGTCGCCTCTTTGAGAGCCATCCGAACCCGAACTCTCGTTTTCTGAATCACTCGAAGAGGAAGCGATTACAAGCTTTCGCTTCGGTTGAGTCTTCCTTCTCTTCGGTTGCGGGGACTGTTCCGGTTTGGTTTGTTTCCTCTTCCTGGGAGAAGGACCTTTAGGAGCCTTGCTCACTTGCTTCCCTTTTTCTGCCTTTTTGCCCCTGTTGACAGGTTTGTCTGCGTCATGGATTGACTTGAGCATTTCCTGTGTTAGAACCCTAGGACCAGACGCCTTGAATTCCTTTATCGTCTGGACGATCCTGCTATCGGACGGAACATCGCGGTACATTGTCTCCGAATAGAGCCAATGAAGGAGAACTTAAATGCATCAGAGACGATGATCTTCGTGGTATGAAACGTACCGATCGAAGACATCGATGCACCTACAGCAATGGGAATGTCGAATTTGTCCATCGCCCATTTTGAGATAATCGTCCAGAACCGGGCGTACGACACCCAGAGTGTCGTGAAGAGGAAGAAAGGCTCTGGATGAGCTGTTGCCAGATGACCAACCCAAATTCTAGATTGACTTCGTTGTAAACAGCATACATGATCGACAGGAACAGTCGACTTGAACCATCGGATCCTGAGCTCCGTTCAGATAAGCCCTTGAAGAGGACTGTAAACAAGCCGTTCCATTGTGGCGGCAAGCAGGATTTCTTGAACTTCGCGACGGAGGGGAGCGCCTCCGTGTACCCCATGTTGTAAAACATGTTGTAGAGATGCCCAAGCGGAATCGACTCCGGATGAACTCGTGAAGGATCAGCAGCCAACCCTAGCAGTGTACCAAATCGTTGGCGAGAAATGGAGGTCTTGTGATCAGCAACCTTGAAGAATACACGTTCGACTGCTTTGTCGTAAAGAGCAGTCGCATACACCTGCGAAAGAATCTCCATGGGCACAGATTCAACCCTAGTGAGTGCAGGACCGATCTGAGAGTACTTCAAGCACTCGATGATCGGCGTCATGTAAGAATCGTACAACGAAGGAGTGAGGTCGATCATTAAGCATTGTTGTGGACGGATGGGGAGGATGTGCGAGGTAGCATGGACTGACGATGATTCTACCATTGTTGAAGGTAGAAGAAGAAGATGAACAGTGAAGCTTTTGGGAGTGTTTGCTATCTTGTAAATTCCGGATGCTGTAAAGAGGTAAATGAGAGTAGAGACTGCCTTTTATAGTGGGGGAAAGGAGAGAGAAAAATCGTTTCAAATCTTCTATGCGTGACAGTTAAGGCATGCGATGATCTCGTAGGAGAGAGAGTGTCAGATTCCTAGGATCACGCCGCCCAACAAGGGCCGTTTTAGAATAAACCGGTTCAAATCCTCACGCGCCTTTAAGTGCCAGAGAGGTGTCGCTTGAAATTCGCACACGCGTCCATGATGTCAGTAAAAGTGTAGACGTTCCAAATTCACACGCATTCCCTTTTTACCGTCGTTTGAAATTCAATCCTTTTAACTCCCGCCTGAGTCAGCAACTTTTTGTCTTATCCTTTAAATTGCATCTTTTGAATTAAATGGCCACTTGGATGATCTTTGACCACAACTTGAAAATTAACCACCAAAGCAATAATTCAGCCTGTAATTATTAGTAACGGAATATTGGAAAATCAAAGATTTTCGTGCAAAGAGTGTAAAAAGAAAAGAAATAAAGCAACTCTTTTTAGGAATGACTGTGATGTCAAGAATGACACGAAACAAATGATCCCGGGCACGAATCTCTTCCTTCGAGATCAAGAGAGACCTCAAAGTGTTAATGTGGTTTCCCGTTGAATGACGATCAAACATTTATTAGTAAATGTTGAAAGACTTCTTTTAATTGGCTAAGTAAGGGTGGCTTTCGCTTTGATTCAACAATTCTAATCTTGAAATAAGAAAGAAAGTGAACAAAGTACTTGTGAGACCGGTGTAGTCTGTTGAACAAGTAGGTAGAAATTAATTTTAAATTGGCTGGGAAAATATAAAATATCATAAAAAAAAATTAAAAACTGGATCCCAAGGGTAGAAATGTTATGGTGTTTAACAATTTCATAGGAATCACACAAAAATAAAATTTGAGATTTCAGTAGGATACATCCGTCAATTCGTAGGTGAAAACTTGAGCAAATTTATTGTTCACCGTCAATTCAGATGTGGTGTTGAATGTTGGGTTTCACTCAGCCCGTAGTGGCACGAAACTGAGATCATAAACACAGTTGTTGTGTAACCATAAACCTCAGTGGTAATTTCTAAGAGTCTCAAGGGTTATGTTGATGAAACGAATGTAATGGAGAGATAAAAATCATTTCAAATCTTCTAGGTGATCTTTGATGAAGTGATACCTCAGTGCTATGTGTTTGGTTTTAGAGTGTTGCATTGGGTTATGACAGATCCTAATTGCACTTTTAGAGTCACAATATAGTGGGATCTTCTTCATATTGAGTTCATAGTCTCGACGTTGACTCTGGATCCAAATCACTTGGGAGGTGCAGGATGCAGCGGCTATGTATTCTGCTTCGGCAGTAGACAACGACACGCACGTTTGTTTCTTGGATTGCCAACTGACCAACTTCCCATCAAGGAATTGACAGCCGCTAGTGGTGCTTTTTCTGTCGAGTCCACATCCTCTAAGGTCTGCATCTGAGTAGGCTTGAATGAAGAAGCCTGAGTTGGATGGATACCATAGACCTAAGGAGGTAGTTCGCTTGAGATAGCGTAGAATGTTCTTGACTGCAAGCATGTGAGGTTCCCGTGGGTTTGCCTGAAATCTAGCACAGTAACACACAGAAAACATGATGTCAGGCCTGCTAGCAGTAAGATACATTAGTGAGCCTATCATTTGACGATAAAGCGTGATATCAACAGCCGGTTTATCTAGAGATGGAGTTAGCTTGGTGCCGAATGCCATTGGGACTTTGACTTTGGAGTCTCCCATCATACCAAACTTTGCTAGGAGAGTCTTCGTGTAAGCTTCCTGATTGATAAAGATGCCTTCGGGTCCCTGTCTAATATTTAAACCAAGGAAAAAGTTAATAGGACCCATTGAGCTCATTTCAAATTTAGTCTCCATCAGCTTTCTGAATTTAGCTGTTAGGCTGGGATTCGTTGAGCCAAAGATGATGTCATCGACATAAATTTGAACTATCATAAGGTGGTTACCTTCCTTTTTGCGAAAGAAGGTTGGGTCAACCGAACCTTGTTTGAATTTGGACATCTTTAAGAATTTAGTTAGTGTTTCATACCAGGCTCTCGGAGCTTGTTTGAGACCATACACAGCTTTATCCAAAATGTAGCAATGATTTGGATACTTTTCGTTCACGAACCCAGGAGGTTGCTCTACGTACACTGTTTCTTCTAGTTCTCCATTAAGAAATGCACACTTGACGTCCATTTGGAAAACTTCGAAGTTTTTGTGAGCAGCATAAGCAAGAAAGATTCTCACAGATTCGAGCCTAGCTACCGGAGCGAAAGTCTCTTCATAATCAATCCCTTCCTCCTGACAAGATCCTTTTACAACCAGACGAGCTTTGTTCCTTATCACGTTCCCTTCCTTGTCCATTTTATTCCTAAAGACCCATTTGAGACCAACAACCGAGGCATCTGGAGGAGTTGGAATGAGGCGCCAGACTTTGTTCCTTTCAAATTCGTTCAGTTCGTCTTGCATCGCTTGAACCCAATCGGAGTGATCGAGAGCAGTGTTAACTGTCTTCGGTTCAACTTTTGATACGAAAGAGTTAAACATACAAAACTCAACTTTGGAGAATAAGGATGTTTGTTTTGCCTTTAGTTGTGATCGGGTTAGGACCTTTTCAGAGACATCACCAACCACTTGAGAGATAGGATGATCTCTGGTCCATTTAGTGAGAGGAGGGTAGTTTGGATCAAAGGTTGGGTCTAGTTCAGCATTGATCATTTCTTCTGGCTCGGATTGGCTTTCGTGGTCGAGCGACATATCAGCATGCTCCCCTTCGATAGAAGAGCTATGAGAAGCTTGAGGTTCAGAGGTTTCTTGTGGTGCTGGGCTTTTAGACGTTGATACACCTTCGGTTGGTGAAGCACTTTCGGTTGGAGAAGTACTTTCGGTTGGAGAAGTACTTTCGGTTGGAGTTGGACTTTCTGGAGTATTTGGAGAACTTGGCTCCCCCTCAACATGTGAGCTTGGCTCCCCCTCAACATGTGAGCTTGGCTCCCCCTCAACATGTGAGCTTGGCTCCCCCTCAACTTGTGAGCTTGGCTCCCCCTCAACTGAAGCATCGTTGGATAGAGGTTCATCAGAATTCGATCCTCCTTCGTTCATTCTCCTGGCATCTTCTTCGACAATTTGTTCCATGTGGTCTACCTTGTTGTCTGCTGCACCTGCTTCTGAGAGAGTAGCTTTTTTTGGTTCGTCAAAGAGCTCCATAAACTTCTCGTATAGATTAGCGATCGAGACTGTGACTTGGCCAGTTTGAGGAAAGATTTCCCCAGATGTGTCTTCTTTGGCCTGTAGCTTTTTGACATAGCTATAATCAAAAGTCACGTAATAGGTCTCTTCGATTTTCCTCGAACGCTTGTTTAGGACTCTGTATGCTTTGGAAGTGAGAGAGTAACCCAGAAATATTCCCTCGTCGGCTTTGACATCGAACTTGTTGCGGTGTTCTTTAGAGTTAAAGATGAAACACCGTGAGCCGAACACGTGGAAAAATTTTACATTGGGCTTTCTGTTGTTGAGAATCTCGTAAGGCGTGAGCGTGAAGCGCTTGTTGAGATATGACCTGTTATGTGTAAAACAAGCAGCAGAAATAGCATCAGCCCAAAAATAAAGAGGTAAGGAAGCGAAACTTAGCATAGTTCGGGCAGCTTCACACAAAGATCGGTTTCGTCTTTCGACAATTCCGTTCTGTTGAGGTGTGTAGGGAGCTGAGAAGTTGTGACTTATTCCCTTTTCTGCCAGAAATTCTTCAAATTCCTTGTTCTTGAATTCCAGACCATTGTCGCTCCTGATGTTGCGAACGACCTTCTTGAGCTGTACTTCAATCTGTTTGATGAAAACTTTCAGCTTTTGAGTCGCTTCAGATTTGAGCTTTAAAAAGAACACCCATGTAAATCGTGAAAAGTCATCAACAATAACAAGAATGTACTTGCTACCACCGATGCTTTCGGTAGATGATGGACCACACAAATCAATATGAAGTAATTCGAGTGGTTCAACAACTTTTGTGTTAATTATGGATGGATGACTTTGACGACTCTGTTTCCCCATTTCGCATGCAGCACACAAATGATCTCTGTCGAACTTGAGCAATGGAAGACCTCGAACATGACCTCCAGTGACAAGTTTGTTGATATCTTTAAAGTTGAGATGAGAGAGTCTTCGGTGCCACAACTAGCTTTCGTCAGATTGTGCTTTTGATAACAAGCAAATAGCTGGGTTTCCTTTGATGGGTTTGAGGTTTAGAGGAAACATTTCACCCTTACGTTCAGATTTGAGAATTACTTTCTTCGTCTTCTTCTCAATAATTTCAGAACCTTCATCGTCGAATGAGACTTTGAGACCTGTACCTCCAACAAGCTGAGATACACTGATGAGGTTGTGTTGCAGTCCTTCCACATATGCCACCTTCCTTATAGTAAAATCACCATTAGTTATCATTTCGTATCCCTTTATGGTGCCGAAAGAGTTGTTTCCAAACTTAACGTTGCCACCATTTGCAAGAGACCTGTATTCCCTGAGCTCCTCTTTCCTCCCTGTCATGTGACGTGAGCAGCCACTATCGATGTACCATTCTTCGTCAAACTGCTCGTCACTTATAACCTGCAAATATTAAGCAGATTTAGGAACCCAAAGTTTCTTGGGTCCACGTGAGCCTTTCACAGGAACAGGAATAGTAAGAGAGATGTCAACAAGATATGTTCGTTTTATGAGTGTTGTTTCATCTTTCTTTTTAATGGTAAAGACTTTTATTTTATTGGGATTAGGTGCGTTCGGTTTAGACTCTAGTTTGGATGCAGAAACCTTCTGTTTGCTCTTTTGTTCAGCTGACGAATGAGATTTTTGAGAACGAACAGAATGAGCTTTAGAGCAAGATGGAGATGAATTGGAAGAATTAGAAGAATTAGATGAATGAGAAGGAGTGGGCTTAGATTGAGATGACTTCTTGGCTGGAGACTCTAGGTGACCCTTTTGCTTTTGATCATTGGTGGGACTTACCTTAGAGTTTTGATTTCCTTTGATAACAGAACCGAACCTTTGCTTTCGGTTGAAGTCGTTCTGTGAGCCGAACCTTGGCTTTCGGTTGGAGTCATCCTCAGAACCGAACCTTTGCTTTCGGTTGGTATTCTTTTCCGAACCGAACCTTGGCTTTCGGTTGTTGTGGGTCTCATGCTTTTGGACAGGATCATTCTCAACCTTCAGATTTTTGTCTTGATGTGAGAAATAAGCATTCTGGGATTGCCAGAATTGTTTCCTTTCAGAGAGGTTCTTCCTGTATCTCTGGTTCCTTTCACGTTTCTTATTCCTCATCTGCTTCTGTTGATGATGGATATTGGCATTCGTTTTCGGTTTCTCCTTGGCCGGTTCACTTTGGACTGTGGGAGTTTCACTTTGAACTGACGAACTAGAGGGAACTTCTTCTTTGGCTGAGCTTCCATTCTCTTGAGGAATGTCTTTCGTACCACTGGTACTTGGCACATCGAAATTGTCTGGCTTGTTCAAGGGTTCTGGTATATATCTACCTTTACTGATCCATGAAGTCCTTTCTGACAAGCCTTTGGTTTCATCTACATTATCGATTGGAGCTGACCAAAAGAACTCATCGCAGCCATCAGCATTATCTTCGTTTACGATAGCTATGAGTTCAACGGTCTGATGTTCGGTTACTCCTGTGACCTTGTACACTTGATTTGGAGTGGTCCTGACCTTTTGATATACAACTGCTTTTTCTGCTAAGATCAGGGACTTTTGTTGGGACAACCGAGCGAACTCCACTGAATTTTCAGAAATTAGATTCTTGTGGTTTTCAGGTTCGCTTTTCACAAATTCTGAGCAGTCAACCATGTCCTCTACAGAAATTTCACTCATGTTGTCATCCTCATTAAGCTCAGATGTATTTTCAACATCAATTTTATTTTCTGAGCTCAAGTTGGCATTTAAAGAGTCAAATTTTTGTATGGTTTCGGTTGTCAGTTTAAGTCTATCATTTTCATCCAAAAGGTTTTTGAGCATGTCCTTGTGGTCCTTGGATTTAATGAAAGATTCAATTTTGTCCAGTCCATACATATAGGTCGGATTGACGTCATCAGATGATATCACACTCTCACAATTATAGGCTTCAGCATCGATTTCATCCTCCTTAAACTCAAGGAAGGGTAAAATCATGCAATGGATCTTTTGTCCTATCTCACAATCCAAGTGAAGCTGAGTAATATTAGTATAAAGACGTTTTGCAATCAAACAAAAAACATTACGTTGTTTTAACAACTTTAAATTGTCTCTCTGTAAATAAATGTTTTCGTCTTTTATTTTAACTAATTCAGACTCCTTCAACTCGATCCACATGCGCCGCTCCTCACTCTTCGAAGACACCCTGCTTAATTGATCAGTTAGGTTAGAATTGGTGACTCGAGTTTGAGTTAAACTACTATCTAGATGTGAGATTCGTGAATTAACACTTTTTAGTTCTTTTTCATAGGAGCTTTGTGGTACTTTAAATGAAACAAAAACCGATTGTACCTTCTTGAATAGTTCATCGAGTTCGTTGAACTGCACGCTGAGCGGTTTGGCCGTAAAGCACATATCAGGTTGCTCCTTCGGTTCATTGCTTCCTCCATCAGTGTTGTATCCCCTCATCTGAGATACTTCAGACACCATCAAGCACCTGCCTCAATTGCTCTCCTCTTTAGCCACATACTCCTTTCCATGCGAAGGCTTCCTCACTTCGTCATCTTCGGAGTCGGTTGACCAAACTTCCACTCCACCGAACTCGTCATCAGCAACCGAACCCGGCACAATTAGAGCATTCATGGAAGGGTTAGCGGTAGATTTCTTCTTTCTCATCTCATCAAGCTTCTTCTGCAGCAGAGCTTCCTCATCCTTTTCATCATCTTTTTCAGCCATCTTTTTGAGGACACAATCCTTAGCATAGTGGTTTTTCCCACCACAGTAGTAACAGCTCACTCCAGAATCACCATCTGCCTTCGGTTCCTTCTTGGGCTCTTCAACCTTCGGTTCATTGTTAACCTTTTCTGAACTATAACTCCCCTGCCAGTTTCGATTTTTGTTGCTGGGGAATCTTTTCTTAAAGAACCTCTTGGGGTTAGATACCATCATAGCATACTCCTCAGACGTGAGGTCATACTCCTCCAAGTCGAAGTCTTCTTCCTCCATCACAGCTTTACTTTTTGAAAGGAGGGCTAGCGAACCTAGGCTTGAAACAACGTTCTTTTCCTGCAGCACAATCTTCTCCTGGGACTTGAGAATACCCACCAGTTTCGCCAAAGAATAAGATTTAAACTGTTCATGGGCTTTACCCGTGGACACAACTGCTCTCCACTCTGACCTTAAACCATTTAGAAACGTAACCTTCTGCTCGATAAGCTTCCTTTCGATGTCATGTTTGATCATCTTGCTAAGAAGATGATTGAAGCGATCGAACGTCTGGGTCACATATTCTTCGTCTCCTTGCCTAAATTCTCCAAACTCAGATAAGAGCAAGGTTTGGATAGAGTGTTCAAGATCCTCGTTTGTAGAGTACAGTTCACGACGTCTATCCCAAACTTCCTTAGCCGTCGTGCATGAGCTTACCAATCTGAAGGTGTCGGACTGAAGGGCGAATCTGATCAATCGTAACGCCTTGATATTGCACTGGAATTTGTCCTTTTCATCTTGCGCAATATCTTTAACATCTTTCAGCAGATCATTATACTCCTTTTGAGTTTTAATAATCCTCGACGTTGCAGAGTGAGAAAAAGGTCCATTAATGACTAATTCCCATATGAGGTATCCATTATCCTCAGAACCTATAACGTAGTCTTCGAAGTGATGCGCCCAGACTTCATAATCATGGGTATATAGGATGGGAATCTTCGTGGTTGAACCGATGCTGTTGGAAATATTGATGGGATTCGATTGCGACTCATCCATTATGATCGAAAAACCTGTTCAAAGATCAGATTTGTAATAACTCAGATTATGGCAAAATAATAAATATCAAGATACGTCAATAATGAGATGACGGCTCAATAAATATCAGTAATTTCGGAAAAACCCTAATTGAAACCTTTTCACAGAAAAGAAGTGTATCGATTACACAGCCTCCTGCTCTAATACCAATTGATGAGATTAAAACTTAATCTTGAAGATCGATTAGATCTTAAACAGGTGAGTAAATATTTAAACAGTAAGAATGAAAGCAAAAGTATGAACAACTCAACGATGAATCAAACGAGTCGAATGATTATAAACAAAACCCTCAGAAGAGCTCGATCAAGAACATCAACTGTAGAGAGTTGGAGGTTTACAAGAACGATAAAATAAATATGCAATGCTATCGTAATCGTTACTTCTGAATTGTTAACCTAATATGCATGCAAGCACATCTTTATATAATAAACCTAGCAAACTCACGGTTGGACAGGCCCAATACCGGAGTACAAAATAAATGGACTATCAGCCGAGCCCAATGACGCAATCTTCAAACGAGTCTTCAACTCAACAAGAACCAAATCACTGTCTTACTCCCTTGGGAATACAATACCCATTCTTTCCAACTTGTCAATGTATGACTTCATTTTCAGAACATGTGCACACATATAATTTCCATCTTCATGTTACATGCCAATAGGGCTTGAGTAGTTTCATATCTTTCAACTCGAGGAAAACATGACGTTGGGAGAGTCACAAGAGGAGGAGGTGAAAGGGTTGAATAGAGACGATGTCCACTTCCACCATTTTTGAAGGAAGGGAAAATGTTTTCACCTTGACTCAAATTTGGAAGACAATCTCCTGAAGAACAAGGAATAATATTGCCAGAAGAATGAGGAAGACCATTATTGTCTTGATTTGACATCTAAAATTTGGGAGAAGAGAGAATTCAGATTAGTTGATTTTAATCCTTAATTATTAACCCATAACTTAAATTAAGGTCAAGATCCATATTTTCGATTCGACCTTTGAAGATGGATGTTGTAATCAAATTCGAATCTATTTTAGGTAGGTAGCACATTTTTCCAAATTTAATCACATGAAACTCTTAGATCTTTTGAGATTCATTGAATCATATTAATGGCATGTTTAATCTTGATTATGTTCTTACCAATTATGACTAGAATGCCGAGGATAACAATTAAGATGTGAATAATCATGCAAACCCGATCAAACATCCTTGATTGATGTATGATATCCCATTGATGTGCCAGTTAACCATACATGCTCCATAAACAATCATAACCACGAGTTGTTTCATCATTTCATCTTTGTAGTTCCAAATTATTGTGTCGTTTTGTTGGATTTTGAGCATTCTAACACTCCTAAGTGTACATGCAACCCTAAATACCTTGGATCTATGTTTTCTCTATTATACATGCAAATAAGAACTTCCAAGGTATTATCCTAATCTAGCATATAAAACAATGAATATAGTAGGATAGAATACATACCTTTTTGGCGTAGTAAGTCTTCATGAAGCTTGAGTGCCTAGTGCCCCAAGTGTAACACCTCAAATGGAATCACAATCATCAAAACACTTAGAATAACTTGAGAGAATTCTACAACTCATGAAATCGGCTAGCTCTCTCTCTAGAATAATACTAGCAACCGATTTTGCCAAGAATAATATCTTTATATAGTGTTACAATTAGGGCAAACCCTAATTGTCATGACTTTCCATTTCCTTGGATCCATGGGTTCAAATACACCATGGAGCATCCATGGACCATCCTATGGGTTTTATCCCAACTTGATTATCCATGGAGCATTAGCCCACTATACAAGTATGGATGATTTACACAATCAACCCATATATTTAATTAGTCTTCTTTTGATCACTTAATTAATCCTAGATTAATTCTTGATCAATACTAATTAAATAATCTCATTATTCTTATTATTAATATACTAGAACTTATAATATATTAATAACCATAAGTGTATTATTTCTCTCATTATAGTCTATCCAAGTGCATGATGGTATGCAACCCAAATGGACCATGCCGGGTCGGGTCAAGTCTTACCAATTATAGTTATGGACTTAGACATTAATCCAACAGTCTCCCACTTGGATAAGTCTAAAACTATTATTGTGTATGACTTCAGGAACCAACCGGCAATCGTAGCTCTCAAAAGCTTCTGTCGAACTCTGACCTTGTAGATGAACTCTGACCTTTGTCGGTGACTTGTCCATTAGATAAGGGATCATATATTCCTCCATTCTAGATATCATATGGACTGAGACATGGATTATAATCATTCTCTCTGTCCATTTGTTGTTTCCCGATTTCCGATTTATGACGACTGACTAATTGAACAAATCAAATCAGTCCTGGCCCGGCCGAGCACTTCCATTTGTCATCATCAAATCATCAAGAGGCCCACAGATATCGCTTTTATCCCGAAGGTAAAAGGAACGGATAAACTTCGACTCATATGGCTTGTTCTACTACTTGTTGAATCATACACAAAGGCACGTTTTATAGCACCGAGTTACCAAATGCGGTTTCGTGCAATCAATGTACTATCAACTCATAGTAACAACTCATATCTCTAGGTTTGAAGAATATAAGATATTATCGTCTCATGATCACTCGTGATAAAATCCATGAAGTGATTCCAATGAGCGCGGGTTGAATCCAATACTCAGAACTTATGAGCACTCATGAGTGTTGTAGCCCTTTGTCCAACACCTTAGACCTCTACAAGCCAACCCATGACAGTCTTAATTCATATCTACTTCCAACATATGACCGACTGTGGATGGTTTGAATAACTTAGTTATTCCGAAAGAATAACCTAGTTTATTCGGGAAGTCAAAACATGCAAAATGAAACACAATAATAATCGAATCCAATATGGTCTCAGAACTTATAAATATAAATAAAATACCTTTTATTTATCACCATATGATTACACATTATTCATTGTATATTGTTTCAGCTATCAACTTTATTCTTGAATTTAAAACAATAGTTGTCCCATGCTCCAAGCATATACACTATGTTTTCGTAAACACTAGTCATGCCATACACCAAGTATGCATACTATGTTTGTCTATGATCTTTACTTTGTGAACTAGATCAATTGAACATTACTTCAATGATTCTCTTTTCACACTCCCAAATCCTTACTGCAAATGCAAGAATTCCAAATTCATGCCATTTACTGAAATCTGTTAGATTCTAAACTTATATGCATTGATACTCTTGTAACGATTATGCACAAACTCACAGAGACTTGGCAACAATCATTACAGAGTATTCCAAAGGAGATCAACTCCTTGGAAATACCCTTCTTGCATTAAGTTTCCTTCATCTTACACAGATTTAAAATTCTAACTTTGAAACATTTCCAGATTCCATTTTGACTATCACTTCTGAACAAGAGTTGCCTCCTTACAGACTATGTCAATATGGTCCGTCCAGAATTATCACTATACTTCCAATTGTCCTTGAGTAACCAATCTTTGGAAAACCTTAGATTGTTCTCGAAAATTGTTTAATCCTTTTAGTCATATCCAATTCTAAACCTTTTCCCTTCTTAATGCCCCAGGCATTTGGAAAATTTTAGAAAGGATGAATATAGCACATGTAATCGATCCTATATCCGAAGCATATGGGACACGATTCATGATGTCTCACATAAAGACTAAACCAGTCTTTTGCTATAACATTTCCATTTCTATTTGCCAAGTTCTCATAATTCAGATTATGAAAAGGGATGCCGTAATCATAATCGAATTTTAGAACGCAAATAATGGACCCATATACAGAATTTCCTTATGTTGAGCCATTCCAACATGAAATTCATATATATATATATATATATATATATATATATATATATATATATATATATATATATATATATATATATATATATATATATCCTTGACTAAATGATTAAAACTTCACGATCTAAGCTTATAGATTTGAGATGAAGCATAATTTCCTCTCCCTTAATTATAGCAAAACAACTTTTTCCCAATTGAAACTTTTTGTTTTCTATAATTAACATTGCTAACTTGCAATACTTATCATAATTATCATGCTCCCACTAACATGATGATTATTAGCATAACACTTATGCTCCCACTAGCTTTGACATGTACTCAGAAATCAGCTGACTTTCTTACCAAAGTTCAGATTTTTGATACTAGATTGTTTTGATAAGACTTTATAAAAATCATACACCTTCCCTTAGATAGCACACTTGTGTATCTAAACAATTATGAAGAGGGATGCCGTAATCATAATGTTTAGACCTTTTTGCTACTTCTCACAAGTCCATATTAGTGTGCCGGTTAACCACACGCGCTCCACTAACGACTTTGAGAATGCAAATATCACAATTGCTATCTAGCTAAAATCTACTTAGTGAAAGTGTTTCCTCACCATCATTTTCATGAATCGGAGAGAAACCTTATGACACTTAGATTTAATGGTGTATGTGTTCTTATCCATGTGAATTGTCAAAACCATAATCACAAGACAAAGATAATGACAAATCCAAACTCATATGGACCGAACTCAATCTTAACTTCTTGCCACCTGGCAGCTCAAGGGCCTGCCATTGCCTCCAAGTTGTTGTGCAACAAATTGAGAACTCTAAGAACTCATATGCAAAACCAACTTTAACTGGAATGGTCACAGAATATGTCAACACGATAGGTTATGAACCTCAAGTTGTGTGCTAGTGAAGAACTTTAGGTTTTATTCTTGATTAGTTCTTGAGACTTTCAAGACTTTTAAGACTCCCACTGTCCTCTTGACCTATAAGACTCCCTTGTCAAATATCCAAGAGATAGTGTGGATTCTAATCAAGACAAACACTTCACACAATTGGCCTAAGTTGGTCTTTGTTTTATCCAAAACATCACAACTTACCAATTTCAAATGTACAAGAGTAGAAAACTTTTACTCTTAGATTTGACAAGTGTTTTAACCTTCTTTTGAGACATGTCACTCAAGTTACAATCTTGGAGTATGACTCTAAGACTTGTATTGGAACGAAGTATGACTCATCTTCTTGATTTAACCACTTCAACAATTCAAGTTCCTCTTCTTAGTCATAAGAATGCACTAAGATTTTCCTTAGAGAACTAATTGTGCTATGGTTTCTTAATCATTAAGATGATCACAAAAATGATACTAAAGTACTCTCCCATCTTTTCAGATTTGAGAAACTTTTATCCTTCTGCCTAATTTGATTCTTCTTATTCGCTCTGCCTTACATTGGAACCTTTTTTCCAATGTCTCAGAGTTACACTTAAGCATGTAAGTATAATCATATTTACTGAGCTTTAGTAAACTATGACGAATAGTCTTATCCATCTTTTGTGGTGGACTTAATCGGTGCACAAGAATGTGTACTCGATCCCTTAGTCCTTTACTTGACTCACACATCCATGTGAACAAGTAATTAGTCTTAATTTTCCAATACTTGAAGGTTCTCATTCATCATGCTATACAACTTGCATGATTCCAAGTTCCGGTCCAATTGAAACTTGGGTGATGAGAATCTTTCCTTATTTGGTAAATCTAGACATTACCACAAATGAAAGAATCAATTTCATATTTCCACTCTTGCTCTTAATGGAACCATATAAGCAACAAGTTTTTCCTCAAATGCCATTGTAAGGATATTTTAAAATAAATAAAATAAAAAATTTTCCTTTATTTTAAAACTTTGCGGAAAAACTTATCCTTACAATCCATATGAAAACTTGTTGTTATCTATTCCTTAAGCAATATCTCATAACTCCTAAGAAGTAGCTCAAGAATCCGATTTTTCAAACTATGCGATAGAAATCCATCTATGCGATCAGATTCAGCATATTCTTTTCTTTAAGTTTCTTCACTTTTCTTTAATTCTTAAAACATCACCATGTGACCCAGTCACATCATGTATCAAGAATCTCAGAATAGAAACTTAACAGAGTTAGATAGTGGACTTTACCTGAAGTAGAGTCAAACTTATTGACTTTAACATCCTTAGGTAAATTTGGCACCTTCGCAACCAATGCCCCTTCCTTTGGCAATATAAACATATGGACCCTTTGATAATGGTACACGAGACTATCACAGACTTAGCTTTTCTCTTTACCATTTGGTTAACCGAGTTGACTATGGCCGATCCCTTTCCATTGTGAAGAGAATGCTTTTCTGGATTTCCTATGTCACTATTGTCAATGATCATCAAGTTTTAAGGAAGTTGATCTTAACAAACAGATAAGATCATTAAGGGTCTTTTCATAGTCTGTTTCATAGGTGTCCCAAAGGAACTCACTATGTGACTGAGAAAGTGATTGAACCACTGACTTTCTCAAGACTTTGACACCCAACTCTCCCGGCTTGTCAATATGTGACTACATCTCCAAGACGTGACCACACCTAGACCTTGCCTTGCCAATAGGGCCTGAGTGACCTTAAACTTTTTCAAGAACTTGTGGGTTGGGGAGAATAATTGGAGGAGGAGAAATAAGTATGATATCCATGGGACATCATCTTCATTAGGAAACCTTGTTTCAAAAGATTTGGGAAGATCATAGGTGTCTGAACCAGACATCTTTTGGGAGATATTCAAGATAGTTGATTTAAAGTCCTTAATATGACACCCAATATGAAATATTAAGGCTAGGACCCAACAAACTATTTTATAACTTAGAAGAGGTATGCCGTAATCCAAGGTATAAAATATTTGAAGGTAGGTGAATGACGATTCACCAATTTCCACCAAGATAAACGAAATGTATTATTAGGTTTTAATTGGTTTTGAAACTCCTAGATCTTTGAGATTCATTGAACTGTTCAAAGGCATGTTTCAATCTCGAGTGTGCCCTTCAGGTTTTGTGACTAGGATGCCGAGGATCACAAAACAAGGTGTGAAGTAACCATGCAAATTACTTGGTACCCTTAAGTGTTTACCCCTCAATCGATGTGCCGGTTAACCACACACGCTCCATCGATACTATGATAAATATTAAGTCACCCTTTATCTACCTTGTTAAGTCCAAGTTAGTGTTCCGGTTAACCACACACGCTCCACTAATGACTTGGACAAAGTGTAAAGTGTAATTTCATGGGTTAGCACCTTATTCACATTTTTCCTAAGTAACTAAGATTGGGTATTATTAAGAATTTAGTTACTTAGTATTTTCATTAATACTTTTAATGAAGGGAAAATTCTAGTCCTGTCAAACCCGTTCGGCTAACGACCCTCCACCAGTCAAGCAAGCGGTGGGTGAGAGTGGACACCCATTAAGTTGCCATTTTATAGGCAACAACCTTATACCCACCTTATAGACCGGCTTCGTGAATGAGGCGTACTAGCGGTAAGACTGACTTTACTCTTATACATATATATATTATTAACTTATAATATTATAAAGTATAAGGGTTGAATTTTAACTTTTTAAAATTCTAAGGGCTAACTTGGAATTAAAGTATTCATAAGTGAAAACTTTTCAAATTTCAAAACTTGAGGGCAAGTTTTGAAACTATTCAAAACTAATTAATTCCATAACTTATGTGTTTAAAGTAGTTTTAATCCAAAAACTCTTCAAGTTCCATAACTTGAGGACAAGTTATGGAAGACTTTAAACTAATAAAAGAACTAACTTTTTCTTTATTTTATAACTTATGGATTTAATTATGGTTACATGTTTTTCTTTTAATGAAGTGACTCTTGAACTTCCATAATTTGAGGACAAGTTATGGAGTCATAAAAATTATTCAATGACACAAGACTCTTCACTTTGTAACCATTGCCAACTATTATGAGTTTTATGAGTCTTTAATGTGACTCTTCATGTAACTTGAGGACAAGTTACACAAACACATTTTATACTCAACTCTTAGATTAAAATGGATTGAAAACAACTATTTCAATTAACTTTTCTATTAATCTAAGCAACTCATAAGTACAAGATAATTCAAATCAAACTTTTTCATGTAGTTAGTCTAAACCTTAAACTAATACAAAACATGAATCTATTGACAATTATCTTTGAAAATGGATTAGCATGAACATTACCACATCAAAAACAAGTTTATAAGTTCAAAAACAACTTAGGGTAATGTTCCTAGTCCATTTCTAGCCAAAAAGGTCGAATATATGCTGTCTGGGGCTCCTACTCGGCGAGTGCATGAACCTACTCGGCGATTAGGATGATTTTACTCATGGACTCGGCGAGTCCAGTGCCCAGAAAGCCAGAAAATCGAGTTTTTCATGCATTTTCATGGATTAGCATACAATTTCACATTTTTCCTAAAGTAACTAGAGTGAGATTTATAAAATGTTTAGTTACTTTATAGTATCATACTTTTAGATCTTATGTCATATCAAACACGTTCGACTAACGACCCTCCACCATACAAGGGAGAGGTGGGTGAGAGTGGACACCCAATGACGTTCGTTTTATAGGTCATTTCATTATACCCTTCGTTAGAGTATGGCTTTGCGAATGAGGCCTACTATTGATTTGACTGACCTTTATTATACATATAATATATTAAACTATTAATAATATATATTATAAGGTTTATTTTGAATCTTTTCAAAATACGAGGTTTAAATATTAACTATCTAAATTATATATAATTACATAATCAATTTAAACATATAATGAATTTATAATTATCTTTTAATTACATTACAATTAAATTAATTATCAAATTCATAAAGGATAATTTAGTTTAATATAACTAATTAAAAATTATCAAATAAGGATATCTCCTAATATTTAGGGTTTTATGGATTATCACACAAGGCATTCAAATTCGGAATCTAACAGAATTAATATCGTATAATTACCAAAAATAACACCATAAATCAGATTAGGAAGATAATTACCGAAAATCTGGAAAAATCATATCTCACGTCGTAATAGAGGCATTGTCACATCGAGAGATCAATGTTTTTGCGAAAAACAGGTTTAGTTCGATTCAACTCATGTACAATCAATTTTTGACAAGCCTAATATTTGATACCACTATTGGGTTTTATAGGAAACATATTTTATAATGCGGTAAACAATTAACAATTAATAGTGTACATGCATCCTACAAAAGATCTATTTTATAAACATTGATAGCAACATACAATGAACAACTAAACCTAGCATAACCCTATTGGAATTTGAAATTGCCAAGTATAGAGTTACATACCTTTTGATTTGTTGTAGTAAACAAATCACTTCAATCTCCTTGTTGTGTAGGTCTTGGAAAGCTTAGCACTAAAATGGTGATACCTCTAATGGCTCACACCCAAACCCTGGAGCTAGAAGACAAGAGGAGAGATGAAGGAGGATATTATTGGCCATAGTATCTTCCAAGGAAGAGTACGCACGAATTTGAGGTCCCAAGGGGTCATATTTATAGTTTAGGTAACTTAGGGATAAAACAATATTTAAATGATTAAATAATAGATTTAATCTCAAATCAAATCAGTTCCTTATTATCATCAAGGAGGGTTCTGAAAACCATGCAAAGGCTCCTAACATTGTCCACCTTGGTGATAGGTTCTAGAATTTCATTTTCTTGCTTAACTATGAATAATTACAATTCACCCATTGTATCCTCAATTAATACCAATTAATCCCGAATTAATTACAAACTAATTTTGATTATGAATTAATTAAATCTAATTGATTTCATATTAATTTATTAATCATATAAATTAACAATTAAATTTTTTATTTCCAATTAATATATTAATCACATAATATATTAACAAATTATTTCCTCATAATTTTCATTGAGTTATCAATCATATAATAATATAATAAATTATCCTCTCTCTATAAATGTCATTCTAACCAAGACTTTGTTGTTATTCATGGCTTAGATACTTTAATCCAACATATAAAATATTCTAATAAAAGATTATATATATATATATATATATATATATATATATATATATATATATATATATATATATATATATATATATATATATATATATATATGTATGGCTAGGTTATAATGTGGATAGATAACTATTGTGCGAACGTGTGGACAATGTTATTCTATGAGAATTATTAAGAGAATAGGTTGTATAGTAATGTGAATACGTTCAACCTCACATAACCATTGTCTTTTTAATGCATTCTCACTAATTCTTATTCATTTTTGTTCTGATACATCGTTTTTTATTCATTTTCATTCTTATAGAATACGACTCAATAAACATTCTAACAGAATTAAAATAATAAAAAAAATCTATAATAACCTTATAGATGATTTAATTAGTGTGAATGCGTAATAATGACAATAGTTATGTAATATTGAACATATTTTCTTTAAGAGAAAAAAAAATGATTTTTTTTAACAAAAAAGAGAAAACATAATAAAATACCAAAAAAACCAAAATAAATGTAAAAGAAAAAAAAACCCATTTAAATGACGTTCCATCTACGTTCGTCGCGCATGATTATTCCCTCGAGTCCGTATTACGTTCCATGCACGTGCATTGCGTGCGTAGAGTCACAACCAAGTAAATGAGTTTGACGTTTGTGCCCTTGACGAAATTATTGGTGGAGAATAGTCTTTACAGTTCCTACAAATGTTTGGGTTCCTATCGGATCCGAACCCTCTATATATGGTTCCTATCGGATCCAAACCATATATATATATATATATATATATATATATATATATATATATATATATATATATATATATATATATATATATATATATATATATATATATATATATATTAGATTAGCCGGTATTCGTGGGTTATGCTTATGCATTTAAGTAAAAAATAAACTTATTTTTTATTTTTAATGGTTAATAGTTTATATAGACATATTTTATGATTAACAAAAGATAACATATACAAATATTAAAATCTCTTGATGTATGTTCTATAATTAACAATATATTGAAACTTTCATTATTTTAAATAATCTTAAAGTTCTTTTTTGAAAAAACTTATTATTATAAAAAATGATTTTTGATTTATTTTTTGTTAATTTTGCATTTTAATTTAGGTTATGTATTTAAACTTTTTGACAATTTAGAAAAATAGGGTTTGAAAATAAATAAGTAATATTAAAATTAGAATAATAATAAGTTCAATGTATTAATTAGAAAAGGAGTTTAAAAGTTGGTTTCAAATGTATATGATAATAGGAAAATGACCTCTTTTATAATATATGGACTAATAAAACTTGATTTGCATAATTTAAGTTGATAAGGGCGTTGTAACAATTTGAGTTTCATTTTAGAGAATGTGGCTAAATACTTAAATTTTCAATGATTTGTGTGATTTAAATTAATAAATTACTCTTCGATCTCATTGTTTTTTGGGAAAATGACATAAATGTCCTACAAACTTTTTAGGGTTACCCATTTTATATCTAAAGTTTTTTTCGTGCTTCATGGGTCCCTAAAATAAGATATGACCTGCTCTTTTAGTCCATGTCAACCTGTAATAGCAGGTTTAGTGACATTTTAAACAAAAAAAAACTCAAATTGTGCCCTTATAAAGTAAAAAAATAAGTTTGAGGATGAATTCATATTTTATAACTAAAAAAAGGTTCATCTAGCTATTTCTATTTTCCAAAGACCAACGTGCATACCTGTTATCAAAATGAGTTGATTTATAAGCTAATAACTTGTGCGCAAAGAATGTCAACCAAGCAAACTATCAAACTTCATCCATGGCGTTTTGCCTTTGACTTGGTCTTCTTACCCACCTGTAGATGTGTTGATTATGATGGCATGTGCGGAATAAGAAAAGATCTAGTGAATCATCATGTAAACTCAAGAACACAATGAGTAAATAAATATGTGTAAGCTCATATTAGATCTAGAAAGAATATACAAATGGGTTTGTACAAAGTTTCTCTCTCTAGTCTAACACTCCAAATGGTTCCTTTTATAAAATGAGTGTCACTCACTTCCTTATAAAGGAAAGGCAACTCATTACACACACAAGTGGGTAAAGCCTCATCCAAGCATGAATTTGCACCCTAACATTCTCCCCCTCAAAGTTAGGATCGGATGCCTCGGCTTTAGTTTCCAACGAGCTAGCGCAATCAAGACCAAAACTCCCCCTCGAATTAACACCGGTCTTCAAATCTGCAAACAAATATTCTAGAAACCCGCTTCGAATACCCATCATTCTCCCCCTTTTTATAATAAAAAAAAGATTATAAAACCCATTAAGGATGAGAAGCGCTCGAGGAATGAACAATACAATACTCCCCCTTGATGTGTACCAAAAATGAAACACCAAAAATCTTGCACGTAAAAACAATCACGAAAAAGCCACAAAAAAATTCCAATTTATGAAAATTTGAGTTTTTGAGTGAAAGTTGCAAGATTTTTCAAAAACCGGGTAGAAATTGTCACTTTCTGAAACTTGCAGGGACCCATTGCGCCAAAAACAGCCAAATATGTGAAACTCTATCCCATTTGCGAAACTGGGCACAAAGCGTAAATTCGCACAAACTGCAGGGGCCAAAATGCACAATCTTCAATTTCCAGCAAAAAATAGTCCTTTTTCGAAATTGGGTAATTTTTGCCAACTTTTCGAAACTGTAGGGACTCACTTCGAAAATTTTCTATTTTTCTTCATATCATACGAAAACATTGCTCAATTTACCACGGCTTGTCAAATTAACGAAACTTTAAGGGCCATATATGAAACTTTTCCTTCTTTCTTCCCCAATTTCGTTTCTGAGACAATTCCCTTCATACGCTTCACTTCCTACGAAACTTCATCCAAACACATGAAAATTTTCACACGAAATCGAAGCATAACGAGGTCTTATCCATGAACAGTAACCACTTCGTTAGTATAAACCTTCCCAAATCATCGACATTTGTTTGCTTCGTTTTTCAGTCAACAACACAAATCAAGCCATCTACTCTTCAACTCTTCGTTAATTAACGCCATCGACTTTGAGATATCGACTCTAATAACCACAATCTGTGACCATTCGTTCGAAATCTTCCTCAAACATAATCAATTCGTTTTCCAGTCCATCGACATCAAATTTTTTAACAATAAAATCCATGGCTTCGTTCTTGTTCTTCCATCGATACCTCATGAACAAACCTCAAAATCAACAATCAAAAACGAAACTTTGTTTGTACATACTCCCTAAATCGAATTCGATTTCCAGTGAACATCAACCTTCGCTTTTCATTAAGCATCCAATAAACCAAACTTTAAATTTAGACAACGACACAAGAACTCGATACCATTCAACCTGTAACCATTTGTGTTGGGTCAAAATATGGTTTATACTTTACTTTTCTGGGCAATTATATTTTTGTGTAATAATTGTGGAGTTTTTGGTCATGTTTACGGCTGAGTTTACGGCCGTAAACACCTTACGGCCATAAACTCATTTACAGCCCATTTGTTTCCGGCCCATGTTCCCTAGTATAAATAGAGGTGTTAGGGTGAGGAGTAGAGATTGATGAACTAGAAGGAGTTTACGGCCAGAGAGAAACATGAGCTTTTATGTGTGTGTGAATCTTTTGTATATGGATCTTCATTCATATCAATACATACAAAGATTCATATCATTCTTCTTCTCATTCTCTTCTATTTGATCTGAAATCATCCGTTTGATTGGGATTCCGCACCATCAAACGGATCTGACTGATACACGGGAAAATTAGGGACTTACAATTGGTATCAAAGCCTGGTTGTATCAGTCAAAAGGATTTGTTGTTTCGTCTGGAATCTGAATAATTGGTGTTTCCGGTCCAAGCTTACGGCCGTAAACACCGAGTTCTTCGGCTGTAAATCTATTTTGGAGCATTATTTGATCTTATTTTCGAAATATTTTTGCGTTTTTAGATAGATCTCGCAAAAATAAGGGGGGTTTGTTCTTCGTGTTTTTCATAAAAACGGGTTTTTGATCGAGTTTTTGAGCTTCAAAGTCGAAAAATCGGTGTTTTTGGTCGTAATCGGTGAGGGGGTGGCGGCCAGCAGCTAGGGTTTCCGAAGTGTTTGCGGCTGGTGTTTGCGGTCCGAGGAGTTCACGGCCTCGGAGTTTACGGCCGGTCCGAGGTTGCGGTCAGCAGCCTGTCCGAAGTTCGCGGCCAAAAGGAATCCTCGCAACAGCAGCCTCGGTCTTCGCTTCGGAGTTGATCGTCGAACCTCCTCGCATCAGCCTCCTCGCCTTGCAGCTTCAAATAAAAAGGGAAGAGCGAATTAGGAGTGGCCAGGAATCGAACCCACGACCTCCCATTCTTCAACCAGCGCCTTAACCAACTCCTCCAGCATCACCATTGTTCGTTTCCTCCACATTCTTTACTCAAAAACACTCTATTTCGGTTCCAAGTTTCGCAAAATTGTCATTTTTAGCCCAAAAATTAAATTTCTTGTAATCTTAAATTCCTTTTTCATCCAAAATTAAAAAAAAATTAAATTATTATTTTTTTTTATATAATAATTTTTAAATTCCTTTTTCATCTTAAAATAATTATAATAATAATAATAATACTAAAAAAAAAGTTTTTAATTTTTGACTTTTGTCTTCAAAAATTTACTTTGACTTTCAAGTTTGACCTTTGACTTTAATTTTTGACTTTCTCGTTTGACTTTTAAATTTTCAAATTTAGCTTTTCGGTTTGACTTTTGAGTTTGACTTTTCAAGTTTTACTTTTGAGTTTTACTTTTGAGTTTGACTTTTGAGTTTGACTTTTTAAATTTGACTTTTAAGGTTGACTTTTGAGGTTTATAATCAAAGGGTTTGACTTTTAAGTTTGATTTTGGTTTTTAGTTGTGCTTTTTAATTGATTTTAAGGTCTACAAGGGAGTTGAAACATGAAAGAGAGTCGTCAAGATATGTTAAGACAAAATTTCAACATTTTTGATAATATCCCTGGAGAAACCCTGGAAGTTTAGTTGCAGCGATTTACCACACTCACTACTGAGATGAATATTGCTGGGATCTTTTTGGCCAAATCTGAGATAAACAAAAAGATATTGAATTCACTTCCGAAATCGTGGGATATGAACGTGGCTATCATCAAGAAGACAAAAGATCTCAATCATCTTAGTATTGCTGATGTAATTCAAGAACTTGATATTTTGAAGTGTAGAGAAACAATGAGTTCTGAAAACATTGCGGTCACTGAAGTTACATGTACTCCAGCTTGTGAAACCACGATTAAATTTCTTCGAGAACAAATTGATTTATTTAAAAGAGAAGTTGAGGACCTGAGATATGAAGGATCTCAGCTCAGGAAAGGACAGAAACCCCTGAAGATTGAATTAGAAGAAAAAACCAAGGACTTTAGGAAACTTCAGGAAGAGTATAGCAACAAGTGTGAAAATTATGATTATGTTAAGAGACAACTTGCTACTGTAACTGAAGAACTTGACGCTTTAAAAATTAAGTGTGGAAAAACTGATGTCAGTTTCAAAAATTATACTGCATCAAGTCAGACAGTCGAGTCCTTATATGAAACCCAATTAAAATTCAAAGAAAATCAAAACAAGGGTCTAGGGTATGATAGTGTATGTAACGTCCGAGTTTCCAGGCTAGGCATTATCATTGATGTAATAGTCTAGGTTAACCTTTGTAACCCGTTTTGAAATAATAGAAGTATATTATTTGAGTATTATGTGTTTTGTGGTTAATTGCTTAATTATGTGGTTCGATTAATTAAGAATAAAATAAGCGTAAAAATTTAACTGAAAAATAAACTCGTTATCTTTGGATAATGTTGTAGTAGTTGAAACGAGGTTTCCGAATATATATAGAACGCCCAAATCTGACTTCGTATGAGGAAGTTATGATTTATTGAAGTTTCGACTAAGCGGTATGCAGCCCGAAATATTCGATTTGAGATCGAGCAGTTTTTAGTCGAATCGATCTAAACAAGAATCGAAGATCTCGTTGTTGGTATCGAAACGATGAAAAGTTAGGCGAGAACGGACGTCAAACGAAGAAGTTATGAATTTATAACGAAGTTTTTCTGTCCCGGCCTACTAAAAATAATTAATAAAAATAAAGTCAAAATTAGCCGACGGAGTCTTAACGAAAGTTGTAGAGCGTAGTCTCACCTACGCGTGGATATAAAGAACGTCGAAGACGGAGTTCGTATGAAGAATATATGAATTTCCGAAGTTTATTAAATAATTAATATTAAAATTTAATTATAAAAGCCGGTATTATCCGAAGAGGAGTCACCGATCGGATCCGAGGTACGCCCAGCATACCCCGATGCATGCACCGCCTCGCACTCAAGTGACTTCGGATACGTAAGCCATGGCGACCGAGGCAGTACGCCCCGCGTAAGGTTGTACGCCCCGCATACTCCGAGGCTCCGGCTTCCTATAAATAGGATGTGAGGGCAGCCGACTCAATTGCTCTTTTCCTCTCTTCTCTCTCCCGTTTTGCATCGATTTGCGTGCCAGAAGTACCCCGAAGCCCCAGTATCATTCCCAAGCCCCGAAGCAAGTCCCGAGGTCCTGAAGATCCCGAGAAGTAAGATTCCCGAGCCGAAGCTCTGCCCGCGAGAAGTTCGATTTTTGTGAAGATCTTCCAGATCTGCCGAAGAATATTACTTCTATAAGCCGAAGTACTGTCCGATCATCTTCTGATCAAGTGAGTGTGTAGTTACTTTCTTCTAACTCATAATTATGAAGTATTTTATACGAAATACGTGTTATGTGTATAATTTTGTTGTTATATGTGTGAATGTATATTCATTCTCTTCTATCTCATAGATCTGATTTATTTTCTATGAAATACGTGTTATGTGGGTGTGCCTCGTCTGTTATGTGGAATATGTATTGAATGAAAATGATATACAGGTTTTAAACTATGTATGAAAATATATATTTTTATCTACTAATATGTTGGGTAGAACATGGGTAGATAGTTGGTGTGTAATAAATAGATGAGAGGCCTTGATGTTGTTGTTGTTGTTGATCTAGTTATTCAGCGGAGTATGGATAACGACCACAGACTCTTTCTAGACAGTCCTGTGGAACGCTAGCAGGTTCATAACCTGTAGGTGTTGTGAACGATGTGTTCACCGGTGTACTCTATCCCCCTCATGGTTGCCTTTAGGATATCTATTATTAAGGAAACCCCTTAGCAGTAATGTCCGTCCCGATGAAAATCCTAGATTAGGTCCCTTGAGATAGATGTTGTTTTAGGGACGTAAACTGAGGATAATGGTAATGGGTAATCGGGATAGTGATTGGTTGGTGAAATTAAATATAATTTATTTATTGTGGGTTGAAAACCCTATATGCTCACCAGGCTCCCAAGCCTGACCCACTCAGTTTTATTTGTATTACAGGAAGTGGCGCAAGGGCGTAAGATGGATGAATCATCGAGTTGTTTTGTTTACAAGTCTGTATATGTATATATTTGTTGAATGACTTGTAATGTTATCGTTTATGCTTTATGGTCTGTATCGGAACATGACATCCCGAGTTTTGATTATATAATGAAAATGAATCTCTTGATGAAATGCTTTGATAAATATTATTTTATCATGTTTTGTTTTGGGAACAAATTCCGCAACACTTTTAAATCAAAAGGATTTACTCTGAAATTATTTTAAAAAGCATAAATGAAATCTGTCTTTTCTGGCCGTGATTTTGGGGATGTCACAGTTGGTATCAGAGCATTAGTTTAAGCGAACTAGGAATTTGTAGGATTTCTAGACTTAAACTTAGGATGCTGAGTAGAGAATGTGAGGTGTGTGTCTGATAAATTTTAGACACGAGCACTAGTTTATTTTAGGAAAGTTGCCTAAAATGCTTTTATGTGCTAAATGTTATATGTTGCCATATATGAAATTATTTGTTCGGATCTACGGTTTGTTGCCAACCGGATCTGAAGGTTTATGTGTTTAGGATTCTAAGCGTATGTATATGATATTAGAACTAGCATGTAATCATTTCGGAGTGATAAGGATGATTTGAAATCTATCGTGAATGAAGATCTAAATTTCACCTTATTCGGTGTGTAGATCAAAAATGGTGAGAACAAGGAGTGGCGTTGGAAACGCGGATGAAAACAGGAATCAACCGCCAGTGATTGAGCAAATACCTATTGTAGCAGCAGCACCAGAACCAATAACAATGGCTAGGGTGCAAGCCATGATTCGAGCTATGTTAGCCGAACAAAGGGATGAGATGCGACATATGTTGCATGATAATAGGGACGAACCTATCATACCTATTGAGGAACCCGAATTGATTCCCGAGCAACCGGAGGAAGGGAACAATAGTCGCATTATGAGTCAAGTTGGGACTCAAGGAGAATGAAGGAACGATCCGGAAAGGAGAAACAACAAGGATGGGCGAATGTACAAGAACTTCTTGGGCGCCAAGCCGCCAAGTCTTTCTGGGAGCCCAAAGCCTGTTGAGATAATGGATTGGATCTCCGAAATGGAGATGGTATTTGAAAGTTGCGACTGTAGCGACAAACAGAAGACTGTCTTTGCAGTTAGACAACTGAAGACTGGAGTATTGAGTTGGTGGAAGTTGTTGGCAGATACTATGCCACGAGGGGAAGCCCTGAAAATGTCATGGGAGGAGTTCTTGGAACAACTAAGGGTGCAGTATTGTTCAGAGATAGATCTGATTGATCTGAACAATGAGTTCCAAAAATTGAAGAAGGGGAGGATGAGCATAGATGACTATGCTACTATAGATGACTATGCTATTGCATTCACTGAGAAAATGAAGTTATTTCCGTACCTAGTGCCAACGGAACTCTCCAGGATTGAGAGGTTTGCTAATGGACTGCTTGCCGACTTTGGTCCGACAGTCAAGATGGCAACTACTATGAAAACGGTTGTTCGTGCAACTAAGAATGTGGAGGCCCAGCAGAAGGAAAAGGGTCTGGAAACGATAGAAGTTAGTGAAAAGAGGAAGTCCGATGGAACTTCAGGGTCCAATAAGAAAAACAAGTTCTCGAAGTCTGGTTCGAGAGGAAGTGGAGGTGAAGCGAAATGGTGCGACAAATGTAAGAAGAAGCATCATGGAAAATGTGAGGTAGTGGCCACATGCTACAAGTGTGGAAAGCCAGGGCACTATGCCAATGAATGCACCCTCTCTAAGAAGGTTTGCTATGGTTGTGGTGAAGAGGGACACATGTCGAGGGACTGCCCGAAGAAGAAGGAGACAGCTAGACCCAACATTCCACCAAAGCCAAAGGCGAGAGCATTCCAGATGACACTGGAAGCTGCTAAAGATGAAGCTGATGTCGCTTCAGGTACCTTTCTCGTAAACACATTGCCTGCCCAAATTTTATTTGATTTTGGAGCCAACTACGCCTTTATATCGCATGAATTTGGTAGAAAACTAGCTTTGCCTGTTGTTAGACTAGATAATGCCTTATTAGTCGAAGTTGCTAGTGGCAAGTTTGTACCTATTAGCTATCGTATGAAAAACATCTTAATTGATCTGAATGGGAATAAGTTCCACGAGGAATTATTGCCTATCGAACTTAACGGTTTCGATATCGTTTCGGGAATGGATTGGCTTAGCGCCAACGATGTCGAGATTTTATGCAAGAAGAAAATAGTCAAAGTAAACCCGCCTGGGAAAGAATCGTTTATGGTGTATGGAGATAAACGTAGAGTAAATTCTGGAATCATTTCTCTAATGAAAGCCAAAAAATGTTTAACCAAGGGGTGTACATCATACTTAGCATTCGTGATCGATGCTAAGAAGGAAAAGAAGATGATGCAGAATATTCCCGTTGTGTGTGATTATCCGGAAGTATTTCCCGAAGATCTTCCTGGATTACCGCCTGATCGACAAGTGGAATTTCGTATTGACTTGTTGCCAGGGACGACTCCAATAGCAAAAGCACCTTATCGATTAGCACCGATGGAGATGAAGGAGCTGATGATGCAACTTTAGGAGTTATTGGACAAAGGTTTCATTAGACCAAGTTCATCACCCTGGGGAGCTCCGGTGTTATTCGTGAAGAAGAAAGATGGAAGTATGAGAATGTGCATTGATTACAGAGAGCTGAATAAGGCAACAATAAAGAATAGATACTCGTTGCCGAGGATTGATGACCTGTTTGATCAATTGCAAGGTTCGAGCTATTTCTCGAAGATCGACCTAAGGTCAGGATATCATCAGCTGAAAGTAAGAGAGCAGGATATAGAGAAAACTGCATTCAGAACACGATATGGACACTAAGAGTTTTTGGTTATGTCGTTTGGACTAACCAATGCTCCAACAGCATTCATGGATTTAATGAACAGGGTTTGTAATCCGTTCCTAGATAAATCTGTGATAGTATTCATAGATGACATTCTGATTTACTCGAAAATCCAGGAGGAGCATGGCAGACACTTGCAAGAAGTGTTAGAAGTTTTGAAGCAGGAGAAGCTGTATGCAAAGTTCTCCAAATGTGATTTTTGGATTCGTGAAGTCCAATTCTTGGGTCACATGGTCAACCAAGAAGGGATAATGGTTGATCCAACGAAGATCGAAGTTGTGATGAAATGGGAACAACCGAAAAGTCCCACGGAGATCTGAAGCTTTTTGGGATTAGCCGGATATTACCGAAGGTTTATCCAAGGCTTTTCTTCGATCGCTACTCCGTTGACAGCTTTGACCCACAAAGGAGCTACTTATGCATGGAATGATAAGCATAAAGAAGCATTCGAGAAGCTAAAGAAGAAACTATGCGAGGCACCGATACTTTCTTTACCCGATGGAGTTGAAGACTTCGCTGTTTATAAAGATGCGTCTGGGGTTGGATTGGGTTGTGTTTTGACCCAAAGAGAAAAGGTGATAGCATATGCGTCTCGACAGCTGAAGGAGCATGAAAAGAATTACCCGACTCATGATTTGGAGTTGGCAGCGGTAGTTTTCGCTCTTAAAATATGGAGGCATTACCTCTATGGCACGAAGTGCAAACTTTTTACTGATCATAAGAGTCTCCAATATCTCTTTAATCAGAAAGAATTGAATATGAGGCAACGACGCTGGCTGGAGTTACTCAAGGACTACGACTGTGAGATACTTTACCATCCCGGTAAAGCTAATGTTGTTGTTGATGCTCTCAGTCGGAAAGTCAATCTTGAAAGGAAAAGGCCAAGAGCGTTGAGAATTGAAGTTGTCTCGACCATTGTGGAAAGTATAAAGAAAGCTCAAAAGGAAGCTTCTGAAAAGAATGACCGAAAGGAGGAACGTTTGGGCAAAACGTTGGTATTCGGTGTAAACAGTCATGGACTGAAGGTGTTCCAAGATCGGATTTGGATACCTAAGACAGGAGGAATCAGGGATCTTCTGATGGAAGAAGCTCACAATACCATGTACTCGATTCATCCCGGTAGCACTAAAATGTATAGGGACCTAAAACCCTACTACTGGTGGCCGACGATGAAGCTTGATGTTGCAAAGTATGTGGCTGAGTGTGTGACTTGTGCGAGAGTAAAGACACAACATCAGAAACCGTACGGGAGTTTAGAACCATTGCATGTGCCTATGGGTAAGTGGGAGGACATTGCTATGGATTTTGTCACTAAACTGCCTAGAATAAAGAATGGTCACGACATGATTTGGGTGGTCGTTGATCGATTCACTAAGAGTGCGCATTTCATAGCAGCCAAGGAGAAATAGTCTATGGAAAAGCTTGCGAATTCTTATGTGAAGGAAATTGTGAGGCTTCACGGTGTTCCGCTAACGATTGTGTCGGATCGTGATAGCCGTTTCACCTCGAGGTTTTGGAAAAGTCTACAAGAGGAATTGGGTACCAAGTTATGTTTAAGTACAGCTTACCATCCGCAGACGGATGGTCAGAGCGAACGGACGATACAAACACTTGAAGATATGCTAAGAGCATGTACCTTGGAATTCCTAGGTAATTGGGATGAACATTTACCTTTGGTAGCATTTTCCTATAATAATAGTTTTCACTCGAGCATTAGGATGGCACCTTACCAAGCTTTGTATGGACAGAAGTGTCGTACGCCGTCTTGTTAGCTTGAGGCTGGGGAAAAGCAGTTTATGGGTCCGGAGATGGTTCATCAAACTGCTGAAAAGTTGAAACTAATTAGGGAAATAATGTTAGCAGCTCAGGATCGTCAAAAGAGCTATGCTGACAAAAAGCGAAGACCGATGACTTTTGAAATTGGAGATTCGGTTTTCCTTAAAGTCTCGCCGTGGAAGGGACTTATAAGATTTGGTAAAAGGGGAAAGTTGAGTCCAAGGTTTATTGGACCGTTTAAAGTTCTTCAGAGGATTGGGAACCAAGCTTACAAGCTCGGACTACCAGAAGAACCGAATGAAATTCATAACACTTTTCGTGTGTGTTATTTGAGGAAGTTCACGGGGGAAGTTCCCGACATGATTCCACTTTCGAAGTTGAGAATCGATGAGAACAAAAGGTTGATTGAAGAACCAGAGACAATTGTTGACCAAAAGACTAAGAGGTTGCGACGCAAGATGGTCGAGTTAGTGCTTGTCCGATGGAAACACACAAATGGGCCGAATCTCACCTGGGAGACGGAGAGTGACATAATGGGTCGCTATCCGCATTTGTTTGTTGATGTGTGATTCCGGGGACGGAATCATTCTAAGGTGGAGAGAATTGAAATGCCCGCGTTTCCAAGCTAGGCATTATCATTGATGTAATAGTCTAGGTTAACCTTTGTAACCCGTTTTGAAATAATAGAAGTATATTATTTGAGTATTATGTGTTTTGTGCTTAATTGCTTAATTATGTGGTTCGATTAATTAAGAATAAAAATAAGCTTCAAAATTTAAGTGAAAAATAAACTCGTTATCTTTGGATAATGTTGTAGTAGTTGAAACGAGGTTTCCAAATATATATAGAACGCCCAAATCTGACTTCGTATGAGGAAGTTATGATTTATTGAAGTTTCGACTTAGCGGTATGCAGCCCGAAATACTCGATTTGAGATCGAGCGGTTTTTAGTCGAATCGATCTAAACGAGAATCGAAGATCTCGTTGTTGGTATTGAAACGATGAAAAGTTAGGTGAGAACGGACGTCAAACGAAGAAGTTATGAATTTCTAACGAAGTTTTTCTGTCCCGGCCTACTAAAAATAATTAATAAAAATAAAGTCAAAATTAGCCGACGGAGTCTTAATGAAAGTTGTAGAGCGTAGTCTCACCTACGCGTGGATATAAAGAACGTTGAAAACGGAGTTCGTATGAAGAAGATATGAATTTCCGAAGTTTATTAAATAATTAATATTTAAATTTAATTATAAAAGTCGGTATTATCCGAAGAGGAGTCACCGATCTGATCCGAGGTACGCCCAGCGTACCCCGATGCATGCACCGCCTCGCACTCAAGTGACTTCGGATACGTAAGCCAGGACGACCGAGGCAGTACGCCCCGCGTAAGGCCGTATGCCCCGCGTACTCCAAGGCTCCAGCCTCCTATAAATAGGATGCGAGGGCAGCCGACTCAATTGCTCTTTTCCTCTCTTCTCTCTCCCATTTTGCATCGATTTGTGTGCCAGAAGTACCCCGAAGCCCCGGTATCATTCCCAAGCCCCGAAGCAAGTCCCGAGGTCCTGAAGATCCCGAGAAGTAAGATTCCCGAGCCGAAGCTCTGCCCGCGAGAAGTTCGATTTTTGTGAAGATCTTCCAGATCTGCCGAAGAATATTACTTCTATAAGCCGAAGTACTGTCCGATCATCTTCTGATCAAATGAGTGTGTAGTTACTTTCTTCTAACGCATAATTATGAAGTATTTTATACGAAATACGTGTTATGTGTATAATTTTGTTGTTATATGTGTGAATGTATATTCATTCTCTTCTATCTCATAGATCTGATTTATTTTTTATGAAATACGTGTTATGTGGGTGTGCCTCGTCTGTTCTGTGGAATATGTATTGAATGAAAATGATATACAGGTTTTAAACTATGTATGAAAATATATATTTTTATCTACTAATATGTTGGGTAGAACATGGGTAGATAGTTGGTGTGTAATAAACAGATGAGAGGCCTCGATGTTGTTGTTGTTGTTGATCTAGTTATTCAGCGGAGTATGGATAACAACCACAGACTCTTTCTAGACAGTCCTATGGAACGCTAGCAGGTTCATAACCTGTAGGTGTTGTGAACGATGTGTTCACCGGTGTACTCTATCCCCCTCATGGTTGCCTTTAGGATATCTATTGTTGAGGAAACCCCTTAGCAGTAATGTCCCCGATGAAAATCCTAGATTAGGTCCCTTGAGATAGATGTTGTTTTAGGGACGTAAAGTGAGGATAACGGGAATGGGTAATCGGGATAGTGATTGGTTGGTGAAATTAAATATAATTTATTTATTGTGGGTTGAAAACCCTATATGCTCACCAGGCTCCCAAGCCTGACCCACTCAGTTTTATTTGTATTACAGGAAGTGGCGCAAGGGCGTAAGATGGATGAATCATCGAGTTGTTTTGTTTACAAGTCTGTATATGTATATATTTGTTGAATGACTTGTAATGTTATCGTTTATGATTTATGGTCTGTATCGGAACATGACATCCCGAGTTTTGATTATATAATGAAAATGAATCTCTTGATGAAATGCTTTGATAAATATTATTTTATCATGTTTTGTTTTGGGAACAAATTCCGCAACACTTTTAAATCAAAAGGATTTACTCTGAAATTATTTTAAAAAGCATAAATGAAATCGGTCTTTTCTGGCCGTGATTTTGGGGATGTCACCGTGTACCTCCTCCTTATAATCATAACTACACATCCATCCCTATGACACATGATGAAACTGACAGGGGGTCAAAAATATGGTTTATACTTTGCTTTTCTAGGAAAGTATATTTTTCTATAATGTAATATGTAATTTTGTGGCTGTGTACGGCTGCACATGTGTGTGCAGCCGCATACCGTGTGTACGCCCGTACACGTGTGTACGGCCGCACACCCTGTGTACGGCCGTACACAAGGTGTGCGGCTGTACACATGTGTATGGCTGGAGGTCCATATAAATAGAGGAGTGCATGTGGGAGTGTACGGTTAGGCTAACGGTTACAGAAGAGAGAGAAAGTTAGGGAGAAGAAGTGAGTGTGAGAGACAATCTATTGTAAGGAGCATCAATCATATCATCAATACATTAGATTCAAGTTATTCTTCTTCTCCTTCTCTTCTATTTGATCTGACATCATCCAATTGATTGAGATTTCGCACCATCAATTGGATCTGATTGATACACAAGCAAATTTTGGGGACTTACAATTGGTATCAGAGCTTGGTTTTATCAATCAATTTTTCCAGATCTGGAGCTTATTTGATCTTATTTTGAAAAGCGAATAGCATTTTTGGATAGATCTCGTAAAAATAAGGGGGTTACTTCTTTGCATTTTTCATAAAAACGAGCTTTTAATCGAGTTTTAGAGCAAAAAAGGGTGAAAAACGTCGTTTTTTTCGCGAATCTGTTGAAGGTGTGCGGCCCGGTTGAAGGAGTGCGGCTCGGTGTGTGCGGCCGGCTCGGTGTGCGGCTCAGAGTGTGCACCTCGATGTCGGTGTGCGGTCCACGTCCTCGTCCTCGCATCGCAACTTCTCGTCGCAGCCATCCTCGCAGCAGCTTCCTTGCACCGCTTCGCATCTAAAAAATACAAATCATTTTTGGAGGGGCCGGGGTTCGAACCCGGTTGTCCTCCAAACAAAGCAACTCGCCTTACCAACTTGGCTAAGCTGACTGTTGATTCATACATTCCGTTTTATCAGCAATCAGAAAATAATAAAAAAGGGAGACCGAGGGCTGCAAGATTCGAACCTGGATGCTTTGGTTAAACAACAAAGCGCCCTTTCCAGCTGATTTAAGTTGCTAGATGAAATAATCCTTCGAAATTTAGTTCAAAACAAGTGCTTCTCGGTTCCAACTTTCGAAAATTGACAATTTTAAACCCAAAAATCAATTCCTTTTATTTTTAAATTTCTTTTTCAACCAAAAATTTTTTATTTTAATTTTTGACTTTTTACTTTAACATTTTGACTTTGACTTTCTCGTTTGACTTTTAATTTTTCAAATTTAGCTTTTCGGTTTGACTTTTAAGTTTTACTTTTTAAGTTTGACTTTTTGAGTTTGATTTTTTTTTTAAATTTGACTTTTAAGGTTGACTTTCTCGGTTTTTAAGTCAAAGGGAAATTAAAAAAAAAACTAAAAAAATAATTAAAAAATTAAAAAAAAATGAGTTCCACATCAATTCCGGTAAATGAAGTTTCATGTACTCCATCTTGTAAAGCTACAACTAAATTTCTTCGCGAACAAATTGATTTATTAAAAAGAGAAAATGAGGACCTCAAATACGAAGGCTATACTCTTAGGAAAGGTCAGAAACCGTTAAAAGCTCAATTAGAAACAAAAATCAAGGATTTCCGGAAATTACAAGAAGATTACAGCAACAAGTGTGAAAATTATGATCACATTAAGAAAAAACTTGATGTTGTAACTGAAGAACTTGACGCTTTGAAAATTAAGTGTGGAAAAACAAATGTTAGTTTCAAAAATTACACATCATCAAGTAAGACAGTCGAGTCCTTAGTAGAAAATCAATTGAGTTTTAAAGATAATCAAACCAAGGGTCTAGGGTATCACAGCGTGCCACCTCCTTTTAATCACAATTATAACCCACCTTTTGAGACCAATGAGGAAGAAATGCCTGCTCAGTATGGCCAAACCCCTGCTCCAGATTCAGTTAAGACTGAACAATCAGGGCCAACTGAGGGTGCTGAGCTGAACGATACTAATGCTTCTACTTCATGTGCAGGTAAAGTAGCAGAGGATGGGAACAAGGAGAACACCATTGAACAATCCTTGAACTCTAAATCTGTTACTTCGAAGTCAGTTGCTTCTGATCAACCTGCTATTGAGAAGTACAGGCCACCAAGTCAAGTGAAACAGCCGACCTGTTGCAGCTGTGCGTGTGGGAAAAGCAAGAGACAAGGCAAAGACACGCCACCAGGGGCAGGAAGAAACAACTTCAGAATGAAGAAAAGGACATGTTTTCACTATGGAACACCTGGAAACATTGCCCGAAACTGTCCAAATCGCGCATACATTCCCTACTACGCACAAGGGTGGCAAAACGCGCCAAGAGGGAGATATTTCAAAAGAAACCCCTCAAGGTCACATTCAGACCATGATGACTGGAATGCGCAAAAGGCCAAAAATCAATCCCACAAGGTCAAGAAGGGAATGTCGGCCAAGAAGCCAAATCCAAGAGATGCTCCCGTAAAGCCAAAATCAAAGTCATCTCAACGGTCGACATCTAGATCAAAAACAAGTACAGAGCCACCCATCGGATCGAAAAAGAAATGGGTTAAACCCAACTACAAATGGGTTCCAAAGACTCACTCTCCCAAATCATCTAATGCTTCTAATATTTCTACATTTTCGGTTTGTGATAAACAGGATATGTCATGGGAGAGTGTACCCTGCAAAGATGACAAAGGTCGACCCAGTTTCAAAATGGACTGGGTTCCAAAGACCAACTGATCCCGCTATGTGTCGGAGCAGCTATGGAGGCATATCATCAGACTTCGGTTTGTTGGTAGTGGCTGTTCCTGGCACTTGATAGGGGACATCTCTCAATTGTACAACATTCAGACATTTGTTTGAGAGTATGTGTCCTTTGCGGGAAGGGAAGAAAGGAAGTGATCACTCACGGGGTTTGTGCTTAACGACATGAAGAATTTTCGGATCTGTTCTGAGTTTACGCGTGCTGTTCTCAGACCTTCTGGATGCAAATTCAATCGGTGACTTACGGTTTGCGTTTTCTTCTCTATACTCCTGAGTTTTTCTTAACCCGATTCGCTTTAAAGACTAATTTTTGTTTTAGGATAGTTTAAATTTGCGCATTTACTTTCGTTTCTCTGTTATGCACAAATTTAGGGGGAGAAATAAAAACAAAACAAAAATTTTAAAATTTTAAAAATCTAAAAACATTAGAAAATTAGATAATCAAAAAAAAATTGTTGGTTATGAAATGTGCTGCTTGAGGGAGATGTTCTGGGAAGTGATATGATAAAGTGATAACAGGCAACCTGAGTCTGCGTAACGTACCCGAAGTTGAAGGGTCTATGCTCTGCTTTGATGCGTCGGTAGGCACGAAATTTTTTTCAATGCACTTGACTAGGGAGAGTTGAACTTAGGAAATTTATAGACTTGACAAATCTTGACCTAGTTAGATCCGTTTAGCCTGACAATACGACACTCGGATAGGTTGAGCAGGGAGATATATATATAGGAATCTACTCGTCATAATAATTGAACCCGTACTTGGAACCGTGGCTTAACTTTTCCTCGATGTGCGGATTATGTCCTTAATTCCGGTTGGATGGGGCGACTGGTAAATTCCGATAAATTAGGTCTGTAGAATATCATTTTCTTTCTTTCCGTCTGTTAGTCATATGTTGTCTCCGTTGCGTGACTTCCAATCCGACCTGGTACACAACATATGCAACTCTATTTCTCTGCAGGTTTTATATGTGAAAGACTTCTTATCTGTTAGCCATATGGTGTTTCCTCTGCGCGACTTCTAATCCGACCTGGTACACAACATATGCAACCTTCTACTTCTCAACCCCTCTGAAGTAATAAGTAATAAGTAATAGAATTCTGAATCTATCTTCTCTCTGAATGGTTGTCTGCTCACCCGGTGTAAGGAGTACTCTGGAAGTTCTTGATGGCTGGGGCATATCAGGAAGCGGTAAACACGTTCTAGTACACTTAAAATTGAACACATACAGATTGTCTATAGATCTCGCTGCTCAATTTAGGTCGATAACAATATCCCTGGTCGTCGTCAGATGAATGGTCCTTAAGATATAGTATCTAAGAAATTAGGATCAAATATAATTTTTAGGAACTTAAGTTCACCCGTCTTGTAACAAATAGTATGTCCTCAATTTGTCACAATTTTTCGTGTTTGAGTGGACAACAATACCGACGATCGACCAAACAAAGATATGAATATGAAAGGTACCGATAAGTGGATAAAGGTTGTCTAAAAACTTTAATCCCAAATCTCTCTTAAAGTTAGATATCATTTTTATTTTTGTTAAATTTGTCATAGTTTCTTCTAATTTAAATATTAGGGGGAATTCAAAATTAAAAAAAAAATCAAAAAAATTCAAAAATAAAAAAAAAATCAAAGAAAAATCAGAAAAATTTAAAAATCCAAAAATAGTGTTATTTCTGTTTTATTTCTTGTTCAGAAAAATCAAAAATCCAAAAATATTTTTTGTTTCTGTTTTCATTTGTGTGCTAAGTTTTCTTTTAGTTTTGTTTTGTCTTGAAAAATGATTTCAGGTATAGATAAGACTCATGGAGTTTGTGTTGAAGATTTCTGAGCCAAAGCCTCGCCCGTGAGCATTGAAGAATTCACATTCGAAGGAGCAAGAAATGAAGATTATTCTTTCGACATTCAATCTGTCAACCCCAGAAGCATGGTGAAGTTGTACTTGAAGATTATGTCACAGATTGCATTGAAGCCTCCTCAATCAATCTGCTGCTATCTTTGTACCTGCTGAAGTGATCCAGAAGATTTGTTCTCTCTGTAGATTCTCAAGCTGAAGCGCTATCTTTCAAGAATCTGTACATCAAGCCTCCTAACCCCAATGTGCGTTCAGAGTCAAATCTTCAAGAAAAGTACAACCGCTTGAGAAGAAGTCATTCATGAAGATTCATCAAGTTCATCTTGATGCTGTGAAGAAATTTGAAGATTAATGTTGAAGCCAAGCTCCCAATGAAGATTAACAAGAAAAAGCCAGCTACTTTTTAGGGGGAGTTTGTTGGGCCATTTAGAAAAGAAAGCTATAAACCAAGGGGGAGATTGTTGGGTCAAAAATATGGTTTATACTTTGCTTTTCTAGGAAAATATATTTTTCTATAATGTAATATGTAATTTTGTGGCTGTGTACGGCTGCACATGTGTGTGCGGCCGCACACTGTGTGTACGGCTGCACATGTGTGTGCGGCCGCACACCATGTGTACGGTCGTACACGTGTGTACGGCGGCACACCCTGTGTACGGCCGTACACAGGGTGTGCGGCTGTACACATGTGTATGGCTGGAGGTCCATATAAATAGAGGAGTGCATGTGGGAGTGTACGGTTAGGCTAACGGTTACAGAAGAGAGAGAAAGTTAGAGAGAAGAAGTGTGTGTGAGAGAGAATCTATTGTAAGGAGCATTAATCATATCACCAATACATTAGATTCAAGTTATTCTTCTTCTCCTTCTCCTCTATTTGATCTGACATCATCCAATTGATTGGGATTCCGCACCATCAATTGGATCTGATTGATACACAAGCAAATTTTGGGGACTTACAAGCCACATCTTCGATATGGAAAACGAGCTGGATTTGTGTCAGGAGGAGTTATTAATGTTGAAAATACTGATGTTTCTGTTAGATGTGCAGGTAAATTAGCAGAGGATGAGAACAAGGAGAGTTCTTCTGAACAAATCAATGACTCCTTGAACTCTAAATCTGTTGCTTCAAACTCAACTACTTTTGATCAACCTGCCGTTGAGAAATACAGGCCACCAATTCCAGCGAAATAGAGTGCCTCCTGCAATTGTGCATGTGGGAAAAATCAGAGACAAGGCAAAGATACGCCGCTAGGGGCAGGAAGAAACAACTTCACAGTGAAGAAAAAGACATGTTTTCACTGTGGAACACCTGGACACATTGCCAGAAATTGTCCAAATCGTGCATATGTTCCCTACTATGCACAAGGCTGGCAGAACGCACCAAGAGGGAGATACTTCAAAAGAAACCCCTCGAGATCACGATCAGACATTGACGATTGGAATGCCAAGAAGGCCAAGAATTCAACTCCCAAGGCCAAGAATCAAATTCCAAAGGCTAAGAATCCGAATCCCAAGGTCAAGAAGGGAATGTCGGCCAAGAAGTCCAATCCAAGAGATGCTCCCGTGAAGCCAAAATCAAAGTCATCTCAACATCCGATATCAAGTTCAAAAGCAAGTACTGAGCCACCCATCGGATGAAAAAAGAAATGGGTTAAACCCAACAACAAATGGGTTCTGAAGGCTCAATCTCCCAAATCAACTAAGGATTCTAATATTTCTATGTCTTCTGTTTGTGATAAACAGTTAATGTCATGGGAGAGAGTAACATGCAAGGATGACAAAGGTCGACCTAGTTTTAAAATGGACTGGGTTCCAAAGACCAACTAATCCCGCTCTGTGTCGGAGCAGCTATGGAGGCATATCATCAAACTTAGGTTTGTTGGTAGTGGCTGTTCCGGGCACATGATATGGGACATCTCTCAACTGTACAACATTCAGACCTTTTGTTTGAGAGTATGTGTCCTTTTGCGAGAAAGGAAGAAAAGAAGGGATCACATGGGGTTTGTGCTTAATGACATGAAGAATTTTCGGATATGTTCTGAGTTTATGCGTGCTGTTCTCAGACCTTCTGGATGCAAATTCAATCGGTGACTTACGGTTTGAGTTTTCATCTCTATACTCCTGAGTTTTTCTTAAGCTGATTCGCTTTAAAGACTAATTTGTGTTTTATGATAGTTTAAATTTGCGCATTTACTTTCGTTTCTCTCCTATGCACAAATTTAGGGGGAGAAATAAAAACAAAACAAAAATTGGAAAATTTAAAAAAAAAATCCAAAAACATTAGAAAATTAAAAAAAATATGGTGTTAATGGAATGTGTTTGGGGGAGATGTTTTGGGAAGTGATATTATCAAGTGATAACAGGCAACCTGAGTCTGCGTAACGTACCCGATCTATGCTCTGTTTTGATGCGTCGGTAGGCATGAAAAATTTTAAATGGACTTGACTAGGGAGAGTTGAACTTAGGAAATTTATAGACTTGACAAATCTGACCTAGTTAGATACGTTCAGCCTGACAATACGACGCTCGGATAGGTTGAGCAGGGAGATATATATGGGAATTTACTCGTCACATTAATTGAACCCATACTTAGAACTGTGGTTTAACTTTTCCTCGATGTGCGGATTTTGTCCTTAATTCCGGTTGGATGGGGCGACTGGTAAATTCTGATAAATTAGGTCTGTAGAATATCATTTTCTTTCTTTCCGTCTGTTAGTCATATGTAGTCTCCTTTGTGTGACTTCCAATCCGACCTGGTACACAACATATGCAACTTTATTTCTCTACAGGCTATATATATGTGTGTGTGTGTGAAATACTTCTTATCTGTTAGCCATATGTTGTCTCCTTTGCGCGACTTCTAATCCGACCTGGTACACAGCATATGCAACCTTCTTCTTCTCAACCCCTCTGAAATAGTTAGCAATAGAATTCTAAATCTCTTCTCTCTCTGAATGGTTGTCTGCTCACCCGGTGTAAGGAGTACTCTGGAAGTTCTTGATGGCTGGGGCATATCAGGAGGCTGGAAACACGTTCCAGTACACTTAAAATTGAACTCATACAGATTGTCTATAGATCTCGCTGCTCGATTTAGGTGGACAACAATATCCCTGGTCGTCATCAGATGAATGGTCCTTAAGATATAGTATTTAAGGAATTAGGATCAGATATAATTTTTTAGGAACTTAAGTTCACCTTGTCTTGTAACAAATAGTATGTCCTAAATTTGTCACAAATTTTTCGTGTTTAAGTGGACCACAATACCGACGATCGACCAGACAAAGATGTGAATATGGAAGGTACCGACAAGTGGATAAAGGCTGTCTAAAAACTTTGATCCCAAATCACTCTTAAAGTTAGATATCATTTTTATTTTTGTTAAATTTGTCATAGTTTCTTCTAATTTAAATATTAGGGGAGAATTAAAAATTAAAAATAATGAAAAAAAATCAAAGAAAAATAAAAATTTAAAAATCCAAAATAGTGTTATTTATGTTTTATTTCTTGTTCAGAAAAATCAAAAAATATCCAAAAATATTTTTCTTTTTGTTTTAATTTGTGTGCTAAGTTTTCTTTTAGTTTTGTTTTGTCTTGAAAAGTGATTTCAGGTATAGATAAGACTCGTGGACTTTGTGTTGAAGATTTCTGAGCCAAAGCCTCGTCCGTGAGCATCGAAGAATTCTCATTCGAAGGATCAAGAAATGAAGATCATTCTTTCAACATTCAATCTTTCAACCCCAGAAGCAAGGTGAAGCTGAAATTGAAGATTATGTGACGGATTGCATTGAAGCCTCCTCAATCAGTCTGCTGCTATCGTTGTACCTGCTGAAGTGATCCAGAAGATTTGTTCTCTCTGAAGATTCTCAAACTGAAAGCGCCATGTTTCAAGAATCAGTACGTCAAGCCTCCTCACCCAATGTGTGTTAAATGCCAAATTCTGAAGAAAACCTCAAGTGCTCAAGATGAAGTCATTCATTGAAGATTCATATGTTCATCCTGATGCTGTGAAGAAATCGAAGGTTAAAGCTGAAGCCAAGCTCCCATTGAAGATTGACAAGAAGACCCAGCTACTTTTTAGGGGGAGCTTGTTGGGTCAATTAAGAAAAGAAAGCTATAAACCAAGGGAGAGATTGTTGGGTCAAAATATGGTTTATACTTTACTATTCTGGGCAATTATATTTTTGTTTAATAATTGTGGAGTTTTTGGTCATGTTTACGGCTGAGTTTACGGCCGTAAACACCTTACGGCCGTAAACTCATTTACGGCTCATTTGTTTCCGGCCCATGTTCCCTAGTATAAATAGAGGTGTTAGGGTGAGGAGTAGAGATTGATGAACTAGAAGGAGTTTACGGCCAGAGAGAAACATGAGCTTTTATGTGTGTGTGAATCTTTTGTATCCGGATCTTCATTCATATCAATACATACAAAGATTCGTATCATTCTTCTTCTCATTCTCTTCTATTTGATCTAAAATCATCCGTTTGATTGGGATTCCGCACCATCAAACGGGTCTGACTGATACACGGGCAAATTAGGGATTTACAATTTGATTGTTTACTCTTCGTTCTTCGCTTTTCATTCAACATCAAATCAACATCATGAAATCCAAGATTCGTTCTTTAGCCCCAAAATCAAATCCATTTCTCACTCCAAATCATGATTCCAAATATTCGTTACCAATCAATTTCAAATCTCCAATCCAATAAACTTCAACCATTCGAAATTAAAAATCAAGCTATCGACAACCCAAACCAAATATAAACATTCGAAATCTAACCCGAAAATTGATTCCATTTATCAATCGATTTCTCAAAATCTTCCCAGTTGGTCGATTAGTAACCCAAATCAATTTCGAATGTGACATGATTCGAAATCAGAATCAACTCAAGCTTTAACTATCGACTCTTAGCTTTCGCCTTTTTAAAAAAACTTTCCCAATCGAAATCAAACAACGTTCTCCCTTCGAAATTAAACCAATAATCGAAATAAAAAAAAATATTCCAACGGTTCTTAATGATCGAACTTCGATTCCAGTATATGATAAAAATCAGTGAAAGACTAAAATCGAGGAGTGAAATCACCAATCGACTTCAAACTACATTCAATAATCGACCTTTTGGAACAATATCATATGTTGGATTCACAGTGATAGATTCACAGCGAGAGCTCCGATTTTGAAGAAAGTCAAGATTGTACAACTTCTTTATGTGTATTATGCATAACTAAGATTTGTGAGTGAATCAATTGTTTGATGGACTAGATTGTGAATGATTATATCGAATCAAAATCATGGATCGGGCTTATGGAATGAACGGTGATTCGAATTTATGTTGGACCCAATTAAATGGGTATGAACAACAATGAATAATGATATTTCACTTGACTTGGGGCTCACAAATTGGATTACATGAAGAATAAGCTCAAATCATGTATTAGAATATGATTTTGATTTTGTGATTTGATCTAAAAAAAATTTAATTGGATCAATCAAAGGGGTTAAAACGAATTTGATCCAATAAGGCAAATAGATCAAAATTTGAAAAACGTAAAGCACGAATCGAAATCATGAACGTTTTGGAATCCATTTGAGAATTTGAGATACTTTTTTGACGAATCGAGTTCCATTTTCAACAAACGAATCAAATTTGGAAGATCTTGGTTCTTTTGTTGGAACGAGAAAATCTCCAATTTGAACATTGTACCACCCATTATGCGAGATGTACAACTCGTTCTTCGTGTTCTTCAACGATCCAAGAACATCTTCAAAAGAACCATCAACACATTTGGGTTTTGACTTCAAATTCAATGCAACATTTGGAGATTGTTGCTTCGGAACCCGAATTTGCTTCACGGATTTTGGCTTCACAACGTTTGACGATTTTTGTGAGTAAACCCGCTTATTTTTCCGATTAATCTTCTTCTTCTTCTTTTTCTTTCTAATATTTTTGCATCTTGAAGACTTGATCTCATGAACAAACCCATTTTCCACAACTTGAACTTTGTGAGTTTGAATCAAATCTTTTGGAGTTTGATATTTGTGAGTTTCTTGAACCACCGGCTTCCGATAAGGAATCATTCCTTCAAACGAATCACAAGAACACAAAATATCATCGGTTTGAACTCCAATTGAGCAAAAAAAAAATTCATCATGAAAATCAACTTGAACTCCTTTTTCTTGAACATCATCATCATCAAGAACACCATCTCGAGCTTCACGACAATCTGCATAATATTCAAGTTCATTGCTTCCATATTAGCATTCAGCACAAGGAATTCCTTTTATGACTTCTCCATCTCTTCTAATTCTCCATCTCTTTTGATATGTTGTAACCAAACGATCAAACAAATCTTTGGTTTGATAAATTGGACAACTAATTAATTCTCCAACTTCATTCTTTTCTCCATTTACAATGATATCACATTCACTTTTCAATCCAACCATCAAGCTATAAAGAAGATATTCAAAAGTGCATTCACATTGAACATCTTTACTATGTATCATCCATTTCTCCATGATTACAAGAACTTGAAAATTTCTAGAGAGAGAAAGTGATTTTGAAGTAGTTTTCTAGAGAGAGAAAGAGACACAAACAAGTATTCTAGAGAGAGAAAGTTGAATTATGGATCAAATCAAGGAAAAATTCGACTTCTAGAACACACAACCCTCTCTAATCATGAAGATCAATAAGAACATGAAGAATCACCAAATCAAGATAGCCATCAAGGATCAATTATTGATCAAATCAAGAACACCCGCTCTGATACCAATTGTAGAGGTGTTGATTATGATGGCATGTGCGGAATAAGAAAAGATCTAGTGAATCATCATGTAAAATCAAGAACACAAGGAGTAAATAAATCCGTGTAAGCTCATATTAGATCTAGAAAGAATATACAAATGGGTTTGTACAAAGTTTCTCTCTCTAGTCAAACACTCTAAATTGTTCCTTTTATAAAATGAGTGCCACTCACACCCACCTACATAATATTAATCATCTTTTTAGTTTTTAAATATTTTATAAGATTTAAAGCCTATAAAATCTCACAAGTAACATACCTCCATAGCCTTTTGTATTCATATTGATAACAAATATTGTTACGTAGATTATAAGGCTGACGAATTTGAAGTTATAGAAGGGTAGTTTAGTAATTGAACCTGAACCGAAGAAGCATGGAGAACATGTCACATGGATAAAAAAAAGGATTCTTTTATTAGACCTTAAGAACAATAACTTACATTTTGTAAAATGTTTTTTTGTTCAGTATGTATTGATGTATTGTATTATTATTCAAGGATGATGAAAATCCGTATCTATTGTCAGATATTTTACTATAAGGTAAGTGAAGACTTCATCCAAAAATAGATTCTTCTTAATCTTAATTAAGTTGATTTGTTGCTGCTGATTTCAATAGCCAAGTCATGCTTTCCAGCAGGCAAAACAGATGTCGACTCTCCCCCTTCAGGTGCATTCATGGTGAGTAAGTCGAGTCCCTTTTTTGGATAATCCTAGCCCACTTCGGCAATACGATTCCGCACTTTCAATAGCAAGATTGAATTCCCTAACTCTCTAACTTGAAATACACCACTTCGAATGAAATACCATTAATGGCTTCCCTGCCTTATCTCCCTGAAAGTCTCATTTTGCATAATTCCCATTCATCTCTATTTTGGTTTTTTTGCACCATATTTTGATCACTTCTCTCAATTTGCTCTCTCAGTCAATTCATTTCTCATCTTTCTACACGATTGATCTTAATGCAAGAACAACGAAAGGGAGAAATCAAATAGAAAACGCTAAAATGTGAGAATTGCATATTAAGTTATGTGAACTGAGGCGTATTTTCCTTCTCACGTACAAGAACTCTTATTTCTTCAAATTACTGCTTCACTTGACAACTTTGGTCCTCAAACTCTTTCTTGAGTTACTTTTAACCCATCATCTTTTACACTTCTCACTTTATATATAGAAAAACAAACCTTGTTTTCCAAAGCATAATTAAATAACCGAAGGGTATTTTTAACAACCTCCCTTAATTCGGATTTTGGAAAGGATTAACATAATGTAGCACCTGGTTTCCGGTATGTGAATTTTATTTGAGCATTGCCCTAATTTAGCCTTGGACTCGGCGAGTCATAGGGTCCGACTCGCCGAGTAGGGACGAGACTCAGGACGCGATTTAAGTAGGCGACTCGACGAGTCCATATCCTGGACTCGGCGAGTCACCGCTGCGGGATGAAACCCTAAGTTTCAAGGGTTTGCACCCTATTTAAACCCTCATTCTGTCCCAACTCGTCCCCATTCACCTCCAGAACTCCCCCTACATCGTTTTCCCTTGTTTCCTTGAGAGTTTGAAGTATTCTTGGTGTGTTCTTGAAGGTTTTGAAGAGTAAGAGGAGTAGATCAAGAAGAGGAGAAGGAGATCAGCCATCCTTGTGTCATTTCAACATTTCCCTTGAGGTATAACCCGTTTTTCCCTTGATTCTATGCTTAAAACTTCATTTGGGTCCTTCTTGGTCAATTCCCCAAGTTTGCATGTTCATTATATGTTGTAATAAGGCGTTTGGCCTTTGGATCTATGTAAGATTGAGCTCCAGGAGCTCAGATCTGTTAGCTTTTTGGCCTCATAAGGCTTGTTAGCCCTAGATCTACCATTTTGAGACATTTTGAGCCTTATAATCCATATTGGTGAATATCCACACGTAAAGTTGGAAACTTTACGTGTGATTCGTGTCCTAGAAGTCCAGATCTATGAATGGCATGGTCTGGAACCGAGCAAATCGGTATATTTAAGGAGTGCATGGCGACGACTCGGCGAGTCTGGTCGCGAGTCACCGAATTGGTCCCTTCTTCACGTGTCGAGTTGAGCATTGAGTCACAGGGGGTGACTCGGTGAGTTGGGAGCTGAACTCACCCATGATAGGACTCGGCGAGTCAATGCCCTGACTCGGCGAGTCCAAGGCAATCTTCATAGCTCAAGAACAGACTCGGCGAGTTGTTCATACAACTCGGCGAGTCTTAGCATAAAGTGTTCATCGGATGAAGATGAACTCGACGAGTTGTTCATACAACTCGGCGAGTAGGATGAAGGTGTTGAATGGCAGATAGAAGGTGAACTCGTCGAGTCATAGCCTGACTCGACGAGTAGAACCAGGGACCCAGGACATTGGTTTGCTAGGGACTCGGCGAGTGGTGATCCACTCGGCGAGTCGGGTCAACTGAAAGTTGACTCCAGCTTTGGCTTAGAGTTAATCCAGGGGTAAAATGGTCATTTTACCTAAAGGACAGTTAGCAGTGTTTGATTGAGTATGTCGTGGAAATTGCAGCCGGAGGACTCCCGGAGCAGCAGCAGTCAGTTAGTTCCCGATCAGTTCAGCAGCTACTTCGAGGTGAGTTACCTTCCAGTAGCGGTGGGTCTGAGGCCACAATGCCGACCCACCAGTAGGAGTGGTATGATAGATGATTGTCTTTGTGATATCATCTAACTTCGCTAGTACCTGACATGTTATATGCTAGTATGATATGCTGTATGTGATAGTAGTAGAGTTTGGTTGTTCGGACCGAAGGGTAGTCAGACACCCCAGATACGTCTGACAGTATGTGATGATATGTATGCATGCTGGCTTGTTATGTTATATGTGATCGTAGTAGTAGGGGTGAAATAGTCCCCGAGGATCGGTTGTTAGGACCGATGGGTAGACGGCACCCCAGAATGGCCGTATGGGTAGGTCGGCACCCCAGAATGGCCGTACCGGGTAGTCAGGCACCCCAGAATAGCCTGGCAGTATATATGTTATGTGTTTGTATGGTATGCGGTACGTTGGGGGAACTCACTAAGCTTTGTGCTTACGTTTACAGTTTTGTTTTCAGGTACCTCTGCATCGAAGGGGAAGGAGCCGGCGCGGTAGTGGCACGTCATACACACACTCTTCGGTTTCCGCATTTATGAGATTCACTGGGATTGTACTCTGATATTTTGATGGGATGTACGGTTTGGCTTTTGAGAACATGGTTGCAATGTGTTATGGTGTGAACAAACAATGTTTCTTTTTATTTAGACAATGTTTTTATTTATTAATGTTTTTCTAAAGTAATATCAAAAAAAAAAAAAAAAAAAAAAAAATTTGGGTCGTTACAAGTTGGTATCAGAGCCCTGGTTTGAGGGATTCGGACACGCCTTCGGGAGTGTTTGGACTCAAACCGAGGGATTGAAAGATTTTTCCAAAAGAAATTATTCTTTAAAACCCGGAAAAGAGTCACGAGAAAGAGTAAAGTGTGTGACGTGCGCGACCGGCCGAGCTCAAGTAAGTATTCCCCATAGTACCCATACAAGTTTATGTTATGTTTATCAGCTTTATGAATATTGCATGTCAGAATAGGCTGAGGATCTAGGAGTGATGCCTTATGTGCCTGTTTATTTGTTACAGCTTATTGAATATTGCATGCTAGAATTGAGTAGACAGCAGTAGGGTAGCCTGTTTAGGTTATGCCTGATAGTATGAGCTTAGCATTCTATGTTAAGTGTCGTTTCTTGTTCTAAGAACAGTTTTGGCTTGAGTCTGTTTTTTTCCTTATCCGAATGCTGCTAGCTTCGTGCTCGGTGGGATTCTGAGTAATGGGAGTGAGCCACTAGGTAAACACGTCACACCACATGTAATCGGGGTTGAATAATCCCAAAGTATTGGAACTGGCCCTATTGCGCAGCTCTTGTTTGAGTCCAACCGTGGTAGGGACGGGTCTTTTACTTGAAGGATGATCTAATCCTCATCACAGGTGGTGGTGTTTAGGTGGTGGCTAACTGGCATTATGAGGAGACCTACAGCAGCTGAGGACCAGTTGTGTGGAACTTGAGTTCTCCCTAGGGCAAGCCTAGGGTGAGAATATCGGAGAGTAGCAGTAGTAGAGGGGAGTTGGTGGAGTCGAGGAATTCCTCGGAGAAGGCACGGATAGATGTGGAAGGTAGTATGGGCCCGTACTACTGAAAGCAGAGGATCCGTACCCGAGCCGAGGAAGGCCAAGACGAGACCAAGGAACCTGTAAGTAGTTGAGATCCCTCAGAAAGTAGCAGTACCACTAATGATTATTATTGATGTTTTGCAGAATGGTGGTACTTCGACCGAGATCGACAGAGGGCGGGTCAGGAGAGGGGTCAGGTTCGGGATCTGGCACCGAGCCGATTGAGGAGAGGCTACGTGAGTTCATCGCGTCGGAGATCACTAGGGGCATCCTTGAGTCGACCCCCATCATCTTTGGGTCGATCAAGGAAGGGATCATGGAGATGATGGAGGATCGCCTACGGGCATTCAGGAGCGACTTGGCCTCTAGCCAGTCAGGATCTCGCACACTGTCCTTCAAGGACTTCAGGAGCAGTGGTGCGCCGGATTTCCATGGGGTGAAGGACCCCATTGCCGCCAGGCGGTGGATTGCGGATATCGAGTCCGCCCAGTTGATCAGCTTCTGCCCCGAGGGGTCGAAGGTGAGGTACGCAGCAGGGTGTTTACGGGACCGGGCCCGAGATTGGTGGGAGTCAGTGGGTGACTCGATGGGAGCCTCGGCTATCGAGGCAATGACCTGGTCGGACTTTGTGGCTAGGTTCAGGGCAGAGTATGCGCCGGCGGTCGAGCTTCAGCAGCTGGCCAGGGAGTTCTTAGACATGAGGCAGACGACAGAGACCGTGGCGGAGATCACCGCCAAGTTTCGGGAGAGGGCTTTATTGGTGCCCCAGTATGCAGGTGACGAGGATATGAGGAGGACTCGTTACCATGATATGCTACGAGCTGACATTCGGGAGCATGTTAGTTTTTCGGCTTGCCCTACCCTGGACTCCATGATTGCCAGGGCTAGGGAGAGAGAGATAGATTTGGAGCACATCCGGAAACGGAAACTTGAGGATGGTCAGTCATCGGGGGCTTCGGGGAAGAAGCCCAAGGGATCAGATGGGAGGCCGAAAGGCCAGTCGGGACCGAGCCGCTGCAGGAGGTGCGGCAGGCCGCACGAGGGGGCGTGCAGGATGGGTTCGTCAGGCTGCTACAAGTGCGGCAAGGTTGGGCATATCAGCAGGGATTGCACTGCTCCTGCAACCGTTATTCAGACATCGGAGTTGCTGTGTTTCCACTGCAACCAGAGGGGCCACAAGAAGGCCAATTGCCCCATGTTGACAGCTTCAGCGCCAGTGAAGGCGCCAGCTCCAGCGACCCTGCGGATCACGGATGGCCGTCAGGGCAAGGCAGAGGCTCCAGTGGTGAGGAGTCGGGCATTTCAGTTGACTGCCGAGGAGGCACGCGCCGCGCCCGATGTGGTGACGGGTATGATTCCTTCCTTCTATCTTTTATTTTAAGTTGTTATGATATTGATATGTGCTCCGTGTGTATATATGTGTATTAGGATCGTTCCATGTGAACGGCATCCCGGTTCAGGTATTGTTCGACTCGGGTGCATCCCGATCGTTCGTTTCTCTTGCTCTTAGCAAGAGATTTCATGAGACTTCAGGCGAGTTAGATTGCCCGTTAGAGGTAGAGATTGCTGATGATCGATCAGTGCGAGCATCGATGGTGTTTCGAGATTGTGTCCTGCGACTGTTTGAGGAGTGTTACCTGGTAGACTTGGTTCCCATTCCACTGCGTGGGAACAAGGTGATTATTGGTATGGATTGGCTGAGCCCTAATGGGGCAGTGATAGATTGCACACAGCAGCTAGTGCGAGTCAAGACCCCAAGCGGGGGAGAGTTAGTGATTCATGGAGAGCGGCCGTAGTGTGGACCCACTGTGTGTTCAGCAGCGAGGGCTAGGCGCTACCTCCAGCAGGGATGCGCGGGTTATGTCGCGTACGTGATGGACACCCGGGAGGCGGGTAAGGCGACCGTGAGCGAGGTCCCGGTGGTTCGAGATTTTGCTGATGTTTTTCCGGAGGAACTACCTGGGATACCTCCGGAGCGACAGGTGGAGTTCAGGATTGACCTCGTTCCCGGTGCGGCTCCGATAGCCAAAGCACCGTATCGGTTGGCTCCTCCCGAGATGCAGGAGTTGTCTACGCAGCTGCAGGAGCTGCTGGACAAGGGATTTATCCGGCCGAGCAGTTCGCCCTGGGGAGCCCCAATTCTGTTTGTGAAGAAGAAGGATGGGTCGCATCGGATGTGTATAGATTATCGGGAGTTGAACAAGGTAACGGTGAAGAACCGTTACCCGCTTCCGAGGATTGATGACCTCTTTGACCAGCTTCAGGGCGCATCTTGGTTCTCCAAGATTGATTTGCGTTCGGGTTATCATCAGATGAGGGTCAGGGGGGAGGATATGCAGAAGACCGCGTTTCGGACGCGCTATGGCCATTACGAGTTTGTGGTGATGCCGTTTGGGCTCACCAATGCTCCTGCCGCGTTCATGGACCTCATGAACCGTGTATGCAGACCGATGCTGGACCGGTCTGTGATAGTCTTTATCGATGATATCTTGGTTTATTCCAAGACCCGGGAGGAACATGAGGAGCATTTGAGAGAGGTGTTAGAGACCCTGAGGAGGGAGAGCTTGTATGCCAAGTTCTCCAAGTGTGAGTTTTGGTTGCGCGAGGTGCAATTTCTGGGGCACCTCGTCAACCAGAACGGGATTCTGGTCGATCCGGCCAAGGTCGAGGCCGTGATGAGATGGGAGGTTCCGAAGTCCCCATCTGAGATTCGGAGCTTCCTAGGATTGGCAGGCTACTATCGGAGATTTATCCAGGATTTCTCCAAGATAGCCGTGCCCCTGACGCGGCTGACGAAGAAAGCCGTGGTCTTTCGGTGGGGACCCGAGCAGCAGGCTGCATTTGAGACGCTGAGACAGAGATTGTGCGAGGCGCCGATCTTAGCCCTGCCAGAGGGCGTAGAGGATTTCGTGGTTTATTGCGATGCGTCCATTTCTGGGTTGGGCGCGGTACTGATGCAAAGGGGGCATGTCATTGCTTACGCTTCGAGGCAGCTCAAGCCTCACGAGGCGAACTACCCGACGCACGATTTGGAGTTGGGGGCGGTGGTATTTGCCCTCAAGATTTGGCGACATTACCTCTATGGGGTTCGGTGTACCATCTACACGGACCACAAGAGCTTGAGGTACCTCATGGACCAGCCGAATCTGAACATGAGGCAGCGTCGGTGGTTGGATGTGGTGAAGGATTATGATTGCGAGATCCTTTACCACCCGGGAAAGGCCAATGTGGTGGCCGATGCACTTAGCCGCAAGGCGGCGCCGATCAGGGATGCCTGTTTGAGGATGACTGTGGTGACTCCCCTGTTGGAGCAGATTCGGGAAGCTCAACAGGAGGCTATCAAGGAGGAGCATCGGAAGAGCGAGCGCGTAGTAGGTCAGGTCTCCTCCTTCGATTACGATAGCCGAGGGTTATTGACACTACACCGTAGGGTGTGGGTGCCGTATCACGGGGGCGTGCGCCAGATTTTGATGGAGGAGGCGCACAAGTCCCGATTCTCTATTCATCCCGGGGCGACGAAGATGTATAGGGATCTTCGTCTAGACTATTGGTGGCCCTGCATGAAGCGGGATGTGGCATGGTACGTCGAGCGGTGCTTGACCTGCAGGAAAGTCAAGGCCGAACATCAGAGGCCGCATGGCAAGATGCAGCCGTTGGACATTCCACTGTGGAAGTGGGAAGATATCACGATGGATTTTATCATGAAGCTTCCCAGGACCGCGCGTGGAGTGGATTCGATTTGGGTCATCGTGGATAGATTGACCAAGAGTGCTCACTTTATTCCGATTCCGGAGAGCATATCGGCCGAGAAATTGGCCGACATCTATATCAGGGAGATTGTGGCACGGCATGGGGTGCCAGTATCGGTGATCTCGGACAGGGATGTGCGTTTTACTTCCAGGTTTTGGAAGAGGTTCCATGACGAGTTGGGCACTCGTCTGCATTTCAGCACCGCATTTCACCCGCAGACAGATGGACAGAGTGAGCGGACCATCCAGACTTTGGAGGACATGTTGCGGGCGTGTGTTCTGGATTTCGGTGGTAGCTGGGATACCTATCTTCCTTTGGCCGAGTTCTCCTACAACAACAGCTATCACGCGAGTATCGACCACCCTCCCTTCGAGATGTTGTACGGACGGAGGTGTAGGACCCCGATATGCTGGGGTGAGGTTGGCCAGAGGGTTATGGGAAGCACCGAAGTGGTGCTCAAGACGACTGAGAGGATGCAGCAGGTCCGGAGCAGGCTTCAGACTGCTCAGAGTCGACAGAAAAGTTATGCCGACAAGCGTCGATCCGATTTAGAGTTCCAGGTCGGGGATATGGTCCTCCTGAAGGTGTCGCCGTGGAAAGGCGTCATCCGATTCAGGAAGCGGGGCAAGTTGGGCCCGCGATTCATCGGACCGTTCAGGGTCTTAGCCCGGGTGGGCAAGGTAGCATATAGGCTGGATCTGCCAGCCGAGCTTAGCCAGATCCACAGCACTTTCCATGTTTCGCAGTTGCGGAAGTGCCTAGTGGACGATTCTGCAGTAGTACCTTTGGAGTATATTCAGGTCGATGACAGCCTGAACTACATCGAGCGCCCAGTCGCAAACCTCGACAGGAAGTCGAAGGATTTAAGGAACAAGAGGGTGGAGCTAGTGAAGGTGCAATGGCGGCACCGCAAGGGTTCAGAGTGGACTTGGGAGCCGGTAGACGAGATGATGGAGCACTACCCGGAGCTGTTTCAGGATCGGGCAGCAGACTTCGAGGACGAAGTCTAAAATAAGTGGGGGAGATTTGTAGCACCTGGTTTCCGGTATGTGAATTTTATTTGAGCATTGCCCTAATTTAGCCTTGGACTCGGCGAGTCATAGGGTCCGACTCGCCGAGTAGGGACGAGACTCAGGACGCGATTTAAGTAGGCGACTCGACGAGTCCATATCCTGGACTCGGCGAGTCACCGCTGCGGGATGAAACCCTAAGTTTCAAGGGTTTGCACCCTATTTAAACCCTCATTCTGTCCCAACTCGTCCCCATTCACCTCCAGAACTCCCCCTACATCGTTTTCCCTTGTTTCCTTGAGAGTTTGAAGTATTCTTGGTGTGTTCTTGAAGGTTTTGAAGAGTAAGAGGAGTAGATCAAGAAGAGGAGAAGGAGATCAGCCATCCTTGTGTCATTTCAACATTTCCCTTGAGGTATAACCCGTTTTTCCCTTGATTCTATGCTTAAAACTTCATTTGGGTCCTTCTTGGTCAATTCCCCAAGTTTGCATGTTCATTATATGTTGTAATAAGGCGTTTGGCCTTTGGATCTATGTAAGATTGAGCTCCAGGAGCTCAGATCTGTTAGCTTTTTGGCCTCATAAGGCTTGTTAGCCCTAGATCTACCATTTTGAGACATTTTGAGCCTTATAATCCATATTGGTGAATATCCACACGTAAAGTTGGAAACTTTACGTGTGATTCGTGTCCTAGAAGTCCAGATCTATGAATGGCATGGTCTGGAACTGAGCAAATCGGTATATTTAAGGAGTGCATGGCGACGACTCGGCGAGTCTGGTCGCGAGTCACCGAATTGGTCCCTTCTTCACGTGTCGAGTTGAGCATTGAGTCACAGGGGGTGACTCGGTGAGTTGGGAGCTGAACTCACCCATGATAGGACTCGGCGAGTCAATGCCCTGACTCGGCGAGTCCAAGGCAATCTTCATAGCTCAAGAACAGACTCGGCGAGTTGTTCATACAACTCGGCGAGTCTTAGCATAAAGTGTTCATCGGATGAAGATGAACTCGACGAGTTGTTCATACAACTCGGCGAGTCTTAGCATAAAGTGTTCATCGGATGAAGATGAACTCGACGAGTTGTTCATACAACTCGGCGAGTAGGATGAAGGTGTTGAATGGCAGATAGAAGGTGAACTCGTCGAGTCATAGCCCGACTCGACGAGTAGAACCAGGGACCCAGGACATTGGTTTGCTAGGGACTCGGCGAGTGGTGATCCACTCGGCGAGTCGGGTCAACTGAAAGTTGACTCCAGCTTTGGCTTAGAGTTAATCCAGGGGTAAAATGGTCATTTTACCTAAAGGACAGTTAGCAGTGTTTGATTGAGTATGTCGTGGAAATTGCAGCCGGAGGACTCCCGGAGCAGCAGCAGTCAGTTAGTTCCCGATCAGTTCAGCAGCTACTTCGAGGTGAGTTACCTTCCAGTAGCGGTGGGTCTGAGGCCACAATGCCGACCCACCAGTAGGAGTGGTATGATAGATGATTGTCTTTGTGATATCATCTAACTTCGCTAGTACCTGACATGTTATATGCTAGTATGATATGCTGTATGTGATAGTAGTAGAGTTTGGTTGTTCGGACCGAAGGGTAGTCAGACACCCCAGATACGTCTGACAGTATGTGATGATATGTATGTATGCTGGCTTGTTATGTTATATGTGATCGTAGTAGTAGGGGTGAAATAGTCCCCGAGGATCGGTTGTTAGGACCGATGGGTAGACGGCACCCCAGAATGGCCGTATGGGTAGGTCGGCACCCCAGAATGGCCGTACCGGGTAGTCAGGCACCCCAGAATAGCCTGGCAGTATATATGTTATGTGTTTGTATGGTATGCGGTACGTTGGGGGAACTCACTAAGCTTTGTGCTTACGTTTACAGTTTTGTTTTCAGGTACCTCTGCATCGAAGGGGAAGGAGCCGGCGCGGTAGTGGCACGTCATACACACACTCTTCGGTTTCCGCATTTATGAGATTCACTGGGATTGTACTCTGATATTTTGATGGGATGTACGGTTTGGCTTTTGAGAACATGGTTGCAATGTGTTATGGTGTGAACAAACAATGTTTCTTTTTATTTAGACAATGTTTTTATTTATTAATGTTTTTCTAAAGTAATATCAAAAAAAAAAAAAAAAAAAAAAAAAAAAAAATTGGGTCGTTACACATAAACACTTCACATACGCCTAGTTCCCGAGTTTAACAAAACAAAAGAAAATCAGGAGAGAAAAGAAGAGAAAAGAAAGGAAAACAATTTTTTGTGTTCCCCAGTTGGAAAGAAATGGAAGGAAAATTAATCATGTTATTCTTTCTTTCCAAATCCTCCCAAATCGGAAGGAAAGCTAGGAAGAAAAGTGATCATTCCATTTCTATCCTCTTCCTTCCACTCCCTTCCTTTAATGAAACTTGGGAGCATAAATTTCTTTTATTTTCTTCTCATTTCCACCTATTTCGTTTCTTTTATTTTCTTCTAATTTCCACCCATTTTTTTCGGTAAATTGAACTCGGGAACAGGGTGATAGTGTTGATTTAAGTCCAATGATTTTGTGAAGATGTATGTATTTTGCTTTTAACAAATTAACTTTCATAATTTTAACAATAAATTGTAGCAATGTCACATGCAACCATTTTACGAACCAAATGCATTTTGTTGTGTTTTGTTAACTTGTGGAGAATATGATTCAAAATTAATTAAATTGCATAGTTGTTAATACATATAATATTAAAAGGAAATATGTAATACCCGATTCATGGTATGTATTTAAATTCATGTAATTTTGTATTTTACTTTGGGACTCGGCGAGGTGGAGACCCAAATCGTTGAGTAGACTCGAATTTATGCGGGGCTTTTTGTGACCTACTCGACGAGTAGAAGTTGTCTGTATGAAACCCTAATATTTAGGGTTTGCACCCTATTATTTAAACGACTTATCTCGCCCCGAACCAGCCTCCATCGTCCCTCTCAATCCTAGAAGACCCTAACTCGAAACCCTAGACATTTATTGAGTGTTCTTGAGCTTTGTGGTACATTTTTGTGTGTTTTGAAGTTCGAAAGGAGGAAGGAAGCTTGTGAGAACAAGAGGAAGCAAGAAGATCCAGAGGTTTGGGCACATTTCCAGCTCATTTGAGGTATAAAACTTGAACCTTGACCATTTATCCCTTAGATCTTGTTTTAGGGCTATTTCCTACCCCTTTTATGAGTTGAGAGAAGCTAAAATCGGATTTTGTGGGTGTTCTTGCAGTTGCACTTCAGATCTGGAACTATTGGGGGTCCTTATAGCATAAAGGTGCCAACTTTGTTGCCTTAAGCACCCCGTGCATCTTGTAGACCTCTTTTTATGGCTTTTTGAGCCAAAGGCCCCATGCATGGACATCAAGTTTGTAGCTTTACGTATAAAATAGACCCTAGGAGGCCAGATCTATGGTTTTGATGCATTAAGACCAATTATAATCGACTAAATAGTTTTGGACAAAGAGGGACTCGGCGAGTCTCTTGGGTGACTCAGCGAGTCAGGTCGCATTATCCCCCAAATATCTTCTGGTAATGGTCTTTGGTTGAGTGGAAGGAACACTCAGCCTGTTAGGGGTTTGTCATGGACATGAAAATCAAAGGACTCAACGAGTGGATGAACAGACTCAGCAAGTTCAAGGCAATGTCTCAACCACATGAAGACGGACTCGACGAGTTCAAATAGAACTCGGCGAGTCTTAGACTGAGCACCTTCATATGGATGAAGATGAACTCGATGAGTTTAAGGACGAACTCGGCGATTCGTTTGAAGATAGTCCGATATGTTGTTGAAGGCGAACTCATCGAGCTCTTGCTAGACTCGATGAGTAAGGACAGGACTATGGCAGTGTGTGGACATGGGGACTCAACGAGTTGGTGGACCAACTCGACGAGTCGAGTCAACCAGATGTTGACTTTGACCGAAGTTGACATTGACCAAGGTTTTGACCTGGACTTGAGTGACCCTTGTAAGGGTTATGAGTATGAATGGATAACTTAGAAAAGTTGTCGTGTAGGGATTGAGGGGTCAAGGAGAGTCGATTTTCACACCGAGGACTGTGCAGATACTACACAACATCAAGGTGACTTACCTTCCAGTAGAAGTGGGTCTAAGGCACAAGGCCAGCCCACTAGTGGTTGATTATAGTTGAGATAATTGTCTTAGTGATAATTGTCTGGTTTGCTACTGCCTGGTATGTTTATGCGCTAGCATGCTATGTTATATGTGATAGTGGTAGTAGGAGGGGACTAGTCACCAAGTTCGGTTGTTAGGATCGAATGGTAGGTCAACACCCCATAATGGCCTGACATGGGTAGATCAGTACCCTAGAATGGCTTGACATGGGTAGGTCGCACACCCTAGAATTGCCCGACAGTATGTAGGCTATGTGATTGTATGGTAGGTGGTATGATGGGGGAACTCACTAAGCATTGTGCTTATAGTTTTTAGTTTTGTTTTAGGTACCTGTTCAGCGAAGGGGAAGGAGCTGGCGCGGTAGCTGCACATCATGCGCACACTAGTTTTTCGCATTTTGCGATTCATTACTACTTGATGATATGATTTCCAAAACATGATCGCTATGGCTTATGGATTTTTATTTTAACAACTATGTTGTGAGAAATGATTTTATAAGTTGTTTAATTAAAAATGAAATTTTTGGCTTGCGAATTTGGAATGTTACAAGTTGGTATCAGAGCCTTTGTTTGAGGGATTCGGACACACCTTCGGGGGTGTCTGGACTCAAACCGAGGGTTTGAAAGGTTTTTTTAACAAGAGAAATGTTTTCTAAAGTTAAAGTAAGAAGTTTGAGAAAGAACGAGATGTGTTATGTGCACGACCGGCCGAGCTCAAGTAAGTTTTCCCCAAGATACCCATACATGTTATGTTATATTATGATATGATTATGAGAACTGCATGCTAGATTAGGGCGAAGGATCTAGGAAGCGGCCTGTTATGCTTGTTTGTATGTGCTTAATGAGCTGCATGATAGTACTGAGTAGTCAGTGATGTGATGGCCTGGATAGGATATGCTTGGTTTGGGTTACCCAATGCCCGAATGCTGCTTTCTTCTTGCTATTAGGAGTTCTAGTGACCTTTAATTAACTAGTAAACGATTACGTTAAGTTACATATTATGAGGACTAAATAATTTCAGAAGGTTAGGTCTAGCCCTATTTCGCAGCTCTTGTTTGAGTCCAACCGTTGTAGGGCAGGACCTCTCATTCGAAGAATTATCTGGTCTTAGTAATATGTAATGGTATTCACGAGCTATTTAGGGAGAGATAACATGGACTTCATACGTAACTGGTGGTGGAGAGTAGGTCCGACAGTTACCCTATGGTAAGCCTAGGACGAGATTAGCAAAAATGCAGCAGTAGTAGGAGTGACTTGGTGAAGTCAAGGCAATCCTTGAGGAAAGTATGGATAGATGTGGAAGGTAGTATGGGCCCGTACTACTGAAAGCAGAGGATCCGTACTCGAGTCAAGGAGGGCCGAGACAGAACCAAGGAACTTGTAGAGTGTGTAAGATCTCTCGAGATTATATACGGCTCTGACATTATGTATTTTATTTCAGAATGGTGATGATTACGCGACACGGAGCAGGAGGATCGGGATCAGGGTCAGGATCAGGATCAAGATCGGGTTCAGGTTCTGAGCCAGTGGATGAGAGGTTACGCGAGTTCATCGCGTCAGAGATGACGAGAGGTATCCTTGAGGCGACCCCCGATTATCATTGGGTCAATCAAGGAAAGGATCGTAGAGCTGATGGAGGATCGCCTCAGGGCGTTCAGGAGCGACATGGAATCTAGCCAGCCAGGATCATGCATACTGTCCTTCAAGGACTTCAAGGGGTGTGGTGCGCCAGACTTTCATGGGGTGAAGGACCCCATTGCTGCTAGATGATGGATTGCAGACATGGAGTCTGCTCAGTTGACTAGCTTCTGCCCTGAGGGGTCGAAGGTTCGATACGCTGCTGGATGTTTGAGAGACAAAGCCAGGGATTGGTGGGAGTCATTTGGTGACTCATTGGGAGCCTCAGCTATTGAGGCTATGACTTGGTCGGACTTTGTGACCATGTTTAGGGCCGAGTTTGCGCAGGCCATGGAGCTTCAGCAGCTGGCCAGGGAGTTCCTTAATATGAGGCAGACGATAGAGACAGTGGCGGAGATTACCACCGAGTTCCAGGAGAGGGCCTTATTGATGCCTCAGTATGCAGGAGATGAGGATATGCGGAGGACCGCTATCACGACATGTTGAGAGTTGATATCCGAGAGCATGTCAGCTTCTTGACATGTCTGATCCTGGATTTTATGATTTCCAGGGAGAGGAAGATTGACTTGGAGCACATTCGGAAGAGGAAGTCAGAGAAGGGACATGTGACAGGGGCTTTGGGGAAGAAGCCCAAGGGATCCGACACCAGGTCGAAGGGCCAGCCGGGCCAGAGCCGCTGCAGGAAATGCAACAGGACGCATGAGGGAGCTTGTAGATTGGGATCGTCGGGCTGCTACAAGTGTGGCAAGACAGGGCACTTCATCAGGGATTATACCGTCCCTGCTCCCATTGTTCAGACATCAGAGTTGCGGTGTTTCCACTGCATCCAGCGAGGCCACAAAGGGCCAATTGCCCGAGGTTGACAGCAGCAGCAGCAGCATCGCCAATAGCGGAGCTAGCTCCAGCGACCCTGCGGATCACTGATGGCCGGCAGGGCAAGTTAGAGGCTCCGGTGGTGAGGAGCCGAGCCTTTCAGTTGACTACCGAGGAGGCATGCGCCGCACCCAATGTAGTGTCGGGTAAGATTTCTTCTCCTTAACTTTTATGTTATGTTGCTTATGATATTGATGTTCCATGTTATATGTTTTGTTTAGGATCATTCCATGTGAAAGGTATCCTGGTTCAGGTGTTGTTTGATTCGGGTGCTACCCGATCATTTGTCTATCTTGCGCTTAGCAAGAGGTTCCCTGAGTCTTTGGGCATGTTGGATTGCCCCCTAGAGGTCAAGATTGCAGACGATCGATCAGTACGAGCATCAAAGGTTTTCAGGGATTGTGTTTTGAGGTTGTTCGAGGAGCGTTATTTGGTAGACTTGGTTCCCATCCGTTGCGTAGGAACAAGGTGATTATAGGCATGGACTGGTTAAGACCCAACGGGGCGGTGATCGATTGTGCACAGCAGTTGGTTCGGGTCAGGACCCCAAGTGGGGGAGAGTTGGTGATTAAGGGCGAGAGGCCACAATGTGGACCAACATTATGTTCAGTAGAGAGGGCTAGGCGCTACCTTCAGTAAGGTTGCGTTGGGTATGTCGCCTATGTTAAGGTTACCCGGGAGGCGAGCAAGGTGTCGGTGAGCGATGTACCCATGGTGCGAGAGTACGCGCATGTATTCCCAGAGGAGCTGTCGGGGATACCTCAGGAGTGACAGGTGGAGTTCAGGATCGACCTAGTCCCTGCTGCGGCTCCGATAGCCAAGGCACCATATCGATTGGCTCCTCCCGAGATGTATATCGGGGCTCCTCAGGGTGAACTGCCCAATTTGATAAAACCCTTGTCTAGCAGCTCCTGCAGATGCGTAGACAACTCCTACATCTTGGGAGGAGCCAATCGATATGGTGTCTTGGCTATCGGAGCCGCACCAGGGGCTAGGTCGATCCTGAACTCCACCTGTCACTTCGGAGGTATCCCCGATAGCTCCTCTGGGAATACATTTGTGTACTCTCGCACCATGGGTACATCGCTCACCGATGCCTTGCCCTCATCCCGGGTATCCGTAACATAGGCGACATACCCAACGCAACCTTGCTGAAGGTAGCGCCTAGCCCTCGCTACTAAACATAATGTTGGTCCATGTTGTGGCCTCTCGCCTTGAATCACCAACTCTCCCCAACTTGGGGTCCTGACCCGAACCAACTGCTGTGCGCAGTCGATCACTGCCCCGTTGGGGCTCAACCAGTCCATGCCTATAATCACCTTGTTCCCACGCAACGGGACGGGAACCAAGTCTACCAAATAACGCTCCTCGAACAACCTCAAAACACAATCCCTGAAAACCTTTGACGCTTGCACTGATCGATCGTCCGCAATCTCGACCTCTTGGGGGCAATCCAACATGCCCGAAGACTCAGGGAACCTCTTACTAAGAGCAAGATAGACAAATGATCGGGTAGCACCCGAATCAAACAACACCTGAACTGGGATACCGTTCACATGGAACGATCCTAAACAAAACATATAACACGGCACATCAATATCATAAGCAACATAGAATAAAAGCTAAGGAGAAGAAATCATACCCATCACTATATCGGGTGCGGCGCATGCCTCATCGGTAGTCAACTGAAAGGCTCGGCTCCTCACTACCGGAGCCTCTGACTTGCCCTGCCGGCCATCAGTGATCCGCAGGGTCGCTAGAGCTAGTGCCGCCATTGGCGATAGATGACTTGTTTGATCAAATTCAGGGAGCATCTTGGTTCTCCAAGATTGATCTACGGTCAGGGTACCACCAGATGAGGTTTAGAGAGGAGGATGTACAAAAGACTGCTTTTCTAACTCGGTATAGCCATTACGAGTTCGTGGTGATGCCCTTCGGGCTCACCAATGCTCCTGCCGTATTCATGGACCTCATGAACCGCGTGTGCAGACCGATGTTGGATCGGTTTGTGACAGTTTTCATTGACGATATCTTGGTTTATTCCAAGACGCAGGAGCAACATGAGGAGTACTTGTGGGAGGTATTAGATAGCCTAAGGAGGGAGAGCCTGTATGCCAAGTTCTCCAAGTGCGAGTTCTGGTTGCACGAGGTGCAGTTTCTTGGGCACCTTGTCAACCAGAACGGGATTTTGGTTGACCCGGCCATGGTGGAGGTCGTGATGAGGTGGGAGGTTCTGAAGTCTCCATCTGATATTCAGAGTTTCTTGGGATTGGCAGGCTATTACCGGAGATTCATTTAGGATTTCTCCAAGATAGTTATGCCCTTGACCCGAATGACGAAGAAATTCATTGTATTTCGTTGGGGGCCCAAGCAGCAGGCTGCATTTGAGACGTTGAGACATAGATTGTGCGAGGCGCCAATCTTAGCCCTGCCAGAGGGCGTAGAGGATTTCGTGGTGCATTGTGATACGTCCATATCAGGTTTGGGCGCGGTGTTGATGTAGAGGGGGCATGTTATCGCCTACACTTCAAGGCAGCTGAACCTTCACGAGGTGAACTACCCGACGCACGATTTGGAGTTGGGGCCGGTTGTCTTTTCCTTCAAGATTTGGCGACACTACCTCAGTGGGGTCTGATGTACCATTTACATGGACCACAAGAGTTGTAGGTACCTCATGGATCAGCCGAATCTAAACATGAGGCAGCATCGATGGCTAGATTTGGTGAAGGATTACCATTGTGAGATCCTCTACCACCCAGAGAAGGCCAATGTTGTGGCCGATGCTCTTAGCCGCAAGGCAGCCTCGATCAGATACATTTGCCTTCGGATGACCGTGGTGACTCCACTGTCGGAGCAGATCCGAGAGACCCAGAAGGAGGCTATGAAGGAGGAACATCGGAGGAGTGAGCATATTGTGGGACAAGTTTTCTCTTTCGATTATGATAGCCATGGGTTATTGACACTACACCATAAGGTGTGGGTTCCGTATCATGGAGGTGTGCGCCAGGTGCTGATGGGGGAGGTGCATAAATCCAGGTTTTCTATCCATCCCGGGGCAACGAAGATGTAAAGAGATCTTCGTCCTGATTACTGGTGACCCTACATGAAGTGGAATGTGGCATTGTACATCGAGAGGTGCCTGACCTGCAGGAAGGTCAAGGCGGAGCACCAGCGGCCTCACGACAAGATGCAGCCGTTGAACATCCCCATGTGGAAATGGGAAGATATTACTATGGATTTCATGACAAAGCTTCCCAGGACTGCACGGGGAGTTGATTCGATTTGTGTCATTGTGGATCGGTTGACCAATAGTGCACATTTCATACCGATCCAAGAGAGCATCTCGGCTGAGAAGTTGGCCGATATCTACATCCGAGAGGTAGTAGCTCGACACGGAGTGCCAGTCTCTGTGATTTCGGACCGAGATGTGTAGTTTACTTCCAGATTCTGGAAGAAGTTTCATGACGAGTTGGGTACTCGTCTGCACTTCAACACTGCTTTTCACCTGCAGACGGATTGTCAGAGAGAGCGGACCATCCAGAAGCTAGAGGATATGTTGCGGGCATGCGTATTGGACTTTGGTGGTAGCTGGGATACCTAACTTCCTCTGGCAGAGTTTTCCTATAATAATAGCTACCACACGAGTATTGACCGTCCTCTCTTTGAGATGTTGTATGGCAGGAAGTGCAGGACACCGATATGCTCGGGCGAAGTTGGGCAGAGAGTCATGGGGAGCACCAAAGTGGTGCTCAAGACGACTGAAAGGATCCATCAGGTTCGAAGCAGGCTTCAGACTGCTTAGAGTCGGCAGAAAAGTTATGTCGAAAAGCATCGTTCGGACCTGGAGTTCCAAGTTGGGGATATGGTCCTCCTGAAGGTGTCACCTTGGAAAGGTGCCATCCGATTCAGGAAGTGGGGCAAGTTGGGCCCCAGATACATTGGACCTTTCAGGGTTGCAGCCCGGGTGGGCAATGTGGCGTATAGGCTGGACCTTCCAGCCGAACTTATCCAAATTCACAGTACCTTTCACGTCTCCCAGCTGCTGAAGTGCTTGGTAGATGATTCTACATTGGTGCCCCTAGAGGATATTCAGGTGGATGACAGCCTAAACTACATCGAGCGGCCGATAGCTATCTTCAACAGGAAGTCGAAGGATCTGAGGAATAAGAGGGTCGATCTGGTGAAGGTGCAATGGCAAAACCGCAAGGGCTCGGAATGGACTTGGGAGACGGAAGACGAGATGAGGGAGCACTACCCCGAGTTTTTTCTAGATTCAACAGCAGACTTTGAGGACGAAGTATAAAATAAGTAGGGGGATTTGTAACACCTGGTTCCTAGTATGTATTTAAATTCAAGTAATTTTGTATTTTACTCAGGGACTCGGCGAGGTGGAGGCCCAACTCGTCGAGTAGACTCGACTTTACGCGGGGGTTTTAGTAACCTACTCGACGAGTTGGGGGACCGACTCGACGAGTAGCAGATGTCTGGATGAAACCCTAATATTTAGGGTTTTCACCCTATTTAAACGACTTATCTCTCCCCAAACCAGCCTCCATCGTCCCTTTCACTCCGAAAAGACCCTAACTCGAAACCCTAGCCATTTATTGAGTGTTATTGAGCTTTGTGGTACCTTTTTGTGTGTTTTCAAGTTGGAAAGGAGGAAGGAAGCTTGTGAGATCAACAAGAAGCAAGAAGATCCAGAGGTTTGGGCACATTTCCAACTCATTTGAGGTATAAAGCTTGAACCTTGACCATCTATCCCTTAGATCTTGTTTTAGGGCTATTTCCTTCCCCTTTTTATGAGTTTAGAGAAGCTAAAATCGGATTTTATGGGTGTGCTTGGTTTTTCACTTCAGATCTGGAACTATTGGGGGTCCTTATGGCATAAAGGTGCCAACTTTGTTGCCATAAGCACCCCATGCATCTTGTGGACCTCTTTTTATGGCTTTTTGAGCCAAAGGCCTCGTGCATGGACATCAAGTTTGTAGTTTTACGTATAAAATGGACCCTAGGAGGCCAAATCTATGGTTTTGATGCATTAAGACCCATTATAATTGACTGAATAGTTTTGGACAAAGAGGGACTCGACGAGTCACTTGGGTGACTCGGGCGAGTCGGTCGCATTTTCGCCCAAATATCTTCTGGTAATGGTCTTTGGTTGAGTGGAAGGAACACTCAGCATGTTAGGGGTTTGTCATGGACTTGAAGATCAAAGGACTCGGTGAGTGGATGAACAGACTCGGCGAGTTCAAGGCAATGTCCTAACCACATGAAGACGGACTCGACGAGTTCAAGGAGAACTCGGCCAGTCTTAGACTGAACACCTTCATATGGATGAAGATGAACTCGACGAGTTCAAGGACGAACTCGTCGAGTCGGTTGAAGATAGTACGATATGTTGTTGAAGGTGAACTCGTCGAGCTCTTGCTAGACTCGACGAGTAAGGACAGGACTATGGAAGTGTGTGGACATGGGGACTCAGCGAGTTGGTGGACCAACTCGGCGAGTCAAGTCAACCAGATGTTGACTTTGACCAAGGTTTTGACCTGGACTTGAGTGACCCTTATAAGGGTTATGAGTATGAATGGATAACTTAGAAAAGTTGTCGTGTAGGGACTGAGGGGTCAAGGAGAGTCGATTTTCACACCGAAGACTGTGTAGATACTACACGAAATCAAGGTGAGTTATGTCACACACCCAAACCAAGGATGGCGGAAACGTCAGGGGGCGGAGGGCTTCATGTATAGTATCACAACAAGAGTATACTAGTGCTCAAAGTAAACACAACCAACATAAATATAATTGAAAAAGTTAAACCTTAGTATAAGTTTACATGTTTCTAAATCAATTACATTATGTTGACAAAAATGAAATGTTTGACGCCTTAACTTCCCATCCTTAAAAGCAACTGATTACCTGATGTACTGATTTCATGAGAATACAAGTAAGTTTAGAAAGAGTGTCAACAATTAATTTGGTGAGTTCATAAGTTTTTGAATGAAACGTTGAAATCCTTTCTTTGTAAAAGTATTGTTTACTCTAGAAAAATCCAATATTTTCCTTTTAAAATGTATTGTAGCCTTAAATGTCAAAGACCGAAATGTAATAGTGTTTTTCCATACTAATAGTAGTATATGCAAGTTTAAATCGACATAAACTCGTGTAACTGTTAGAAAACCCCGTTAATCATATGTTTTGTTAATACCCCATGTGAGTTATTATAACCATGCTATGACCCAGTCGGCCTTGTATACGACGTTCTTCAAGCGTCGGAATGTTAATGACCCTTGTCACCCCTGGCCTATCGGTCGAGCTGTTGCAAACAGCTTGGGTGCGGGTTTATCAAACCCAATATAGATCTATACACAACTATCACGCTCTCCCTACAAGAGACTCTAGTTACATTTACAGGACTTTTAATGCGCTACTTTAGAAGTAACGTGAAGCGAATGTCTCACAAATTTATTCATTAACTAATTTACGTAAAGTGAACTGAAAACCCCCATTATGTAGAAAAGAACTCTTTGGTGATGTGATGTAAATGAAACATAAACCATACCTATAGTTTATCAATATGTTTGTAATGTATAGCAAACCTTTTTTGTGTAAGTAGAATGTATAGCAAAACATAACTATATCTATCATGCTTCATTTTGTATTATTTGTAATGATAAAGGACTCTTACAGTTTAGCAAATATTTTCTGTTATATAATTATATCACAATAGAAAACACATGTAAAATATGAAGTCATTTAGATTAACACTTTGTTCAACAAGTTACAAAGTGTTATGAAAGTTGTAAGCTGTTAAACTCGTTTTTAACATTTCTGCAGTGATATAGCAAAATCACAGAAAAATCGCACTGAGTCGAAAATTGAACCCGTCAACTCTGAGAGTTTAGAAAATGTGTCTAGTTTGTTCATAAATTTTATTATGATTTTTAGAAGTCTCTAACTGGTTTGAAAACGTTCATATTCCCAGACGGTCCGAATTCATAGCTACAGTGATAGACAGTTTAGTAAAAATCACCATAAATTGTAGAAAAATCGTGTAAATATGTGCAAGTATTCATTTTAAAGGTATAAACCTGAAATATTTGCATCTAGTATAGCTTTGAAAAAAAATGTATAAGGTGTCCAAAACAGTCCGTGAATGGAACTAAACTTTCTTGTGGATAGCTGATGTTTGTGTTTTGTTAAGTTTTTAGTATTTGAACTTGTGTTCTCCCCCCCCCCCCCCCCCCCCAAAACTTGAATAAAATATGAAAATGTGGGGGTATGAACTCACCTTGAGTGGTTTCTTAGGATGGATGTTGAAGAGAAGAAGTTTCCAAGTCAAGAACACTTGGGAGATACTTAAAGATTTAAAGATTCTATGAACAAATATGATGATATTTGTGTAAGGAATCTATGATTTGAGTGAAAGGATGTAATATAATGAAGTTTAGGATGAAGTCACTTACCAAAATTGGAGGGGAATGCTTAAGAACAACCTTCAATTTCGAGTTTAGAGAGAGAAAGTGAGAGAGAAATGGGTTTGCTTTTTGGGTGAAAGAGTGAGTAATGTGGGAGGAGAGGTAAGGATTTCCAGCTCTTTTTCACGATTATATGCTGGAGAAAGAGGGTGAAAGGACAAATAGTTGACTAGGTAGGGATTAATAGTGACTGAGGATGGTCATGGAGTGGGTGTGGAGGGTAGCTTGTGTCATAACTTTAAGGAAACGTCAACACTCCACCTCAAAATCTTACCCAATAGATTTTATTCTTGGACATAGATTTCCCTCCAAAAGTGATTAAATTATGAATATATAGGGTCTTATATGTCAAAATATGAGTTTGGGTGAAAATCTCACGTCAAAATTATCAAAAACAGGCTTAAAATGCAAAAGTTGTCAAAAACCGGGAAGAGGATGTGAGAGGGTTCGCTGCTGAGAAGGTTCGTATCAGAAGAGTTTTGCATAAGAGGGTTCCATTGCTAAGACGGTTTGCATTAGAAGGGTTTCGCATGAGAGGGTTTCGCTTCTGGGAAGATTCGCATCAGAAGGGTTTCTCATGAGACGGTTTCGCTGCTGAGAAGGTTCGCATCAGAAGGGTTTTGCATGAGAGGGTTTCGCTGCTGAGAAGGTTCGCATCAGAAGGGTTTCGCATGAGAGGGTTTCGCTACTGAGAAGGTTCACATCAGAAGGGTTTCGCATCAGAAGGGTTTCACATCAGAAGGTTTCGTTTCTTGAGAGGGTTTCTCACCCATGGTGCCGTTTTTCATATTTTCTTCCCGTTTCGAGTGTTTTTCAACTAATTGAAGGGTCGGGATGCCCCGAATGATTTTAAAAAATTGAAAGAGATTTTTGAGAGAGATTTGGAAGAGAGAGAGAGATTTAGAGAGACTTTAATTGTGACTTTTGTGAGTGTTTAGCCTTGAAATGCAAGGTTCGCAAGACCCGATAATCCTTGTTATGAGTGTTATACGCCCCCAAGGGGTACGAAATAATGTTTTACCTAGTAGTTTCATCACTTACCCTGATTAGAGTTTAAGAATTCTGAACATACGAACTTTCCAAGGGATAACTTCTTATTAAAATAGCGAGTTGTACAATAGTAATATAATGTAAACCCTAATATACAAGGGTTAGTTGAGTTGACCAGTTTGACTTGTTGACTTTATTTGACTTTGACTTGACTAGAAATCGACGGTTGTCACATCATCGCCCCGTTAGAAGGAATTTCGTCCTGAAATTAGTGTTTTGACTGACACTTCAAGAGTTGGGGAAAAGATGCAAGTGTTTTTGTTTCATCTGATCCTCGCGTTCCCAGGTGAATTCGAGTCCTCGTTTAGCGTTCCAATAGACCTTCACAATAGGAATACGACTTTGCTTCATTCTCTTAATCTCTCGATCCATGATTTCTACCGGTTCTTCCATGAAGTGGAGACTCTCGTTGATTTCAATCTCATCGAGTGGTATTACAAGAGTCTCGTCGGACATACACTTATTTAAGTTTGATACGTGGAAGGTAGGATGTATATTTTTGAGTTCTTGCGGTAGGCGAAGCTTGTAAGCTACCGCGCCAATCCTAGCGAGGATCTCGAATGGCCTGATGTATCTAGGGTTCAGCTTTCCTCATTTACCGAAACGTATTAAACCCTTCCATGGTGAGACTTTTAATAGCACTCGATCTTTAACCTGGAATTCCAAAGGCTTTCGTCTGTTATCTGCATAATTTTTCTGTCTGTCTCTAGAAGCCTTTAATCGTTCTCGGATTTGGACAAACTTCTTTGTAGTTTCTCTTATAATCTCCAGACCATTGAGGGTGCTGTTAGGGACTTGTCCTTTAGCTAATTGTGTGTCACCCAATTCATCCTAGCAGAGTGGTGATCTACACTTGCGGCCTTAGAGGGCTTTAAATGGTGCAACCTTGATGCTAGTGTGATAACAGTTATTGTACGAGAATTCGACAAGTGGTAAATGGGTATCTGTTGAGAGAAAAACTTGGGGACACACTTAAACAAACATTAGAACAAGTATATTGCGGAATAGTTAATCTCAAAGGATCTAAAAGTTCAACAATAATATAGTTAGATAGTTAGATAGTTAGTTGCGGAAAGTAAAGAAATATAAATGAAAACAATTGTTATATCAAGAATAGACTTAAACTGACTCATAACAAGGAATGCATTCACTCTAAGTTAGTAAGGAAGATCAAGTTTAGTGATTAAGTCTAGAAGACTTGCTCCAAAGAGAGGTTATGTTTCAGTAGCAGTTTAGAGTGTGAAGAGTAGTAAGATAGAGAAGTGAAGAAGATAACTTGGAGAAATATATTCAGAATAATTCATAAGTCATCGAGAGATAAGAGAGATGGTTGAAGAAGAAATCTTGTATATTAAGAAGTTAAGAGTTGTATTGAATACATTAGAAAGAGTCTCTATTTATAGAGTCTCGGAATAAACTACTCTATAAGAAGCCATGCAAGGCATGCTGGATAATAGAGTACATTACATAAAGATAAGTAAAGGAAATAACAAAGAATGTGGATGCTCCGGATGCTGAGATGATTGCTGATGGTGAACAGTTGCGGTTGATAGATGATTATGGTACCTTAGTTCAAGAGGGTCACTTTTATGTTTTAACAATTTCCCCCTAAGTGACCTCTTTAACTTCGGTTCAGGTGTCAAGTTTGAGGAACTTGATCAAAATCCACCAGAATTTTCTAACATTTTCAAGCCAAGTGATTCCTCTAGAAATTTCAAACTTGACTTCGGCAGTAGTGTGCTTTGATCTTTCTACTGCGGTCTTGCAGATGTCAAGTTGTTTCTTGGGCAGGCGGTGCATAGCATTCATCGGAATGAAGTATTTGACGTTGTCCGCATTTCGTTTGAAAATGATCCCAAGTTCAGGAAAGTTTGTTGTGCCTAATGATCTTTCTTCAAAGCCTTCGGTGGGCATTGGCACAGGTTCAAGTGGGGGAAGATCAAACTTCCTGATGATGGTGGGGTGGATATCCGCATTGATCTTGGCGAAGTCACAAACTGTGTTCCTTAGAAAGGATTTGGCTTTGTCGAGTGCCATTTACATCTTTGGATGCTTCTCTGCCTTGTTTTGGAATACTCTGGCAATGAGGAATATTTCTTCCGGATTCATGCTTGGAAAATCTGCCTGAGTTCGTGTGTAGTCATGCTCTCTTCTGGTAAGAGTGTACTGGACAAAGTCAGCCTTCATGAATTTCCACATCTTGTATTTTTTAATTGTGGATGGTCTATCGTTAGACCATATGTTTTCCACAGATGAGCCATGCTTCGCATAAAAGCGATTGAGTCTTTCAAATTCCATAGGCAGTCGTTTGTCATCAACGAGACTACAGTCAAAGGACTCAAAAACTGCAAACTACTTGGCATTGGGAGAGATTGGAATATCCCAATAACCATCGGAGGGAGGTTCAGCATACGTGAGATGTGGAGTGTAGTCTTCATCTAGTAGCCTGCGGAGCGGATTGACCCATGAGTTAATCAGCGACTCATTTATCATTGTATAAAATCCGCATTCTCTCCATATAAGTTCAGCAAGCTTGGCCGCTTTCCAATCGTGTTTCCTTTGGGCTGTGGCAGGAGAGTCTATGGAACTTGCTAATGACATATTTTCCTCAAGATGTTTGAGGTGAGAAGGAGTCTCAGGCCTATTGAGGATGTTGTTTTTAGGTGAAGAGTGAGGAGATGGAATATTGTGGGATGGTGGAGGTGAGGGCTACGGTGTGGGAATTTTCTTTGTGGGGATGGGAGGACTCTGATGGATGGAGGTATCTGAGCGGTGGACTTCTTCATCACTTCCCCCTCTTCAGGGATGCAATGGAGGTGCTTCCTCAAGCCATTATTTAAGGCCATCCACTTTGGCACAGACTTCTGCAAAGTGAGCTTTCATTGTCCTGGCCAGCTGTGAGTTTTTTGGAGTGAAGGAGTTGAAGAGCAGCTTGTGTATATCCTTGGTAAGCTGGAGGATCTCAGGGCCATGGAAGTTAGAAGATAGGGATTTCTGCATTCTATTGATTGTGGCATGAAGAACAGAGATAGTGGACTCATAGGCAGTATGAGACTCATCTATCACTTTTTGAGATAGAGAAGCTTGGTCCACAATGGCTGTTTGAAGTTCTTGTTTGATTACGGTCACCTCAGTAATGAGGCATTCTGCTGCAGCCATAAATTCTTGATGATCGGCCCTACGGTTGTTGTCAAGAGATCGGATCCCCATTTCGACTTTGAGAGAGATGCGCTCAGCTACCATACGCTCTCTCGTCTCAAGTCTTTCAACTCGTTCAATTAAGGACTGCGGTCCTGGAATATCTTCAGATGGAGGTTGGGTGGGTTTAACCGCAGCCAAAATTTGATCAACTTTGGCTTGGAGATTAAGGAATTCCTTCCTAGTGATAGCATCCTTCTTCTTCTTCTTTTTCTTTTTTCTTTGGGCTTGGAAGTGGAATGTTGAGAACCGTTGGACTCTTCTTCTTCTTCGAACATCATAAGGTCGTCGTCTGAAGGATTTGGTTTGTTGACCTCTTGGATGTCTTCATCATCAAAACCGAAGGTAGGGGCTGAGCTGGGTTCAATTGCTGGCTCTTCATCTTGAGATGGGTTGACTGCGGGAGATGGAACAGGAGTTGAAGTAGGAGGAACCTTTGAGGTAGCTGCAGTTGTGGCTGAAGCTTGAGCTTTCAACAAGGTGTCTGCCATTTGATCCATCCAGGTTTGAACCTTTTGGATTGTGGCAGCAGTATGGGCATTACTGATGGCATTTGCCCAGTACTTGCCCACAGACAGTATTTTTTGTTCGTTCTGTTGTTGTTGTTTGACCTGTTGCTCCTTGTGGGCTTGGAATGCTCTTTTAAAAGCAGCATATTTTTTGATTTCGACATCAGTAGTTGGCTGATACCGACTCCAAGAGTCACTCGAATCTTCGCCGTCAATTCGTTGTGTTCGCACCAAGGTGTCCCTTGGGTTCACGGATCCTTGCACATGAGTGCTCACCATGCCTAAACCACCTGAAAGGAATGGAAGCAGAGTAGGATTTCCCGGGCTTCCTTGGTCTCCTTAACCCGTGGTCAAGTCTGGCCTCGGCCCAGTTCTGGCATGGGCGAAAGAGATGCCCTGCGGATGGAGTGGTGTTTGAAGTGTTTGGGATACATGCAAAAGGTTGGAGTCTAACTCCTCAGAAGAAAAAGTATGCAGCCGGGAATCCCAGGAGAACTTAGGGCGATGTCCAGATTTATCTTCTTGAGATATAACTGGGGCGCTGTCTCCACGTTCGGATGATGAAGAGGATGAAACAATCTTACATGATGATGTTGAGTGGTATTCGAGTATGGTATTGAATGGATGTGCGACCATCCCAAGGACTACCGGAACCTGTTGAGAGGCTACAGTATCAGTCCAGTCACGCATTTGGCCAGAGGTTTCTGTTGTTTTTCTTTTCTTGAGAATAGATATTGGTTGTCTATCTTCCTCAGAGTCACTGCTCGATATAGTGGTGGGTTTGGTTTTTTGTTTCTTTGAGGGTGCGGTTTGTTTTGGGGCGTTCTTCTTAGGTGTGCTAGTTTTCTTTTTAGATGCCACCGTTTTTCTCCGTTGAGAAAGGTTAGAAAGTGTAGTAGCAGAGGAGGCTGCGGTACCCTCAAGAAGAATGGTTGTAGAAGGAAGAGGTGGGGTAGAAGGGTATGGGATAAGACCCTCCATGGCCTCTATATGATCTGAGACATCAGCAGTCTCAAGACCAAGCAAGGTAAGAATGCGAATGGGGAGCCTGCGGATAGGTCCAAATAAAGTTTGATCAGAAGAGGGATTGTACCTTTTGAGATCTTTAGTGACAAAAAAATTGATGTCACTACCCATGTTGATACCAGCATCCGCATGTAGATCAAAAATGCACAAAGACCAGAATTGAGCAAAGGTGAGCTTGGTTGGGTTCTCCCTGGGGTGCTCTTTGGGAATGTATTGGAGGAAATCATCCCAAAGAATCTGGCCATAATTGACATCGTGGCCCGTATAGATGCTCCACACTAGTTCAAGGAGCTTCAAACCCATGTTGTCAATGCCTCCGGTCCTGCCAGAAAGACAACGGATGACGAAGTGGCATACGAACTGCCAAACCGCAGACAGTTGATTCTTCTTAAACTCACCAATCCCTCGGATCGGTTTCTGATAACCCATTTGGTAGAGTGCGGTGGTGATGTCAGATAAAGATGGTGTGAAGATCTTGATGGAGGGATGAATCAGATGATTTATGGCAGTCAAGAACTTCTCTTTGGTCAAGATGACCAAAGAATCATTGATGGGGTTAAGATGCACTTCTTGTGGGTTTTCCAGTGGTCTGTATGCAGAAAGAGCAAACTTGAAGAGTGTAGAAACAGGAACAACGTCAGTGAATGCTTCAAATTGACCAAAAAAAATATGGTTCTTGAGATACTTGATCATCAGTTTGGTTGGGGCATTGTACGACTGATGATCTTCAAACACTTCTTGGAAGTGGATTGAAGCAATCGTTGGAGATGTGGAACCAGTTGGATTCAGGAGCCTAAAGCCTTGGATTCCTTCTTTGATGCACCTGATTTCGCCATTGAGAGATGAGAAATTGGAGTTCTTGAGAGTTTATGGGAGTTTGGGAGAGTTGAGAGAGAACAATCGATTAAACAGAGAGCGTAAACGAGTTTAGAGAAGAAGATGGGTTTATAAAGGAGGTAAAAGGATTTTAACCCTAGGTAAAATATAGAAAGGGGGTAAGAAGTTGAATGGGGTTTTTGGGGGGAATCAATGATTCTAGGATTGAATCTCAGCCATACGAAGATGAAACGGGTTTTGGAGAGATTTTGAGAGATCTTAAAAAGGGGTTTGCATTTAATGGCAGATTAGTCGCATGGGAATACGTCAGATAAACGTGGGGTGATGAGAGAGAAAGTTGTAACTGATGGGACGTGGTTGGGAGAGGAAAGGACAAGTTAGGGATGGATTTATTTGGGAATCGTTCTTTTTGTCATCATCCCTAAAATAGGTCTGATACGGGGTTTATTCAGAAAGGGAATGTGACAGTTTCTAAAGGGAATGTTTATATTTTATTTAATGAAGGATCATTAAATAGCACACAAAGATTCGAGAGTCAATGAATCTGTTGGAATTTATTTAAGACAATTGCGGATGAAATCATTATTGCGGTTAAGAAAGTTCATTGCGGATGAGCAAAGAAAGATTTCAGAGAGAATCTGTAAGAAAAAACTTGTACAAAGGTCAGAAATAAAAGATCATTAAAACCCATGAGAGGTACGTATGACATATGGTTGCGGTACCTAGATTGCGGTACCAAAAACATCTATCATATGTAATTCTCATTTAGAACCGCAATGGAGACCAATGATGGTTTGCGGTAGCTAACACTTTATAAAGAATTGCGGGTCCGGATTCATCATTCCAAACATTTGTAAGAATGTATTGAGTTTTGTAGAGTCAAGAGCTTTTGTAAAAAACATCAGCAATCTCTTCATGAGTAGGAACAAAGATGAGTTCAATATTACCTTTCAGAATATGATCTTTGATGAAATGATACAGTAACTCAATATGTTTTGTCTTGGAGTGTTGAATAGGATTATGAGAGATCGCTATAGCACTTTCAGAGTCACAGTAAATTGGTATCCGCAGCATTCTGTACCCGTAGTCTAGCAATTGTGTCTTCATCCAAAGAACTTGGGAACAGCAGCTGGCTGCGGCCACATATTCTGCTTCTGCAGTAGATAGGGATACACATGTTTGTTTTCTTGAAGACCAGCTTACAAGTCTTCCTCCTAGGAATTGGCATCCACCTGATGTACTTTTTCTATCAAGCTTGCAACCTGCATGATCCGCATCGGTGAAGGCTTGAAGACTGAAGTCGTTGCATGCGGAATACCATAAACCCATTGATTTGCTTCCTTTAAGATACCGAAGAATTTGTTTAGTTGCGGTCATGTGAGACACTTTTGGATCAGCATGGTATCTTGCACATACACCAGTTGTGAAGACAATATCAGGTCTGCTTGCGGTGAGGTACATTAGTGAACCAATGATACCTCTATAAGTCTTTTGATCCACAGATTCACCAGAGGGATTAACAGAGATCTTATAACCGAAAGCCATAGGGACCTTAGGAGAAGAGCAGTTGTCCATTGAATATTTCTTCAGAAGTTCGGTGGTGTATTTTTCTTGATGAATGAAAATTCCTTGCTGAATTTGTTTGACTTGAAGACCTAGAAAGAAATTAATCTCTCTATTCATGCTCATTTTGAATTTTTTGGTCATGAGCTTAGCAAATTCATCTACCATGCCTTGATCAGTAGACCCGAAAATGATATCATCCACATATATTTGTACCATCATAAGGTGGTCACCATTTTCTTTTCTGAATAATGTGGGATCAATCACTCCTCTTTTGTACCCGGATTAGACAAGAAATTCAGAGAGTGTCTCATACCAAGCTCTTGGGGCTTGTTTCAGGCCATAGACTGTTTTTCAAGCTTGTAGCAGTGGTCTGGAAATTCAATATTTTCAAATCCTGGAGGTTGCTGAAGATAAACCTCTTCTTTTAGTTCACCATTGAGAAAAGCACTCTTAACGTCCATTTGGTGTACCTTGACATTTTTGTGGGCTGTGTATGCTAGAAAGATTCGGATGGCTTCCATGCGTGCTACCGGAGCATAGATTTCATCGTAGTCAATGCCTTCTAGTTGACTGTAGCCCTTGGCAACAAGTCTTGCCTTGTTTCTGATGACTGAGCCAGATTCATTTAGCTTATTCTTGAAAACCCATCTTGTACCAACAATAGTATGACCTTGTGGAAGAGGAACAAGTTGCCATACTTTGTTTCTTTCAAATTCTTCTAATTCTTCTTGCATTGCGGCTATCCAGTCTGGTTCAAGCAAATCTTCTTTGATCGTTCTAGGTTCAACTGAAGACATAAATGCTGCATAATGGCAGTGATCAGATAAGTCCTTGGAAGACCGAATCTGGATACCTGCGGATGGGTTGCCAATAATTTGACATGGTGGGTGGTCTTTCGTCCATACATGAAGATGTGGCAACAGATGATCAGTAGCTGCGGTAGAAGGGATATCTTGGATGTCAGAGGTATCGGCGGTTAGGGATGGCAGTTCCCCCTGGACTTAAGAACATCCTGCTGAATCATCTTGATCTATTGGAACAGAATTTTCTTGAGGAATCGGCAGAGGTTGAGGTTCCCCCTAGAATGCGGATGGGAGTTTCTCTGGAGCCTGAGAAGGTTCCCCATGGAATGCAGATGGGAGAGTGACAATTCTAGGATTGGATCTAGCATCAATATTCTCTATAAATTCGTCATCTGAGTCCTCCGAAGGTTCGTTTGATGGTGAAGCTTCACTTCGGGCAGGAATGTAAGCAGCATCAGGTACTGGAACCTCAACGGTTGCTACAAGATCCGGAGTAGATCTTTCCCCCTCAACCAGAGAGGTGGAAGTATTGAGCGATACTACTTCAGATAGAGATGGTCCAGATACGTCGGCATGTTGTTGTTGACCTGCGGGTGACACCAGAACTTTGGATAGTTTCGCCATTTCAATGGGATCAAAAAGATCATCATAGTTGATTTCAACTAGATTCAGAGGTCCGGAAGCGGCTGGAATGTCACTTTCCATGATTGCAGTGGTTTCGGTGGACGGAGGTGCAATGCGGATGTGAGAGTCATCAAATTTCACATCAAAGCTTTCAATGATCAACCTTGTTCTTCTGATGAGCACTCGATATGCAACCTTGTTAGTGGAATAACCAAGGAAGATACCTTCGTCAGACTTTTGTGCAAACTTGTTAAGTTGGTCTCTATTGTTGATCACGAAGCATCTACATCCAAAGATATGACAGAAACGAACATTGGGTTTGCGATTGTTAAGACCTTCATATGGTGTTTTATTGAGACGCTTGCACACGATACTTCGGTTTTGAACAGAGCATGCGGTTGCTACTGCTTCGGCCCAGAAGTAGAGAGGAAGTTGGACGAAGTTAAGCATGGATCTAGCTGCTTCAACGAGTGTGCGGTTCCTTCTTTCTACTACACCATTTTGTTGCGGTGTATAGGGTGCTGAAAAGTTATGAGAGATGCCTTTGGAAACTAGGAAACTATTGAGAAGATGATTAGTGAACTCAGTTCCATTATCACTGCAGATGCGTCTGACTGGAAGCTTGATCTGAAGTTCGATTTCTTTGATGAAGTTAATGAAGATTTGCGGTGCCTCTAATTTGAGTCTAAGAAGGAAGACCAATGTGAAGTGTGTATAGTCATCAACAATAACCAGTATATACTTTTTGTGGTGAAGACTGGCTACGGTTGAGGGACCACGGAGATCAATGTGTAATAGCTCCAGTGGTTCAGAGATAAAAGAATCCATTATAAAAGGATGACTTCCTTTTGATTGTTTACCGCATTCACACGCTGGACAAAGGGTATCGTTGCTGAATTTGAGAAAGGGTAGACCACAGACTAGTTCTCCTGTGACGAGGTTGTTGATGTACCGAAAGTTGAGATGAGCTAGCTTGCGATGTCATAGCCAGCAGACTTCGGATACAGCTTTGGACAGAAAACACAGCTGCGATTTACCAATGATGAGAGAAACATCCAGAGGATACATCGTGCCTTTGGAGCGAGATTTGATTAAGCAAGTGCTTCGATCACTCGTCATTATGTGGCAGAATTGATCGTCAAATTCAATGCGATGTCCTGCTTTACATAGTTGGCCAACACTGATAAGATTGTGTTTAAGGCTTTCTACATAAGCAACCTTCTGAATGGAAAAGTTCCCCATAGTGAGAACACCGTAACCTCGGATGACACCGTTTGCATTGTTGCCAAACGTGACATTTCCACTATTGCATATAGGCCTGAAATCCCGAAGGTACTCTAACCTTCCGGTCATGTGCAAGGAGCAGGCACTATCAATTAACCATTCTTCTTCTTGTTCCTCCTTGCACAAAGCCTGAGAATTACATGGTTAGTTTTGGCATCCAAACAAGTTTGGAGCCAGGGACGATTGATGTATTCTTAAATGATGCATGGTCCGAGGTTGCATGGACAGGTCTTTTGTCAACTTTTAGACCTACTCCTGGGTGTTTGTTCAGATTTGGATTATTATGAGGTTTCTGAAAAGTACGAGGTTTCTGACTTTGATTTGACTTGACATGAGATAAAAACTTTTGACAGCTGCATTGACATTTACAAAAAGAGGGTTTGTCATTGAATCTAACATTCTGCTTGGTCAGCGGTTTATAGGGTGAATTGGACTTGGTATTGGTCCGAGGTGGGTAACTTTTGAAAGATTCGACATTTGATTTCTGAAAAAAAAATTTGAACGAGGTTTAGCATGTGTAAATCTTTGAGTCCCTTTAGGTGGATTTGGTAAGATTCCTTTCCACTTGTTTTGATGTGATTTTAAAAGTGTTGGAGTGGGTAAAATTCCTTTCCAATTAGGGTCATTTGATGAATAGACCTGAAAAATGTAGTTTCTTGTGAGTTTGACACCTTTTTGGGTTGTGTTAGAAGTGGCAGGAATGACTTTTGAAACTGAACTTCCCTTTTTGCTTGTTTTCATGAAAGAAGAGTTTTTTCAAATGTAATTTGTGAAAACAAATTTTTCTGGACTCTTGGATTTTGGAATTCTCATATATTTCTTATTTTTTAAAAAAACTTTGTCTACTTGTGTTTCGAGATCTAATTTCCTCTTTGAAAGCTCTTTTTGCCAAAGATTTTGGTGAACCGCGGTCATTGTTATTTAGCTACGGTTTCCTAGGATTTTTTTGAACGATTTTGAAAACGTGGACTAGAATCATCAGAACTTGAGGATTCTGGAATTTGAGAGCATTGGCCTACTTCAAAATTTTCTATAGGTAACTCATGAAAAATCGGCAGCAGAGTTGTAGTTCCTTGAACTGATGGTCTTGGTAAAGATGATTTGACTACCGCAGAGTAGGTTTTAGATGAGACTGCGGTGGGACACTTCTGGGACATTTGACTATAGTGTGGAACACTGTGGTCTGAGGACAAAGATGGAAAGTCCTTTGAAATTTCGGGGCCTTCAACAACAATTTCTTCATCAACTACGGATGAAGTTTGAGAATTTGAATGAGTGGTGCCACTGATGGGAGTTTGATCACATGTGTGACTAGAATCCTCGGGCACAATTTCGTCAATGACACAATTATTGCTCAAATTGTGTAATCTACCGAAGTGAGTTTTGATATCTTTGGGAAAAGTCTTGTCATTGACAGGGAAATAAAATTCTCTATCAGGAGGGACATACACTCTGTCTTTGTTGAACCGGGGTGAGGAATCCATTGCGGTAGGATACCCATTTGACCAACCCCAATTATATGTATTGTCCACGGTTCCATTGTTTACCAAATTTTCAATAGCCCCACTTTCATTAAACAATTTTTCAATTAAGATATTTAAGCGTACAATTTCTCTCTGAGCTAAATCTCTCTGGTTCAAAGCTATCTCTAATTGGGTTTCACTTAACATTCTAGCATCTTTCTCTAACTCTAGGTCCTTCTCTAACATTGCCATCTTAAGTCTCTTGTTATCCAGTCTTCCTCTCACATGGAACATCTCTTGGGACGCAATGTTCTTCTCATCTAGGGCTTTGTTATAGTCTATAAGGACGGCAGCACAAGTGTCATTAAGATCATCTATGTAGGGTTGACAGTCATGCATGCTATAATTTAAAGTTTGGATCATGAGTTTTACCTGTTCAACGATGCTTAGAGTCTCATACTTTGCCATGTAGCAATAGTTTTTGTTCAACATTGCTGACCCATCATCATCCGCAGTGGCCAGCATGCAGATTTTCCCTTTTCCTTTAACACTGTTGATGGTCTCTTCTTCATCTCCTGATGACCAAACTTAATGGTCTCTTTTAACTTGAGCCACATATGTCGTTGCCTTTTCTTTTTCTTCCAACTCTTGAGCCATTCAAAGATAGAATGCTCTGTCCTTGAATACATTGGCCTTACAGTCTTTTGCGAAGTGATTTTCTTTATTGCATTTGTGACAAATCACAACATCAGTCTTGTCTTCTGATTGAGTACCGGAGTCATTGTTCTAAGGAGACTGCGGTACCTCCTTTGGTTGATTGTTCTGAGATCCTTTAGGATATCGAGAGTGGTTGTTCTGAGGACCGAAGTTACGGTTGAATGGGGGTTTGTTGAATTGTTGATTTTTGCGAAAAGAAGAAGGTGGTATGCAGTTGAACTGTTGGCTAACCAGAGCAATAGCCTTCTGAAATTCTTCTTCATCATCATACTCGGAATCCACTTCGTATGACTGTGGTGGGGTATCATACGATGAAGAGTAGAGTGACTGCGGTAGAGCTTGTGCTATGAGAGCAAGTGGTCCTTCGAAGTCAGCACAGTCTTTGAGTACAGTGGATTCTTGTGCTTGGAGTTCTCCATAGAGTTTGTAGAGTGATAAAGAGTGAATCTGCCTATCACCTTGGACTATCATCTTAGCCGTAGTCCAATGTCGTCCTAAGCCATTAAGGAACTGGAGATTGGTTTCATGGTTGCTGCGGATGGTACCAGCATTTGATAACTTTGTGACTATCAGGTTGAATCTCTTGAAGGAGTCTTCCAGACTTTCACCCGCATGAGCTTTGAAGTTGTTGAAGTCGTTGAGTGCGGTAGTGAGCTTCTTATCTTGTGCTTGTTCTGAGCCTTCGTACAAGTTCTTGAGTACATCCTAGATCTCTTTTGCTGACTTGCAGTTTATGATAATATCAAAGTTGTCAGGAGAAACACCACAAGAAATTTCATAAAAAGCAACAGCATCATTTTCCATTTTATCGAGATCATCCTTGGTGGGACGGATCATGGTTGGTTGACCTCCTCCTAGCCCGGTTGCCGCGCCGTCAGTTTGGACTGGTGTAAGGACTGGAATGTGTGGTCCTTCTTCCACGGATCGCCATACATCTCTACCCAGTCTTCTTAAGTACCTCTCCATTCTTTGTGACCAGTGATGATATTCATTTTCTACTAGTATTGGAGCTCGGTTACAACCACCAACACTATTGGAGACATTCAAAGATAACGATTGTGCCAATTTTTTTTTTTCAGAAATGAGCTTTAGTGGTATAGAAGGCTTAATGAGAAAATCAGAGTTCCGATATTCAAAAAGAAACCACTTTGGCTCTGATACCAATTGTTGAGAGAAAAACTTGGAGACAAACTTGAACAAACGTTAGAACAAGTATATTGTGGAATAGTTAATCTCAAAGGATCTAAAATCTCAACAATAATATAGTTAGATAGTTAGATAGTTAGTTGCGGAAAGTAAAGAAATATAAATGACAACAATTGTTATATCAAGAATACACCTAAACTGATTCATAACAAGGAATGCATTCACTCCGAGTTAGTAAGGAAGATCAAGTTTAGTGATTAAGTCTAGAAGACTTGCTCCGAAGAGAGGTTATGTTTCAGTAGCAGTTTAGAGTGTGAAGAGTAGTAAGATAGAGAAGTGAAGAAGATAACTTGGAGAAATATATTCAGAATAATTCACAAGTCATCGAGAGATAAGAGAGATGGTTGAAGAAGAAATCTTGTATATTAAGAAGTTAAAAGTTGTATTGAATACATTAGAAAGAGTCTCTATTTATAGAGTCTTGGAATAAACTACTCTATAAGCAGTCGTGCAAGGCATGCTGGATAATAGAGTACATTACATAAAGATAAGTAAAGGAAATAACAAAGATTGCGGATGCTGAAGACTTGTTGACTCCGGATGCTGAGATGATTGTTGATGGTGAATAGTTGCGGTTGATAGATGATTGCGGTACCTTAGTTCAAGAGGGTCACTTTTATGTTTCAACAGTATCCCATGCTTTACCAAAGTCTATCACATACGCCCTAAGCATGTCTTCTAGCGTCTGAATGGTCCTCTCACCTTGCCCGTCGGTTTGTGGGTGATAGGTTGTACTCATGTCCAACCTAGTTCCCAAGGATTTCTGAAGTGACTGCCAGAATCATGAGGTAAATCGACTATCCCTGTCTGAGATAATGGACTTTGGCACCCCATGCAATCTCAAGATTTCCTTGATGTACATTTTGGCCAGCTTCTCCATCTTGTCGGTCTCCTTCATTGGTAGGAAGTGTGTTGACTTGGTCAGCCTGTCAACGATCACCTAAATGGTATCGAGGCCACCCGTTGTTTTAGGCAGCTTGGTTATGAAGTCCATGGTTATTCGTTCCCATTTCCATTCAGGTATCGTAGGTTGTTGTAGTAGACCCGAAGGCTTTTAGTACTCTACCTTAACTTTGGCGCAAGTAAGACACTTGCTCACGTAGGTAGTGATTTCGGCTTTCATGTTCGGCCACCAATAGAGTCTCTTCAGGTCCAGGTACATATTGTCCGAACTGGGATGTACGGAGTATCAAGTTTTGTGTGCTTCGTTCAGAACGACGTCCCTGAACCCACCGAATTTCGGTATCCAAATTTGATTCATGAGATAACGAGCTCCGTCGTCTTTGACTTCTATATTCTTGTCCATTCCTCTTAATGTCTCACCTGTCACATTCTCAGGTTTCAAAGCTTCCAGCTGAGCCTCTTTGATTTTTATGGACATGTACGAATGGATTGTTATGGTTAAAGACTTTACTCGGCGACCCGAGTATGGCGTCAGCTACGACGTTGGCCTTACCTGGGTGATAACGAATCTCACACTCATAATCATTCAGTACTTCTACCCATCATCTTTGCCTCATGTTGAGCTCCTTTTGATTAAGGATGTGCTGAAGGATTTTGTGATCGGTAAAGACAGTACACTTCGTTTCGTAAAGGTAGTGCCTCCAGATCTTTAGGGCGAATACTATTGCTCCCAATTCGAGGTCATGTGTGGCGTAGTTGACCTCGTGTGTTTTCAATTGCCTCGATGAGTAGGTAATGACCTTTCCTCGCTGCATTAACACACATCCAAGACCCTGGTTTGATGCGTCGCAGTAGACTACAAAGTCTTCGGTTCCTTCTGGTAGTGATAAAATCGGGGTGCTGCACAAGGCCTGCTTTAGTGTTTGGAAAGTGGTTTCTTTCTTCTCTCCCCAGATAAAAGTCACACCTTTTTGGGTCAGGATGGTAAGTGGTTTGGCAAACTTGGAGAAATTTTGGATGAACCTCCGGTAGTAGCCAGCGAGGCCTAAGAATTGATGGATTTCGGTAGGCATCCTTGGTGTCGACCAGTTCTCAATCGCCTTGATTTTCGAGGTCCCACGTGTATCCCTTTCTCGCTAACCACATGACCGAGGAAGTCCACTTCTCAGATCCAAAATTCGCACTTCGAAAATTTTGCATATAATTTCTCCTCCCTTGGTGTCTCCAATACATGTCGTAGATGTTGGCTATGCTCTTCCTCACTCCCTGAATAGACCAGGATGTTGTCTATGAACACACTCATGAACTTGTCTAGGTAGGGCCGACACACCCGGTTCTTTAGATCCATGAACACCGTGGGTGCGTTCGTTAACCCAAAGGGCATTACTACAAACTCGTAGTGACCGTACCGAGTCCAGAATATCATCTTGGGAACATCCTCCTCCTGGACCGGCAGTTGGTGGTATCCCGACCTCAGATCGATCTTTGAGAAATAAGATGCTCCTTGGAGTTGGTCAAATAGGTCATCGATTCGGGGTAGAGGGTATCGGTTTTTGATGGTAAGCTTACTTAACTCACGGTAGTCGATGCACATGCGGAAGGAACTCTGGGAAGGTCTTCTGGGAATACATCCGAGAAATTACAGACCTCCGGAATGTCCTTGATGTTCTTCAACTCTTGTTTCTTATCCACTACGTGGGCTAGGAAGGCGTCGTATTCCTTTCGTAGGTACTTTTGGGCTTTGGCGCAAGAGATGATTTGCAGGTTTACACTAGGCTTGTTGTCGTAGACGACGAGAGTTTCGCCACCCGACAGATTAAGGCAAACAGCCCTTTCGTAACACAGAATGTCAGCATGATTTGAGCTTAACCAATCCATGGCGATGATGATGTCATAGCTTTTTATTGAAACCGACAATAGATCGATATTGAATGAGTGATGGTCTAGAGTGAGGGTACACCCTGATTATAAGTCGATAGTGCTTTCTGTTATTCCATTTGCCATTTCTACGACGTATGTATCTTTTAGTGATTGGGGATTTTGTTTTAACAATTGTTTGAATTTGTGGCTAACAAAACTCCTCTCTGCTCCACCATCGAATAATATGCATGCATATGAGTTATTGAGGAGCAACGTACCCGTAACCTGTTGGATTAGTGTCTAAGGATGTAACTATATTTGGTAAGTACTTGGCCCAATTGTGCATGGTCCTTTTGGGTTGCCTTCACCATAGCAACTTGATAGGGTGATTTAGAGAGAAGATATATTATTATTAATATATTATAAGAATAATATGTTAAAAGAATAATTATAATATTTGATTAATATAAGTCATAAAATAATTAGGAATTAATTTGGTGACTTAAAGAGATTAATTGAATAAGGGGGTATAAACTGTCAAATGTGTGAAAGTTGTATTTTGGGCTGATAATCCTTATGGATATAGGGTTGGACGATTTTAGGGATATGGATCACCTAGAAATCGTCCAAGGCCTTATCTAGGAAGGGATTTGGATTGCTTTGAGGCTAAGTTATCCAATTAGGGTTTAAGGGTGAAACCCTAGGAGCTCACAGTATAAATAGACCCATAGGGTTGAGGAAATCGACCACCATTATGATTGGAGAAACCCTAGAGCCGATTTCCCTCTTCCTCATATCTCTCAAATCATCTTCTTGCTAGTTGGTGTTTGTAAGCCATTAGAGGAGTGACATTTGTGACTCTAAGCTCCAAGAAGAAGAAGGTTTTCAAGCAAGTAACTCAAGGTATCATTCTAGATCTGTTTTCATATGTTATGATTGTTTGTCTACATTAGATCTATCCATGAAAGTCTTGGATATGTTGCATGTTCAATTAGTGAAACCTAGATCCAAGCTATAGGGTTGTATGTGCACATAGGTAAAGTTCTTATGTACAAAACCCATCAGTGGTATCAAAGCCATGATTGGTTTCAATTGAATGTGATGCTTAACTGTTTTACTTGCTGAAAATTGTTTTTTCTTACCCTCTGTCGACCCAACTCGGCGAGCCAGTGTTTGGACCCGGCGAGTTGGCCCTACTCGGCGAGTCCAAAGCTTGACTCGGCGAGTTCAAGCGTCCGACAGAGGATTATTCGGGATTTTATTGCTGTTTTTTCTTGGATTGATACCTAAATCGTTTTATTATGTAAAAATCCGAATTTTAACTTAATTTAATGATTATCCTTGACATAAATATAGATAATTTCAAATCCTTTAAATATTGATTATTTATATGATAAATATTGGACTATTTAAGATTATTTGGTAATTATCTAATGGCTAAAAGTTAATTAGGTCAAATATAGATAATTATGAAATTAATTGTTTAATTTGAATTATTTGTTATTTGATCCCTATTGTTTGAAAAGTTCAATTTATATCCCGAAGTTTTGAAAATTGAATTTTGTGATTAATAGTTTAATTTAGAAGAATTTAAATTTCAACCCCTAGAGTTTTACAAGTTTAAAATTCAACCCTATACTATTATATTATTAAAAGCTTAATAAATATATAAGTAAAATTAAAATGCTAGTCTTACCGTTAGTAGGCCTCATTCACGAAGCCGGTCTATAAGGTGGGTATAAGGTTGCTGCCTATAAAATGGCACTTAATGGGTGTACACTCACACCCACCGCTTGCTTGACCGGTGGAGGGTCGTTAGTCGCACGGGTAGTATAGGGCAACTCTCTCTCCTCATTAATAAGTATAATGAAACTATAAAGTAGCTAAACTATTTTATAAAATTCCCAATCTTAGTTACTTTAGGAAAAGTGAATTGATGCAATCCCATGAAATTACACTTTGCACCCTTGCTAAGAAGTTAGTGGAGCGTGTGTGGTTTACCGGCACACTAATTAGTTCTAAGCAAAGGCGGAAAAGGGTGATTCATTGTTTATCATAGTTCGATGGAGCGTGTGTGGTTTACCGGCACATCGAATAGATGATTGTAACAATGAAGACACCATGTAGATTTGCATGGTAATTCACACCCGCTTTGTGATCCTCGGTATCCCAGTCACAAACTAGAGGGGCATATCGAGATTTAAACATGCTATTGAAAATTTCAATGAATATCTAAAATCTAGGAATTCTCAATAAAACTTAAGGTTATGTTTTCGTGGTGAAGAATTAGTGAATCGTCATTCACTTACCTCCAAATTATTTGCATGATTGGATTACAGCATCCCTTTTCTAATATGTAAATAATGTTGTTGGGTCCTAGCCCAAATTTTTCATTTTGGGTGTTTAATTAGGGATCCAAATTCTAATCAAACTTTGTCCTTTCTATTTGTAGATGTCAGACGCAAACAACGTTGCTGCCAACTCATTCACCTTAATGAGTCTTTGCCAAAAGGTGACCTTCGATGGTACCAACTATAGTGAATGGATAAGATACATTCGCACCATTGCACGCTGCGAGGACAAAGAGTATGTCCTCGACGAAAAGCTCGAGAAGGTCAACCTGAAAATCGCTACTCCCGAAGAGATGACTATCTTTGAGACACACGAATGTGATGCAACGAAAGTTCATTGCATCACGATAGTCACTATGAACCAAGAATTCCAAAAGTCCTATGAGGACATGTATCCATATGAAATATTGCATCAAGATTTGATGGAGAGGTACCACCAAAGCGCGAGGCAAGAGCGCTACGAGATCATCACTAACATGATCACCGCTAAGATGGGAAATGGATAATCGTTGACCGTGCACTTGCAAAAGATGCAACGATATGTTGATCGTCTTCGCAAGTTAAATGTTAACTTTGGGGAGGGTTTGGCCATCGACATCGTTCTTCATTCCTTGCCTTCGTGCTACAACCAATTTAGGATGACCTACCACATGAACAAGGAAGAGGTCACCCTAAGCAAACTCCAAGGACTCCTAAGGACTGCTGAGAGCAACCTAAAGGACAAGTCTATTGCACCAACTCCCGCACCAACCGCTGCTCCTGTCTTGGCTATAGGGCAGGGAAGGGGCAAGAAGAGGAAGGCTCCTTCAAAGAGCCACCGTAAGGGAAAGTCCCAAGATGGTTCTTCTTCTAGTGGGACCAAAGTTGATCCCGCTAAGCCCAACCCTAACCCGAAGGAGGCAGAGTGCCATCATTTCCACAAGATAGGGCATTGGAAGAGAAGCTGTCCGGAATATCTGCAAGCCATCAAGGATGGAAAGATCAAGCCATCTTTTGCAGGTATATACACAATTAAATCTAGTAATTCATCTCACACTACTTCTTGGGTTCTTGACACAGGATGTGGTTACCACATTTGTTCTGACTTACAGGGACTAAGAAGAAATAGAGATGTGGAGCAAGGAAGAATAAATCTAATCATGGGAAACAGAAAATCGTTGCCTGTCACCAAGATTGGAGTGTATTCTTAGTGCTAAGTAATGGATTAGGTCTAGATTTAAATAATTGTTGCTACTCGCCAGATATGGCAAGAAACATCATTTCATTTCATGGTTTGTTTAGACAAGGATTTAGATATTCGTTTAATATTATGAATGGTTCTATTTATGCTTATCTAAATGGTGTTTTATACTTTGAAGTTATGCCTTGTAATGGAATTTATGAAACTGTTATGGTTGTAGATAACCTAGGAAATGATGTGTTGTGTATAGATTCTTCCAACAGTATGGATAAAGCGTCTTTGTGGCATTGTCGTCTTGGACATGTCAACAAGAAGCGCATAGCCCAACTCCAAAAGGATGGAGTGTTGGAGTCATTCAACCTTAGGGAAGATGACACGTGCGAATCTTGTTTACTTGGAAAGATAACCAAGTCACCCTTCACTGGCACATGTGAGAGGGGTGAGGGTTTATTGGATCTCATACATACCGATGTATGTGGACCCTTTAGATCCACCACAAAGGATGGAAACCGCTTCTACGTGACTTTCACCGATGATTATAGTAGATATGGGTATACTTACTTAATCAAGCACAAGTCTAAAATGTTTGAAAAGTTCAAAGAGTTCAAGAATGAAGTGGAGAATCAATTGGGCAGGAAAATCAAGATGCTTCGATCCGATCGAGGAGGAGAGTACCTAAGTCTTGAATTCCATGACTATCTCAAGGAATGTGGAATAGTTTCACAATTGACGCCACCTGGGACACCGCAGTTGAATGGTGTGGCAGAAAGGCGCAATCGAACCCTATTGGACATGGTTTGTTCTATGATGAGTCGTGCTTCACTACCTATCTCATTTTGGGGGTATGCCTTAGAGACTGCCGCCCATATCCTTAACCAAGTCCCTACAAAGAAGGTTGCCCAAACACCTCACGAGATGTGGACAGGGAAAGCTCCCTCGTTGGCACATATCAAGGTTTGGGGTTGTGAAGTTTTCGTAAGATGAGAAACTCATGACAAGCTCGAACCTCATAGTGAGCGATGTATTTTCATCGACTACCCACAGAAATCCTTGGATATCTCTTCTATAGACCGAGTGACAATGTAGTCTTCGTTGCAAGGAGAGGGGTTTTCCGAGAGACAAAACTCATAAGACAAGGAGATAGTGGGAGGCAAATCGATCTTGAAGAGATTCAAGAGTCGAGTGATGAAGGAACCTCTACCGCTGGCGTTCAACCCGAGGAGGAAACTCCGGTTGAACCAATTGACGAGTCATTACCTCTTAGACGTTCCGAAAGAGTTAGAGTTCGACCCCAGTTGTATGGTTTTCATATTACTACCGAAGGGGACACGTATATTAGTGATAGTACACTAATAAATCTAGATGAACCTAATTGCTATAAGGAAGCCATGGCAGGCCCGGAGTCTGCAAAATGGAAAGAGGCAATGGACAGCGAGATTCAGTCCATGTATGACAACCAAGTTTGGAATTTGGTTGACAATGTGCCCGAACGTAAGACGGTTGTGTGCAAATGGATCTTCAAGAAGAAGACCGACATGGATGGAAATGTGAACACGTACAAGGCGCGATTGGTTGCGAAGGGCTTTACTCAAACTCTCGGAGTTGACTATGATGAGACCTTCTCACCAGTTGAGAAGATAAAATCTATTAGGGCGATGCTAGCTATTGCCGCATTTCATGATTATGAGATATGGCAAATGGATGTCAAGACCGCTTTCCTTAATGGGAAGTTGGCTGAGGATGTTTACATGGTTCAGCCAGAGGGTTTTGTCGATCCGAAGCATCCAAATAGAGTGTGCAAGCTTGAGAAGTCCATTTATGGACTTAAGCAAGCGTCTCGCAGATGGAATTTTTGCTTTGATGAGAAAGTCAAAGAGTTTGGATTTGTACGAAGAGAAGATGAATCATGTGTATATGTCAAAGCCAGTGGGAGCATAGTTAGCTTTCTCGTTTTATATGTCGATGACATACTACTCATAGGAAACGATGTCCCGACTTTACAGGAAGTAAAGTCTTGGCTCAAGAAGTGCTTCGCTATGAAGGACCTCGGAGAGACTTCCTATATTTTGGGAATAAGGATAGTGAGAGAAAGAAGTAAGAGACTAATAGGACTTAGTCAGAATACTTACTTAGATAAGGTACTAAAACGTTTTAGTATGGAAAACTCGAAGAAGGGAGAACTACCAATACAGAGTAATACCAAGTTGAGTAAGACTCAAAGTCTGAGTACCGAAGCCGAGACAGCTGAGATGAGCCGAGTACCTTACGCTTCTGCAGTTGGCTCGATCATGTATGTTATGACTTGTACTCGACCCGATGTGGCCTTCGCTTTGAGCATGGTCAGTAGATATCAAGGGAATCCTGGTAGAGCGCATTGGATTGCGGTCAAGAACATCCTTAAGTACCTTTGGAGGACCAAGGAATGGTTTCTAGTCCTCGGAGGGAGTGATGACTTGAAGGTGCGAGGGTATAGTGACGCCAGTTTCCAAACCGACAGGGACAACTACCGTTCACATTCGGGATGGGGCTTTACCCTTAATGGAGGAGCAGTAACTTGGAAAAGTTCCAAACAGGAAACTGTAACTGATTCAACGTGCGAATCAGAGTACATTGCAGCGAGCGAAGCGTCAAAGGAGGCAATATGGTTGAAGAACTTCATTGGCGATCTTGGAGTTGTGCCTACAATAAAGGAGCCCATGGAAATTTTCTGTGATAATGAAGGAGCGGTTGCCTTGACCAAGGAACCGAGGGATCATGGTAGATCTTGGCATATTGACAGAAAATATCACTTTATTAGGTATCGAGTAGAAGGACACCTCGTGGTTAAGAGGATATCATCAGAAGATAACCCAGCAAATCCGCTTACGAAGGGACCGAGCAGGGTTAACCACTTGCAGCATGCTAGGAGTATTGGGCTAAAGGATGATATTAGTTTAGATTAGATAGTATTAGAAACATGTAATAGATAAATCTAATTGACATTTGATGATTAAATAAAGTAGTATTATTTATAAGTATTGTTACTGTCTTATGTTAATTGTTTAGCTATTGTTTCACTTTGCATGTTTTGACTTCCAGAATAATTGAGTTTATTAAGAATAATCGAATTATTCAAATTTTCCACAATCGTTCATGTGTTAGAAGTAGATATGAATGAAGATTGTCGTGAATTGGTGTGTAGATTGTCTAAATGGTATTAACATAGCAAAGGTTTGCTGCAACGTTCATGAGTGCTTATGAACAAGTTTTGAGCATTGGAATAAACCCGCGCTTGCTGGAATCACTTTGGAGTGATCGCAAGACGATAATATCATATGGTCTTAAAACCTAGATATATGGTCTATTATTTACTAATTGGTTGTACATTGATAATGCGAAACCGCATCAGTAAATTGATGTTATGAAACGCATTGTTGTGTATAGTTGGTTAGTTGATAAGTAAATGCATATAAGTCGAAGTTTATCTGTTACTTTTATTCTAAGAGAGTAAAAGCGATATCACGGCCGCTCGATGATTTGATTTGACTTATGTGTCGGGCCCGGTCAGGACTGAATTGATGTGTTCAATTAAGTTCTATGTCGAATAAATATGAGATCGAGAAAATAGTTGTTGGACAATGAGTATGACAATGTCTTATGAAATCGTCTACACGATATCAAAACAGAGGACTATACGATCCCTTATCTAAAGGACAAGATACTGATAAGATCAGAGTTGACAGCGTCTTTGAGAGCTATGATTGCTAATCGGATTGTGTTTGCGTTTATAGTTACTAGACTTATCCAAGTGGGAGACTGTTGGATTAGTGTCTAAGGCTGTAACTATATTTGGTAAGTACTTGACCCGGTTGTGCATGGTCCTTTTGGGTTGTCTTCACCATAGCAACTTGATAGGGTGATTTAGAGAGAAGAGATATTATTATTAATATATTATAAGAATAATATGTTAAAAGAATAATTATATTATTTGATTAATATAAGTCATAAAAAAATTAGGAATTAATTTGGTGACTTAAAGAGATTAATTGAATAAGGGGGTATAAACTGTCAAATGTGTGAAAGTTGTATTTTGAGCTGATAATCCTTATGGATATAGGGTTGGACGATTTTAGGGATATGGATCACCTAGAAATCGTCCAAGGCCTTATCTAGGAAGGGATTTGGATTGCTTTGAGGCTAAGTTATCCAATTAGGGTTTAAGGGTGAAACCCTAGGAGCTCACAGTATAAATAGACCCATAGGGTTGAGGAAATCGACCACTATTGTGATTGGAGAAACCCTAGAGCCGATTTCCCTCTTCCTTATATCTCTCAAATCATCTTCTTGCTAGTTGGTGTTTGTAAGCCATTAGAGGAGTGACATTTGTGACTCTAAGCTCCAAGAAGAAGAAGGTTTTCAAGCAAGTAACTCAAGGTATCATTCTAGATCTGTTTTCATATGTTATGATTGTTTGTCTACATTAGATCTATCCATGAAAGTCTTGGATATGTTGCATGTTCAATTAGTGAAACCTAGATCCAAGCTATAGGGTTGTATGTGCACATAGGTAAAGTTCTTATATATAAAACCCATCATAACCACCATGGGATCTTCCCTCACTTCCCCCTGCCCTAAGGCCAAGATCCTTCTGATACCACCGGTGTTTGTGTTTTTAGCTTTTGGGCAGTCCCTCTTGAAGTTCCTGGTTTCTCCACAGCCGTAACTGTAACAACTCAAATTTTCAAACAAAATTTTTCATTTTTTTTTTAAAACATAAATATTTCCATTAAAAACCAAGGCATAAGCAGTTTAATTATTCAGTCAATACAATTATTCAAACTCCCAAGATCATGAAACATTCTTCAGTGTGTATCGATCATGCCGGCGCCTTCCCACGGTCCTCGCTAGTACCTGAAACACATGCATACATAACAACTGTAAGCATAAATGCTTAGTGAGTTCCCCAATATACAACTTACGCACATACGCCTTTCCAGGCCCGACCTTCCGGTTCATGTGTCTCAGGGGACTTCCGTCCCTGCTGGGTAAACCTTCCGGCCTTACCCACGCCGACCTTCCGGTCCATCACACATCCTCCGGTCCATGTGTCTCAGGGGACTTCCGTCCCTGCTGGGTAAACCTTCCGGCCTTACCCACGCCGACCTTCCGGTCCATCACACATCATATCGCCTTCCGGCCCATAATACATAACACATATAACACATAACATACCACATATAGCATACATACCACATATCATATCCGACCTTCCGGTCACACAGTCAAACCCTTCCGGGTACAGTATAGTGAGAAGACTCACCTCGTAAGTGCTGAAAGCTAGCAACTCCTGAAATCACTCGCGCACAAACCAACGAGCTACAACCCTCCTATAACATTACATAACTCATTAACACTCATATCAGCTAAGTGTGACTATCCCTAAGAAGTCAGACTTAGGTCAACTCTGGTCAACGGTCAACGGTCAACGGTCAACTCGACTGGACTCGGCGAGTACCATGGCGACTCGGCGAGTCTAGTCGTCCTCACAGAATCCTGAATATTCCCTTTCTACTCGTCGAGTATCCCTCATGACTCGACGAGGTCCTCGTGGAAGAATCGCGGGGCCACCCCGACTCCACTCGCCGAGTCTGATGAACAACTCGGCGAGTCCCAGCACATCTTCAAGCTACTCGCCGAGTCTGAAGAACAACTCGGCGAGTCCATGCCATGCAGACGAGTAACTGGTTCCTGAGATAGGTCTCGTCCCGAAGTACACATGCATGGGACCTTCTGGACCTCTAAAGGTCCTAATACAAGACTATAATCGTGGGGGTAACAAGGCATTACATCATCAAATCACTAAATGGGTTCTATAAACCCTAATTTCATAAATACATCAATATAGCAGAGCATACACGAATTCTTACCTGGATGATGTGTTCTCTGCCTTCCCAACCTCAGAATGCGACCCCCTTGCTGCTCTTTTAGCCAATCCTTCCTCTTCCTTGCACACCCACTCTTCTATAACCAACAATGGCCTAAGATCCTTGCTCCTACTGCACTAAATCGATTTAGGGTTTTTCTCAGAAAGCTAAAACGAACAAAGACGGCCAATGGACCCCTTTTATACGTCCCAAACCTGAACGGTTAGGGTTTCTGCTGAACAGCGTCGACTCGCCGAGTCCATATCTGGACTCGTCGAGTCCAGTCGCGGAACCGCGACCAAGTCCGCGATCCTACTCGGCGAGTCTAGGCTCCAACTCGCCGAGTCCCCTCTTAAATCACCCCAAAAACATAATTTTAATAATACCTGGGATTCCGGGCTGTTACAATTCTCCCCCACTTGGATTAGACTTCGCCCTCGAAGTCTCATTCTGCAAATAGTTCCGGATGCTGCTCCCGCATTTCGCGCTCCGGTTCCCAAGTCATTTCTGATCCCTTACGGTGTTGCCATTGAACCAACACCAGAGGTACCTCCTTGTTCCTCAGAACCTTGATCTTCCGATCCCTAATAGTCACTGGTCTTTCCGCGTAATTCAGGCTCGCATCCACCTGAATATCCTCCAATGGAACCACTGCCGACTCATCGGCTATGCACTTCCTCAACTGCGACACATGAAAAGTGTCATGGATCTGACCCAACTCCGCTGGCAACTCCAACCGATAGGCTACCCGACCTATCCTTGCAATCACACGAAATGGCCCAATATACCGGGGCCCCAACTTGCCTCTCTTCCTGAACCGAATCACTCCTTTCCAAGGAGAGACCTTCAGGAGAACGAAGTCGCCGACTTGAAATTCAAGCTCGGATCGGCGCCTGTCTGCATAACTCTTCTGTCGGCTCTGGGCAGTCAATAATCTTTGTCTCACTTGTTGAATCTGCTCTGTCGTCTGGAGTATGATCTCCGTGCTGCCCATCACTCTCTGTCCCACCTCTCCCCAGCAAATGGGAGTCTGACACCTCCTACCATACAACAGCTCGAAAGGCGGCATACCAATGCTTGAATGATGGCTGTTGTTGTAGGAAAACTCTGCTAAGGGTAAATACGCATCCCAACTACCCCCGAAGTCTAACACACACGCTCGGAGCATGTCCTCCAGTGTCTGAATTGTCCGCTCGCTCTGACCGTCTGTCTGGGGATGGTATGCGGTACTAAAATGCAATTTAGTACCCAGCTCCTCATGAAATTTCTTCCAGAATCTGGAAGTAAAGCGCACATCACGGTCTGACACAATCGAGATCGGCACCCCGTGCCGAGATACCACCTCTCTCACGTATATCTCCGCCAATTTCTCCGCCGAAGAACTCTCACTGATGGCAAGGAAGTGTGCACTCTTTGTCAACCTGTCCACGATCACCCAAATTGCGTCAACTCCCCTAGCAGTCCTCGGCAATTTGGTGATAAAATCCATAGTAATCTGTTCCCACTTCCACTCGGGGATCTCCAATGGCTGTAACTTGCCATGCGGTCTCTGGTGCTCAGCCTTAACCCTACGGCAGGTCAAGCACCTCTCAACGAACCATGCCACGTCCCTCTTCATACAGGGCCACCAATATTCCTTCTTTAAATCCAAATACATCTTTGTAGCACCAGGATGGATCGAGAATTTCGATCTATGAGCCTCTTCCATCAAAGTAGTACGCGTACCGCCCACAAACGGTACCCAAATCCGACCCTGAAACGTCATAAGGCCTCGACTATCCTTGACCAACTCTGAGATTAACCCCACAACCCGCTCTTTCTTCTGCATTTCTGGTCGCACAGCCTCCGCCTGGGCCCTACGAATAGCGTCCAATACTGGAGTCATCACAGTCAGTCTCAAGCATACGTCTCGCAATGAAGTGCTCTCCGCCCTGCGGCTCAATGCATCGGCTACCACATTAGCTTTGCCTGGGTGGTACAGGATCTCACAATCATAATCCTTGACCACATCCAACCACCTCCTCTGACGCATATTTAGGTTGGGTTGATCCATCAAATACTTCAAACTCTTATGGTCCGTGTATATCGTACATCGAACCCCATACAAGTAGTGGCGCCAAATCTTGAGAGCGAACACTACTGCACCCAACTCTAAATCATGCGTGGGATATCTCGCCTCGTGAGGCTTCAGCTGCCTCGATGCATAAGCTATCACATGACCCCTTTGCATCAACACGGCACCCAATCCCGAAATCGATGCGTCGCAATATACCACGAAATCTTCCATCCCTTCTGGAAGAGCTAATACCGGGGCTTCGCACAATCTTTGGCGAAGTGTCTCAAAGGAGGTCTGCTGCTCGGGCCCCCATGAGAACGTAACACCCTTCCGGGTCAGTCTGGTGAGTGGCACTGCGATCTTGGAGAAATCCTTGATAAATCTCCGATAATACCCTGCCAACCCAAGGAAACTTCTGATCTCAGAGGGTGACTTCGGCACCTCCCAACTCATCACCGCCTCAACCTTGGCCGGATCGACCAATATCCCCTTCTGATTAACCACATGTCCTAGAAACTGGACCTCCCGCAACCAGAAGTCGCATTTGGAGAACTTTGCATAAAGTTTCTCCGACCTCAATACCTCAAGGACCTCCCTCAAATGCTCCACATGCTGCTCTCGCGATCTCGAATATACCAGAATGTCGTCGATAAATACGATCACCGACCGATCCAACATCGGCCTGCATACCCTGTTCATGAGATCCATGAACACAGCCGGGGCATTGGTGAGTCCAAAAGGCATCACCACAAACTCATAATGTCCATATCGCGTCCTAAACGCTGTCTTCTGGACGTCTTCATCCCGTACTCTCACCTGATGGTATCCTGACCTCAGATCGATCTTGGAAAACCAAGATGCTCCCTGCAACTGATCGAATAAATCATCGATCCTCGGCAACGGGTAACGGTTCTTGACCGTTAGCTTGTTCAACTCCCGGTAATCAATGCACATCCGGTGTGAACCATCCTTCTTCTTGACGAACAAAATAGGTGCTCCCCATGGCGAGCTGCTCGGCCGAATGAATCCCTTTCCCAGCAACTCCTGGAGTTGCGAGGACAACTCTTGCATCTCTGGAGGTGCAAGACGATAGGGCACCTTGGCAATAGGCGCTGCCCCCGGAACCAGATCGATACTAAACTCTACTTGCCTCACAGGCGGTACTCCCGGCAACTCCTCGGGAAAGACATCTGAAAACTCGCGCACCACCGGAACTTCCTCAACTGACTTCGGTTTCCCAGAAACCTCCCGCGTATCCATCACATACGCCACGAAACCCTTACAGCCCTGACGTAGACACTGCCTCGCCCTAGCGGCCGAACAAAAAGCTGATCCCGAACGGGTACCCTCGCCGTATACCGAAAGAACTCCCCCACTTGGGTCTCGTATAGTCACCAACTGACGCTCACAGTCGATGACAGCGCCGAACCGGCTCAACCAGTCCATGCCCACGATGACACAGACATCCCCCATCGCGATAGGAATCAGGTCAATCGGGAATCCAACCCCGAAAATCTCTAGTTCACATCCCCGAAGAACCTCCGTAGCACAAATCACCTTCTCGTCAGCTATAGAGACTCTCAAAGGTCGACTCAACGACTCACGACTAACGCCAATATGCTGACTAAAGGCCAAGGACACAAAGGACCTACTCGCACCCGAGTCAAATAACACTAAGGCAGGCACAGAGTTCACAAGGAAAGTACCTACGCGCATAACAACATAAGCATAACATATCGACATTAAAATAATTACATGAATTACAACATACCTGCCACAACATCGGGCGCAGCGCGGACCTCTTCCGCTGTCAGCTGAAAGGCTCTTCCCCGAGCCCTCGGGGCCTCGGCCTTCACCGGTCGAGTCGCAGTAACTCCGGCAGCAGGTGCAGATCCCTGAAGAAGCTGAGGGCACTCGGCCTTCCTATGGCCAGTCTGGTTGCAATGAAAGCAAACCGAAAATCCCTTGGGGCACTCCCTAGCAATGTGCCCCTCCTTGCCACACTTGTAGCAAGCACCAGATCGACATGCTCCATCATGACTCTTGCCGCACTTCCCGCAAGTGCGACCCTTCGAACCTCCTGTCCTCGAATCAGCGGACTTGGTCCGCTTGGCTGCCGGCTGGAATTGAGCCGGTCGCCGATCCACCCGCTGAGACTCGGCCTCCTCCCTAGCCTGAGTCTCCAACTCGATCTCGCGCTTCCTGGCATTCGCCTGAAGCTCAGCAAAAGTATGGTAAGTGGAGTTTGACACAAACTCCCGAATATCCCTCCTCAAGACACCCAAGTATCGGCTCATCCGAGCCTGCTCTGAGGACACCAGCTCAGGGCAAAACATCGCCCTCTCATGAAACTTCCGTGTAATCACCGCAACAGAATCGGTACCCTGCTTGAGGGTTAAGAACTCCTGCACCAATCGTTCCCTCTCCACCGGGGGAACGTACTCATCCCTGAACATGGCAGTAAACCCCTCCCATGTCACCGCTGTAGTCTCTGCCAACGTGAAATTCGCTGTCACGAACTTCCACCAGTCCTTCGCTCCCAGACGGAGCTGGTTCAAAGCGAACCGTACCCTCAGGTGCTCCGGGCATGAACAAGTATAGAAGCACCCCTCTATATCCGCGATCCACCTCATCGCAGCAATCGGATCCTGCGTCCCATCGAACTCTGGTGGCTTCGTGTTGCTGAACTCTCGGAACAGCAATGAATCACCCCCCTGTGGCCTAGCAGCGGCCACAGCTGCGGTAGCTGCAGCGGTTGCAGCCTCAGTCAATGCGGCGTACCGCTCGTCGAATGTCTCCATCAGAGTGGTCTTGATAGACCCAAACATCTCCGGGATCTCAGCCCGGATCGCCGCCGCCACCTCCTCGTGGATCATCTGACGAATATCCTCGTCACTCATACCGCTCGAACTTGCCCCGTGCCGCGGTCTAACCATGATATCTCTGAAATACAACATAAAACCATCAGAGATTCTACCGAGTATAATCGTACTCGACACGCAACCCTACTCAGTCCCAGATATCCAGGGATTCTTACTTGGGCCTCCCACTGACCCGGTGTCCTCGGTAGTACGGGCCCAATACTACCGACCACACCGCATCAATGTTCATCCCAAGTCCTCCTCCCCAAACTCCAGATAGTGAGTACTCTACTTCTGATACGCTCTATTTACCCGCATACTAGCAAAGCATCACATATAGGCAACTTCCCTAGACTAAGGCATCACAAATCAGGCCACTCTAGTCCTATCATGAATACCTAGTCTTCTAGCATGCATAACAATTCATATCATATAACATTGTAAGGTATTTTGGGGATCTTTACCGTTCGGGCGCTGACTGATCGTACACACTGCTTCTTTCTTGCTTACCACAAAACTATTTACCAAAGTTTATGCCTTTATTTGAAAAGTTTCCTCAAATCCTCGGTTTGAGTTCAGTTACCCCCGAAGGTGTACCCGAATCCCTCAAACCAAGGCTCTGATACCAATTGTAACAACTCAAATTTTCAAACAAAATTTTTCATTTTTTTTTTAAAACATAAATATTTCCATTAAAAACCAAGGCATAAGCAGTTTAATTATTCAGTCAATACAATTATTCAAACTCCCAAGATCATGAAACATTCTTCAGTGTGTATCGATCATGCCGGCGCCTTCCCACGGTCCTCGCTAGTACCTGAAACACATGCATACATAACAACTGTAAGCATAAATGCTTAGTGAGTTCCCCAATATACAACTTACGCACATACGCCTTTCCAGGCCCGACCTTCCGGTTCATGTGTCTCAGGGGACTTCCGTCCCTGCTGGGTAAACCTTCCGGCCTTACCCACGCCGACCTTCCGGTCCATCACACATCCTCCGGTCCATGTGTCTCAGGGGACTTCCGTCCCTGCTGGGTAAACCTTCCGGCCTTACCCACGCCGACCTTCCGGTCCATCACACATCATATCGCCTTCCGGCCCATAATACATAACACATATAACACATAACATACCACATATAGCATACATACCACATATCATATCCGACCTTCCGGTCACACAGTCAAACCCTTCCGGGTACAGTATAGTGAGAAGACTCACCTCGTAAGTGCTGAAAGCTAGCAACTCCTGAAATCACTCGCGCACAAACCAACGAGCTACAACCCTCCTATAACATTACATAACTCATTAACACTCATATCAGCTAAGTGTGACTATCCCTAAGAAGTCAGACTTAGGTCAACTCTGGTCAACGGTCAACGGTCAACGGTCAACTCGACTGGACTCGGCGAGTACCATGGCGACTCGGCGAGTCTAGTCGTCCTCACAGAATCCTGAATATTCCCTTTCTACTCGTCGAGTATCCCTCATGACTCGACGAGGTCCTCGTGGAAGAATCGCGGGGCCACCCCGACTCCACTCGCCGAGTCTGATGAACAACTCGGCGAGTCCCAGCACATCTTCAAGCTACTCGCCGAGTCTGAAGAACAACTCGGCGAGTCCATGCCATGCAGACGAGTAACTGCTTCCTGAGATAGGTCTCGTCCCGAAGTACACATGCATGGGACCTTCTGGACCTCTAAAGGTCCTAATACAAGACTATAATCGTGGGGGTAACAAGGCATTACATCATCAAATCACTAAATGGGTTCTATAAACCCTAATTTCATAAATACATCAATATAGCAGAGCATACACGAATTCTTACCTGGATGATGTGTTCTCTGCCTTCCCAACCTCAGAATGCGACCCCCTTGCTGCTCTTTTAGCCAATCCTTCCTCTTCCTTGCACACCCACTCTTCTATAACCAACAATGGCCTAAGATCCTTGCTCCTACTGCACTAAATCGATTTAGGGTTTTTCTCAGAAAGCTAAAACGAACAAAGACGGCCAATGGACCCCTTTTATACGTCCCAAACCTGAACGGTTAGGGTTTCTACTGAACAGCGTCGACTCGCCGAGTCCATATCTGGACTCGTCGAGTCCAGTCGCGGAACCGCGACCAAGTCCGCGATCCTACTCGGCGAGTCTAGGCTCCAACTCGCCGAGTCCCCTCTTAAATCACCCCAAAAACATAATTTTAATAATACCTGGGATTCCGGGCTGTTACAGTAACAGGCTCGGCTTACTCCGGTGTTGGCGACCGGGTTGGCTTGTTGGGCAGACGCCCTGCAGTAACGGGCGGTATGCCCTTTTTTGTTACAGCTGTTGCACTGCATTTCTCTACAAGTACCGTTGTGGTGAAAGTTGCACTTGCTGTATTTGGGAGGAGTTCCAGAATATTGCCTCAGTGGTGCTAGAGTGGAAGGAGTAGTGGCAGCATGGATGGTAACAGTTTGTTGCTTCTTGGCGGGGTCCTGCACCGGTTGCTTCTTTTTATTGTTCCAGAACTTCCTCTTGTTGCTTCCTCCTTTGGCTTGATCGGAGGTGGTTGTCACATTGACATGGCTGGCCCGATGATCGATGAGTTGTTGTGCCAACTCCTTGGCACTGTCAAAGGTGGTTGGCCTTGAGGCCAACACGCTATTTGAATCTGGGAAGATAGTCCCCAGAGGTATCGTTCCACCTTCTTGCTTTCTGGAGTGACCATCGCCGGACAGAGGAGTGCTAGATCATTAAATCGGGCAGTATAAGCTGCAAGGTCAGAGCCCGTCATCTTGAGACTCCATAGTTCTTACCCTAATTTTTGCACTTCATCCCTCGGGCAATACTCCTTCAGCATCATAGTTTTCAAGTCTTCCCAACTTATCGAATTAGACACGACGACTGTCAGTGACTTTACGTGGCCATTCCACCAAGTAAGGGTTCTGCTGGTGAAGGTGCAAGCTGCGAATTTGACTTTGCTTGCTTCGGGGCATGCACAGATCTCGAAGATGGGTTCGGTTTTCTCGAACCACTGCATCAAGGCGATGACGCCACCGGTTCCATTGAAAGAATCGGGTTTGCCCTTTGTGAAGTCCCTATAGGAACATTCTCTCGAACGCCCTTGGCTATCTCCTTGAGTAGAGTTATTAGTACCGCTCCCTGTCCTCCTGGCACCGTCAGTGCTGATTTGGGACATAGCAGCTGCCGTTGTAGCCGTAACCGCAGCCTGGAACATAACAGGATCATACTGGGGAGGCAGCAGTGGTGGATTTGTTTGCGTCCTGCCAACGCGTCTAGCAGATATACGAGGTGGCATCTTTCTGCCATAGAGTTAAAAGCCGAAATGTATGCAAGTCTTTTAGTAATGGTTATAAGTCGGGTGTCGTAGGACTAGGTTATTAGTTTTCAAGATAGTTTTTCGTGTCCTTCCAATATTTTTAAACAATTCATAGCAAGAGGTTATGTAATTAAACTTATGAATTTAGTGGTAATGACTCAAATGAAATCTTGTAATCTTTGTTCCATGCTTGATCCACTCATAAGACCACTCGATGTATACCATTTTTGTGTAACTAAGGTTCAATAGACCGTCGAACTTAATGAGTCTTTCCTAAGTCCACAACTAAACAAGGAGCAACAAACAGGCGGAATCACCATTTCTAACCTGATCATTTCTTAATTACACATAATCCGGGGTATATATCAAATAATCTCCGAGTTACCATACACAAATTGTTTGTAATGTCATGTCACGAATTTGGAGGTGAACTCCCAATGAAATAAAATGCATGTCAATTTTCATTAATACAATTTAGTACATGTTCTTAGGAAAATTTGACCTTATAGAAGGTCTACATTACATCTATGTAACAGAAACTTTTGGCAGCACCTAGACCCTTCGACTAGCGTAGCCACTTAGACACAGGGTCAAACCTACTTACAGGAAAGAGTAGTCCCAACACATAGTTGTAAACCTAGTTTATAACAAAATATGAGTAGTGCAAGCACTACTCAAGGCGAGTGGTATCAGCTGGTCCATTGTGGCCTTGAGACGAGATCGAGGCTCCTTAAAGCTCCGCAATCCAGCGTTCGGCCGCGATCACTCTCTCCTCGAGAGCTGCGTGCCTTACCTGGTACTCCCTTACCTCCGCTCAAGCAGCGGTAAGGTCCTCGATGAGTTGGTCCATGGGATAGAATTCCCTTTCCAAATCCCTAGTGCATGCATTGGTGGCTTCTACGACAGCGTTGAGATCTCGAACTTGATCTTCCATTTCCCTATTCTGGTTCCCCAGATTCTTGAATTGTTGGACCATTACGGTAAGGACTCTATCAGTCGGTCCCCAATGGTTGAGGTTGTAGTAACCCCGTTGATCGCCAGATGGTGACCGTTGTCGTTGTTGACAGCTCCACCTCTCGATCACTGTTGCCCAACGGGGCTCATGCCCGTTGTAGCCGAAACGGTTTGCAGGCACCCTGGCGATGTAAGGAGGGTTGATGACTTCCTCCTCCGGCTCCTCCTCTTCTTCTTTGTCCTCCAATTCTTCTTCGGGTTCTTCTTCATCCATTTCTTCTTCCTCCTCGGGTTCTTCTTCTTCTTCGGCCTCTTCGGGGTCTTCCTCGGGGTCCTCCTCGAATACTTCCTCTGGATCCTCTTCCGGTTCTGCTTCTATCCAACCACCGTTTCCTTGGTTCGGAAAGTAGGGATCCCATGGTAAATGAAATCATGCCATGTTGTCTGTACGAGAATAAGGGTGTAAGAGGCACATAATGAATCTAGAAATATTGTGTTTTAGTGCATAAGATACTCCTATAGTATGTTAAATGTTTTGTTCGATTCATAGAGCTATACTTGTATGGGAGTTGGTAGGTTGATAGACTTGTTGTCTACTATGACTATCCCCCGGCATATACTAGTCACTTCTCGGACGAATATAGTTGATCAGACTATATTCCTCCCAGACTTGATTGCATATCCCAAGGCATAATCACAGTGCACAACTTCTCTATTTTTAACTTTCGTGTTTTCCTTAGACGTGACACTATACCGATATGCATGTATGTACTTATACTTTTTCATAGGCATAACGTTTTAGATTTAAAAGTATAATTGTAGGGAAAATCATTTAATCTGAGAATCTTAGTTCCTTTGTGTTTATAGTTTGTACATCTTATGTGGTTTGATATACTATGTTCACTATAAACAATGCTCTGATACCAATCTGTCACACACCCGAACCAAGGATGGCGGAAACGTCCGGGGGCGAAGGACTTCATGTATAGTATCACAACAAGAGTATACTAGTGCTCCAACTAAACACAACCAACATAAATATTGAAAAAGTTAAACATAGTATAAGTTTACATGTTTCTAAATCAATTACATTATGTTGACAAAAATGAAATGTTTGATGCCTTAACTTCCCATCCTCAAAAGCAACTGATTACCTGATGTACTGATTTCCTAAGAATACAAGTAAGTTTTGAAAGAGTGTCAACAATTAATTTGGTGAGTTCATAAGTTTTTGAATGAAACGTTGAAATCCTTTCTTTGTAAAAGTATTGTTTACTCCAGAAAAATCCAATATTTTCCTTTTAAAATGTATTGTAGCCTTAAATGTCAAAGACCAAAATGTAATAGTGTTTTTCCATACTAATAGTAGTATATGCAAGTTTAAATCGACATAAACTCGTGTAAGTGTTAGAAAACCCCGTAAATCATATGTTTTTTTAATACCCCATGTGAGTTATTATAACCATGCTATGACCCAGTCGGCCTTGTATACGACGTTCTTCAAGCGTCGGAATGTTAATGACCCTTGTCACCCCTGGCCTGCCGGCCGAGCTGTTGCAAGCAGCTTGGGTGCGGGTTTATCAAACCCAATATAGATCTATACACAACTATCACGATCTCCCTACAAGAGACTCTGGTTACATTTACAGGACTTTTAATGCGCTACTTTAGAAGTAACGTGAAGCGAATGTCTCACAAATTTATTTATTAACTAATTTACGTAAAGTGAACTGAAAACCCCCTTTATGTAGAAAAGAACTCTTTCGTGGTGTGATATAAATTAAAAATATATATTTGTTACTAACTTTGAATTAATAACTATGTTATAAAACATTCTACTTATTTTAAATAAAATATAACATATATAAATACTAAAATTAACTGCTTTCCATGGGTTATGTATCTAAGTAAAAAATAAACTTATTTCTTGATTTACATTTATTTTTAATTATTAATGGCTAATGAGTTTATATAGACATTTTATGATTAAAACATTTTAATAAAAGATAACATATATATAAATATTAAAATCTTTTGATGTATATTTTATAGTTAACAATATAACAAAACTTTCATTATTTTAAATAATATTAAAGCTCTCTTTTGGAAAAAAAAAAAAAAAAAAAAAAAAAAAAAAAAAAAAAAAAAAAAAAAAAAAAAAACTCATTATTATAAAAAGTAGTTTTTGATATATTTTTTGTTAATTTTGTATTTTAATTTAGGCCTTGTATTTAAACTTTTTGAGTATTTAGAAAAATAAGATTTGAAAATAAATTAGTATTAAAATTAGAATAATAATCATACCTAATAAATGAAAATACTTTTGACACTTGCCATATTTTCCTTCAATTTGACACATGTCATTTTCTAAGATTTTTAAAGTTGTTATTTTCCACTTGTCATTCTTTTAGAGATTTCAATTTTTTTCTTAAAATAAATTTTCAAAAAATTCTATTGGGTTATATATATAGTTAGGTTATTTTGTTCTAACTATCTATTGTGTGTATATAAGATTGATTCTGGACCAATCATTTTAGTTTTTTTTAAGAAAATAATTAATACATATTACATGTTAAAGATATAATGAGTATTAATTAAATCTTCATCATTTAATATGAATTAATTACTTTCTTAAAATAAACAAAATAATTGGTCTAAAATCAATCGTACATACACACAATAGATAGTAGAAACATTTGAACCTAACTATATATATATATATATATATATATATATATATATATATATATATATATATATATATATATATATATATATATATATATATATATATTTTCTTATTCTAATAAAAGAATAGTTTTAATCTCCTTTTAACAAGTGTCATTCTATTAGGTCTCCTAATTAATGAATATTTTATTCTTTCTTTTGTCATGTGTTATCCTATTAGGCCTCCTAATTAATGCATGTCACTTGTCAACTTATTAAATCTCAATTTCAAAATTCATATTTCAAAATTTAAATCTCTCACTCTAATTACATTAAATTAATAACATTAGAATAAAATTAAAATAAAATTAATACAAATTATAATGTGATATAATTTCACATATTTATTTAAATTAACGATTATAATTTTATATAACTAAAAAATATCTCTTAATTAAAAATTTATTTAAAAAATTGATTAATAATTTTGAGTTCTTACTATAAAAATTTAATTAATTTTATAATCGTGGTTTCCACGGGTTATAAACTAGTATATATATATATATATATATATATATATATATATATATATATATATATATATATATATATATATATATATATATATATATATATATATATAAGGTTATCATTCTATTAATTTGATAATAAATTCTCATAAATTATCCAAAAGATAACATTTTTTTTATATAAAAGCATTATTTTATAAAACATTTAATGTTTATATGTTCATATTAAATTTTTAATTTTAATAAATCTGTGTCATACAGGGGTGTTACACCTAGTAAGTTTAATGTATGAATTAGAAAAGAAGTTTAAAAGTTCGTTTCAAATGAATATAATAATAAGAAAATTACCTCTTTTATTCTTTTATATTTAGATAATAGATACTTGTTAAATTAATATTTGTATGCACTAATAGAACTTGATTTGCATAATTTAAGTTAATCAATCAAGTATTCAAAGATGTACTGATCTCATTGTTTTAAATACGATTGAGATTTCTTTTTTTTTTTTTAATTTTGTGAAGATTCCTGATATCTGATAAAGATTCATATACCACTATCCATAATCCGAAATTACAGATATCGATTTTTGAAGATCATTAAGCCCATAACACCTATATTATTACCTATATTGTGTCATGTGTGTGCAAAATGAAAACTAAAATAAGAAACCAAAATCATAGCTTCAAAAATATTCATAAAAAACTGGTTTCAAGTAGCACATATTCACACACAAAAGGAATGTGGAGATTAAAAAAAAAGTCATAATATCTTTGGAAGAAGCCATTGAGTTTGATTACCAAGAGTTGTCTTGTTATTGTCTTTCTATTCTATGTTTTCTATTTCTAAAATGTCAAATATAACCTACAACCATACAACATTAAATAATTAAAATAATAATATATCATTTCTTTAATGAATTAAAGGGAATTATAATTTCATAATTCATAGTTTCATACCCCCTGTTTACAGTTTGACCTCCCAGTTCAGGTGATGATAACTGTCACTTTCCCCACATCTGCACATCATAAATCTATTAGACAGATTCATAAAATATGTATATGTATTATGTATGGATGCATTGCATGATGATGATGATGATGATGATGATGCTTACATCCAATCAATGAACAAAGCGAAAGCTGAATTTTTGGAAGCAGAATTGCGATTTCCACAGAATGGCCACGAAGATCTATTATCATTCCAGACCCTTCATCTTCCTCCTGCATCATCAATAATTTCCATTACTAAGATCAGTTTAACTTTAAATGAACAACCTATTGAGTATTAACCTAATTTTGTATCATAGTTTCTTCTTCACTTACAAACAATTAAGCAGCCAAGAACCACAAATTTCCTTCAATATTTGCTTTAAAAGTTCAGTTCTAAAAGTATTTCTACCATGCATCGTTTGATCTTTTTGGATTCAGTCCTAGTAGAAAAGATGGGAACAAATCTTACTGAAAAAGTTAAATCAACCTCTGTTTCTATCAGATTCTGAAAACCTTCTGCAAAATCATCGTCTCGATGAACAATAATCGAACTCGAAGGTGTCTCAATGATTTCTGCAGCAGCAGCGTGTTCCTGTATGGAAATCGAAGAAGTTCCTTCTTCAACACCATTGAAAACCCTGGAGTGATCATCAATTTGACCAAGTGAAGGGTTGGGGTTTTGAGATCCAAACGTTGAAGGTCTCTTTCTCTTCTTCTTCTTGTTTATTCAATGCTTCATTCCTCCCAATTTACTATTGCATACAACGATATAACCAAATATTTTCAACAAATGGCAACAACAATAACTTTTGTTTAACAAAATCAACTGATTAAGAACTTAACAAACAATCAAAATCAAACTCTTACAAGAACAGTAAGTTGACAAGAAACTTACGCCATTAACCAAGAGCTACTTCTAAGGCCAAATGGAATGATGCGGGACCTCCTACGTGGAGCTCGGAATGCCATGGGGACACCGCCAAGAAACTCAGATTACACCTTTAACACACTCTAACACAACCAGACGATTGATCTTAATGTAAGAACAACGAAAGGGAGAAATCAGATAGAAAACCCTAAAATGTGAGAATTGCATATTGAGTTATGCAAGAACACACTCTTGCTTGAATTACTTTTAACCCACCATCTTTAATAACCTCCCTTAATTCCGATTTGGAAAGGATTAACATAAATTCATAAACAACCCTTCACATAGTGTTGACTTAAGTCCAATGATTTTGTGAAGATGTTTTTATTTTGCTTTAACGAATTAGCTTTCATAATTTTAACAATGTCACATGGAATCATTTTATGAACCAAATGCATTTTGTTGTGTTTTGTTAACTAGTGGAGAATATGATTCAACGTTAATTGAATTGCATAGCTGTTAATACATATAATATTAATAGGAAATAACTTTTTAGTTTTTAAATATTTTATAAGATTTAGAGCTTATAAAATCTCACAAGTAACATAATAACCTTGTATTCATATTGCACGAATATTGTTATGCAGATTATAAGTTTGACCAATTTGAAGTTATAGAATTATAGTTTAGTAATCAAACTTGAACCGAAGAAGCACGAAGAACATGTCATGTGGATAAAAAAGATTCTTTTATTAGACCTTAAGAACAATAACTGACATTTTATAAAATGTTAGATAGTATATTAAGTCTGAAGTCCAAAATGAAAAGGCGAGAAAGAGAAAGGAAGAAGATATGTGTGTGATTTCTTGCGATTTCGTTCCTAATTTTACACGATCATGGTTTTGAAAAATGAAAAATATATATTGGGATTATGTTTCTTCAGCAGAGAAAATTTGAACGCGAATAGGTTAAACCAATGAACAAATATGGTTGCATGATTTGATTTTCAAAATGTAAAAACGAAATTGGGAAAAATACTCGTGATGTGGGGATGAACATATATAGTTAGTCAACCTATTTGTTGCAAAATTTATGGGGTTGATAACAAATATTTTTATGCTGCTTATAAGGCCAACCAATTTGAAGTTATAGAAGGGCAGTTTAGTAATTGAACTTGAATTGAAGAAGCATAAAGAACATGTTATGTGGATAAAAATAAGTATTTTATTACAATAAGAATAGAAGATGAAGTTGATATTTCAAAACTTTGTTTGCAAATCGTTAATGCCTTTGGCCCAAAAAAATTGAACATGTCATTTATAAATTTGTTTCGATTCTTTGACCATAATGACTTCACACACCGTGTGTTCCAAACCATTAAAGATTCATAATTTAAATCAACATGGGCTTGACTTTTGTTTTTAGGATGATTTAAGATTAGACGTGGGCATCATAAGTTACAGAAATAGCCAAGTCAACACATATAAAGTCAACTCCTCTATGAAATTTACTCCAATTCTCCTTTAAAACCATTCCCCAACGAAGATCGAATAAAAAAGAAAGCAGCCATAAAAATATGTCCAATGAGGGTGTTCTTGATGTTTTTTCAGCAATATTAGTTGGTTACATCACATGGAAGTCAGAACTACCAAGAAACTAAAAACAGGGTCGGCCTTATATTTATTGAAACAAAGTTAAGACTTAGGGCCCCACATCTAGAGGGCCCCACAAACCAAGGGGTCCATGTATATCTCTATTCCCTAATCGACTAAGGCGCCTAAACTAGTCGCAAAAAAAAAAAAAAAAAAAAAAAAAAAAAAAAAAAAAAACACCGCTTAATCTTCTTCCTCTCGATTCTTCAATTATGCGTATGGATTTTGTGAAGGGTGAACCACTGTTGAAATACTTCTTCTGATTCACGACACAAGGCTCCTTTCAAGTTCCATCTGTTGTTTGGCTTCTTCCTTCTCCATTGAAGCCTTCTCCATAAACACTAACATATGTTAACATGTGTTGTTTTTTCACTATCTTGAACATCTCCACCAAGTTTATACATTGAGCTAATCCCAAAAAGAAAGACAATTCAAAGAAACTTAAAAGAATGGGACTCCACCAAAATTAAAACAAGAATTTCAAAATACCTAAATATCCTAATTCAAAGGAAATGAAGATATTCTACCAAAATTAAATAACTTTCGTCCATCAAGATATAAAAGAAACAGAAAAACGATTCAAAATTAAAACATTAAACCTATAGCCCTTAACCATGTCTCTTGCTTCCGTCATAGTTGGATTATTGCCTCTCCATAACAACTCTGTAGTCTTGATTAGTTGTAAGTTTACACCAGACTTCTTTTTTTCCATTTTGAATATTTTTTATTACAGTGAAATAGTATTTATGTAAAGAAATTAGAAATTTTAAGAAAATATATGATATTATTTCCATGATGGATTGATGGTGCACATGCACAATAATATATGCTAGCCGTCACTTTTTACTTTTATCCTTTATGTGTTTAATATTTAAAAATTTAACATGTTTAGTATGTTTTTCTTTTTAATCTAATTAACTTTGTTCAATCTATTGAAAATATATCCTAGAAACTATATTAATTTAACAAGTTGTATAATGAAATTGTAAGAACAATGTTATATGATACACCAGGAAAATTGTTTAAAGATAGAATCTAATTATTAAGCTTGTTCATAGGGATGGCTAATTGAAGCCGTTTTAAGATCTACAATGTTACAAGAAATATTAAATGAATTAGCTAGTTAGTAAAAAAGAAATTGAGTATGAAAATTTTATTAAAGAATTTGTATCTAAAAAGACTAAAAAAAATAACTTTATGTATTAAATATATTCATAAAAAAACATATACATAATAAAAAAAAGTGCTCAAAATTGGTTGAGCCGGCCCTAACTAAAGATATGGTTTTTGATGATGATTTCTAAACAAATAAACAAGAATTCAACATGATTTAGGTAATGAATTTTGTCAATTTATTCATATAGTTGCAGTTATGTCTTTCTTTTTCTATGAAACCTGCATTTTCTATGGGGTCTACCAATTTGAAAAATATGTAGTTCAAAACTGACTAAAAACATTTGGGTATGGCAAATTTAAGTAAAACCGACGATTTCAAAGATGAATATATTTGTAAATTGTGTATACAACATATATTTGGGATTTCAAATGACACGAAATGCCTTTTAGGATTTATTGACATGGCGAGTGGAAAATATCTATGGTAGAACCTGCAACGAAG